>NC_064637.1:30043219-30365406 GCF_023864275.1 Schistocerca cancellata | reverse complement strand
GGGGACTGTAGTATATTCCTAGAGTCATCATTTAAAGCCGTTTCTTGAAACTTTGTTAATAGAGATTCTCGGGGTAGCTTATGTCTATCTTCGAGAGTCTTCCAGTTCAGTTCCTCCATTATCTCTGTGACACTCTCCTATGCATTAAACAAACCTGTGACCTTTCGTGTTGGCCTTCTCTGTACACGTTCAGTATTTCCTCTTAACCACGTTTGGTACCAGTCCTGCACACTTGAGCAATTTTCGCAGGCTGTTCGCGTAAGTGATATGTAAGCAATCTCATTTGTGGACTGACTGCATTTCCCCATTATTCTGCCAATAACTTTTCGTGCTGCCCTTCTCTGTACATGTTCAATATCTCCTCTTAGCCTTGTTTGGTACCAGTCCTACACACTTGAGCAATATTCGCAGGCTGGTCGCACAAGTGATGCGTAAGCAATCTCCTTTGTAGACTGACTGCATTTCCTCAGTATTCTACCAATAAACCGATGTCTACCATCTGCATCACCCATGACTGAGCCTATGTGATCATACCAGTTCATGTCCGTACAAAGTGTTACACCCAGATATTTGTGTGAGTTGTCCGATACCAACAGTGACTCTCTGGTATTATAGTCATAGGATATTACGATTTTGTTTTGTGAGGTGCACAATTTTACGTTTCTGAACATTTAGAGTCAGTTCCCAGCCTCTGCACCACATTGAAATATTATCAGTCTGAGTATTCATGCAGCTTCTTTCAGATAGTACTTTGTTATACAAAACTGTATCATATGCAAAAAGCCTCATTTTACTATAAATATTGTCTGCAAGGTCATTAATGTACAACAGGAACAGCAAGGGTCCCAACACTTTCCCCTGAGGTTAACCTGAGGTTGCTTCTACATGTGACGACGACTCTCCATCCATTTTGAATGACACAAGCATTGCACTATCGCATTTAGCAGCTGATATTGGGCAAGCATGTGGTTCCTGAAGAGGGGCAGCAGCCTTTTCAGTAGTTGCAGGGGCAACAGTCTGGATGATTGACTGATCTGGCCTTGTAACATTAACCAAAACGGCCTTGCTGTGCTGGTACTGCGAACGGCTGAAAGCAAGGGGAAACTACGGCCGTAATTTTTCCCGAGGACATGCAGCTCTACTGTGACAAGAAGAGAATAGAAGCTTTCGAAATGTGGTGCTACAGAAGAATGCTGAAGATAAGGTGGGTAGATCACGTAACTAATGAGGAGGTATTGAATAGGATTGGGGAGAAGAGAAGTTTGTGGCACAACTTGACTAGAAGAAGGGATCGGTTGGTAGGACATGTTCTGAGGCATCGAGGGATCACAAATTTAGCATTGGAGGGCAGCGTGGAGGGTAAAAATCGTAGAGGGAGACCAAGAGATCAATACACTAAGCAGATTCAGAAGGATGTAGGTTGCAGTAGGTACTGGGAGATGAAGAAGCTTGCACAGGATAGAGTAGCATGGAGAGCTGCATCAAACCAGTCTCAGGACTGAAGACCACAACAACAACAACATTGGGCAAGTGACTTTCAAGTAAAACGTCATCTCTTTACGAGTATATACATAACGGATTCACAACTGCAAAGACATTTCATGTATTACATAACGGCTTAGTCACTGCAGTGCATGTCCGAAGGAACATTGAATCTTAATTCGGAACAACACAGGTGTTGCCCATACTGTATGGACTACTAGTTCCAAAACTGCTGAGGAATTGGGTATTGCATTAAAGCTAACATGAGTACTGACTTGGCTGAATGCAACTGATACGTAGGTATTCTCGTTGCATAATTTCCGACTGGAGACAATTTCTCTAGAGCGCTCGCAGCCTCTGGGAAATGTTGAGAAAGTAGTCTGATGGTTTTATATTTTTCAGGCCATCTCTTCTCACACATTCGTGATAAATTGGAAGCCTATTTTCAGGGTGTAGTCGATTCTCTAAAAAGAGTTTATTGCGTCGTTTACAATGACAACGGCATTCGTAATTTCCGGCACTTCATTTGCATTGTTACCCACAAGTTTCTCTGCCAGCCATTGTAGAACAGCCATCGAAGACAAATCCTACACAATCTCCTGCGATGCGCAGTAACCGTTCCCCAATGAAGTAGACGCCCCGTTCTTTGAAATGACCCTGGCGTCACAGATCTTGTGTCGAATCGCGACCAGAACGGAACTTGTTGCACCATTCCACAATAGTACTTTTCGACAGACCTGCTTCCTCATAGACATTCTTCACCCTCTGACTGATGTCTACCGTCGTTTGTCTTTCGGTAGTGAAGAAAAGAATAACAGCACGTAGTTCCTGTTTGGACGCATTTGGTGATAACGTCGTCATAGTTTACGTTTTGGCATTTACTACACGCACGTCGGTAAGATAAGAGTATCACACCAGTCTCTCGCCTGCATGTCGGTGCTTATATACCCGCATTAGAGTTGCGCTACGTTGCATATACGCTGCAGTAAAGCCTTCAAACGAAAACTTTTTGATCGGTCCTTGGATAATGATAATTTTCCGTAGATGTTGGATATTTCGCGTTCTTGTTGATGCTGGCTAACTACAATACAGCACACATGACAACGGCATTCGTAATTTCCGGCACTTCATTTGCATTGTTACCCACAAGGTTCCGTAGATGTTGGATATTTCGCGTTCTTGTTGATGCTGGCTAACTACAATACAGCACATACTCTGAACATTACAGACAAGAAATCAATGTGAGCCCTAGTAGGCCGTTCACTGCGTTATCATTTTAGCTTGAGGCGCCACTTGATAAACAAATGTCGATTGTGAATAATGTGGATTGCTGAGTGTTCTCTTTTGCCTTTGACACATTTCCTAATTACTGATAAAAACCTCTTGTCGTGAGACTACTTTTAAAAACCACATACCCGATAGGAATATATCAATAATGGTCCAGAGCCACGGAAATCATGTGTAAATATTGATTTGTATGTGAATAAACAAAGGGTTTAGCAGATTACAACTTTAATACGCAGATCTGTAACAAAGAAAGAAAACGTAATATTCACGGTTCTTTTGGGTGCACGGTTAGCTATCGGTATGACAAACTGTCTGCTAAATACTTCAGGCTGCAGCGCTAAGTCCCTCAAGTTCGAATGTCGGGTAATTTTCAAGAATGATTGCGTATCGAAGTTGGGGTGTGCAAACGATACATATCGAACGTGCGATCGTAAATCGATCATGCAACTCTGGTGGCGGACGTTATGAGTATGTTTATGATGCTCACTACAGCAACGACATAAGAAGAGCGTTACAAAAATACTTGTAATTGCAAAGGAGACGACTTACCTTACTCCTCGTCGGTGTTGTCATCATGTGAAAGTCCATTACGGTGCTCTGTATGGATAATTTGGAAGAGTCGAACCGTGTATTCTTCCTGATACTCGTTCGTTTCCCGTACTGTCCGCAAAGAAATTGTCACAGTATCTCAGCATTGAAACTGTTCTTACGAAATTTTACACGCTTCGCACGACCACAGTCTACACAGTCCCTTCTTCCCTCGTCTGGTAGTACTCCATATTCGCGACAAAAAGTCAAACAATTTTCTACGCTGGATAAACATGGAATTGGATTTTTCCATGTGAGAGAATCCGCCGAAGAAACGTCAAGAACACCAGACATCCCACTCACTAAAGACATAAATCGTCTGGGATTCCCTAGCAACTCACAAGTAATTCGCGGAGGTTTGTAATTTAGAGCAACTAAGGTAACGACGGAAAACAGATGAAAATTACGATCACATATAATTGATCACAACGCCCGCCACAAGAGTCGCATGGTCGATTTACGATCGCACGTTCGATGTGTATCGTTTGGACACCGCAACTTCGATAGGTAATCATTCTTGGAAACGACCGAATGTCGAGTCTTCGATCTTCATAAATATTTTCATATCAATGGCTGGAAGCATCTGGGGGATTATTTCTGTAAACATACAGGTTGACAGAGGGCTAGTGCAATCGACGTTATTATTTACAAAACAATCCACTGCTTCAGTTTAAATATTTTATTTTTAGCTCATGTCAAAATTCTGTACGACTGATGCGCAAATTTCAGTCACGAGATTGTTTTCGCGCCACGTACCATTTACTCTGTTTTCCCGCGACGAATAACTGCTCTTTGAACGGCGTACGTATACAAGCAGCCGCGCCTTGGCGCCACTTGGGTTGTTTGCTCTTTCTTCGACAGTTACATACGAGGCGGATTCGGAGCGAGTTCTATAACAGAAGCTTTTATTTTCGGTTTCCAGAGTCCAGCAGAAAGTTCTCTTGGCGATAAGGTAAGAGATGATCAACTTTTGTAGCGCAGAAGGAGAGTGATGCGTAATCAGCAGCGATTGTTCTCACAGATAGTTACGAAAATGTGTGATGTCTGTGTTCTTCGAGGAGGTTGTTGTGTTGTCATTGGTCTTGTCAACATATATGAGAAATATACGTGGTCGAACTGCATGCAGTTTCTCGTGTTCTGGAGCTTCTGCGAGATTCATTTCCTTCACGATCACCCCATAGGCAAAATACCTACGGTACTGAAATGCTGTTTCTTTCGGTTGTCAGTGGCTTGGAATAGATGTCTAACTAGCTGGCGGTGTTTTTAATGTCGCTGCCTCATAGCAAGTTTCTGGTCAGTTTTACGTACATAATCTACTGTCTGACAAGCTAATGGTCGTAACTTGCAAACATTCTGTTCATGGTGCTAATTGCCTTGTACGTTTAGTACCGCTGAACTGGTGCAATAGTCTCGTGAAGTGTTTTCTCTAGAATGCGTTTAGTCAGTCCTGGCATTATGTGCAATAAATGCAAATTATTCGTTAGCAGATTACGTAAAAGTTTCATGTGTTCATTTTTGACAGCGTATACGAACGCGCATGGGTGTACACACGGTCACATGTGTGTGTGTGTGTGTGTGTGTGTGTGTGTGTGTGTGTATTTCTCAAAGTCGAAATATATTAATTTTGATCTCTCACCCCCGACCCCTTTTCAGGCTGTAAGATTAGTTTCGACTCCAATTAAATAAAAAATTCAGGTTCCACTCTTGCAAGTCTGAACTCAAAAATATAACGCAGGTTCCATCAGTTACGTAGTTTCGCGCCATAATATAATAAATAGTAGTTGTCTTATGTTTAGTGATCATTTCTGACATTGTAAATGTTAATCTGTGGTTGCAATTGTGTGGTTGTAGATTACACCGTGAAAATTATTGACCTACAAATTCTGCTTTACTTCCATCCAAACTGCCCGCTCTGTCTGCTCTGTTTAGTCATTTTGATTTAGTGACCGCTTTTTCTCAGCAGTTGTTCACTGATCCATACAACTATCCTGAACAGGTATTCAGATACTCCCGATCTCTGCCGAAAGCCCGATGGAATCTTTCAATGCATATACAGCAGAGTTGATATCTCGGCAATAAGTGCAGATCGCGCCTCTAGCTCACAGTTAGAACACAATGTAAACCGTCCTTCTGCAATATTCGTTGATCACAATCGTGATCTTCCGTGTGACCTGGTGAACATAGAAGAGATTCTTCTTAATAATTCTGAACTGCAGGTTATCAGGAACCTTAGGTGCTCCCGAATTTACAGCAAACGCGGCAGGGCAGAAAAGAATGAGGCGGCGTAAGAAGCAGCGGTCTTTCAGGTACGAATACGTCATCTTGGAAGTAGAGTCAAAGAACATTCGACGTTACCTAACTTTCTGCAATTGTAAAATCTAGTTTACTTTTCGAGGAATAATTGTCTGAAACAGGGTTGCGGCAACTGTCCCAGATGCTCAGTGGGCTCCAACCACTGCTGAGGAGACGGCTGTGCGACGCCTCGGCGCGTGGAGTTCGCCGCCTTCGGTGAGTGACCTTCGTTTGACAGTCGAACATTTGTGTCGTGTAGGTCAATGTGAAATACCCACACTATTGCGTCTTTGTGCTACAACAGTCACCGTGGGGCGAAACGTCTCTGCACCATATATGTGTATGCACTCCAAATCACACAATTCCTGTCTTCATACGTAAACATCATATACTCGTTTTCTGCTCAACTAAGACAAACCAGAAGACAGTACCAGAATCAATGTGGGTTTTGAGCAGTTAGTCAGGATCATTTAATACGAGTAACGTCAGGATCACTAAACACGATCATCGTCCTACTGAGAAAGAGAAAATTTGTACAGGGAATAATTAACCTTAAACGGCAGCATATCATAACGGAAGTGAGACGTATTTATCAATTTATTCCAGTAATACACTACTGGCCATTAAAATTGCTACACCACGAAGATGACGTGTTACAGACACGAAATTTAACCGACAGCTAGAAGATGCTGTGATATGCAAATCATTACCTTTTCACAGCATTCACACATGGTTGACGCCGGTGGCGACACCTGCAACGTGCTGACATGAGGAAAGTTTCCAACCGATTTCTCATACACAAACAGCAGTTGACCGGCGTTGCCTGGTGAAACGTTGTTGTGATGCCTCGTGTAAGGAGGAGAAATGCGTACCATCACGTTTCCGACTTTGATAAAGATCGGATTGTGGCCTATCGCGAATGCGGTTTATCGTATCGCGACATTGCTGCTCGCGTTGGTCGAGATCCAATGACTGTTAGCAGAATATGAAATCGGTGGGTTCAGGAGCCGTGCTGGATCCCAACGGCCTCGTATCACTAGCAATCGAAATGACAGGCATCTTATCCGCATGGCTGTAACGGATCGTGCAGCCACGTCTCGATCCCTGAGTCAACAGATGGGGACGTTTGCAACATAACCACCATCTGCACGATCACTTCGACGTCGTTTGCAGCAGCACGGACTACCAGCTTGGAGATCGTCGCTGCGGTTACCCTTGACGCTGCATCACAGACAGGAGCGCATGCGATGGTATACTCAACGACGAACCTGGGTACACGAATAGCAAAACGTCATTTTTTCGGATGAATCCAGATTCTGTTTACAACATCATGATGGTCGCATCCGTGTTTGGCGACATCGCGGTGAACGCACATTGGAAGCGCGTATTCGTCATCGCCATACTGGCGTATCTCCCGGCGTGATTGTATGGGGTGCCATTGGTTACACGTCTCGGTCACCTCTTGTTCGCATTGACGGGACTTTGAACAGTGGATATTACATTTCAGATGTGTTACGACTCGTGGTTCTACCCTTCATTCGATCCCTGCGAAACCCTACATTTCAGCACGATAATGCACGGCCGCATGTTGCAGGTCCTGTACGGGCCTTTCTGGATACAGAAAATGTTCGACTGCTGCCCTGGCCAGCACATTCTCCAGATCTTTCACCAATTGAAAACGTCTGGTCAATGGTGGCCGAGCAACTGGCTAGTCACAATACGCCAGTCACTACTCTCGCTGAACTGTGGCATCGCGTTGAATCTGCATGGGCAGCTGTACCTGTACACGCCATCCAAGTTCTGTTTGACTCAATGCCCAGGCGTATCAAGGGCGCTATTACGGCCAGAGGTGGTTGTTCTGGGTACTGATTTCTCAGGATCTACGCACCCAAATTGCGTGAAAATGTAATCACATGTCAATTCTAGGATAATATATTTGTCCAATGAATACCCGTTTATCATCTGCATTTCTTCTTGGTGTAGCAATTTTAATGGCCAGTAGTGTATAAATCAGTAATATATTCCAACAGAATTTCTGTGGTGATCAAACCTACATCAGCCAAAGTCATAAACTATGTTTTCTGTTCTGTACAGCTACTCCTCTTTACTCAATGTCTGCGTAATCAATGAATAAATGACCGAAATTAAGAATTACTATATCACAAACTTCAAATCGCTAAACACACTGACGGAAAAAAGATCGAAACCAAGAGGGAGTTGTGTGACATAAACGATTGTCGGTAGGCGTGTTTCTATATTTGAAAAATGACATCTACTCCAATTTCTTGCCAGTCACCTAAGAGTGGCGATAATAACGCCACAGTGAGAGAGCAAATTAGCTTTTCTTTAAATACGAGCTGTGACGGTCGTGAGCGTTAGTAACGTTTGGGACAGGACGTGATGACTTGATGTTAGTCAAGACTGCCTTTAAGGCAACAAAGATGCCATTATCAACACCTCACTGAATTTGAACGAGGTCGTGTAATTGGGCGTTGAGAAGCTGCATGTTACTTCTACGACACTGCAGAAATACTTGGCAGGAATGTAGGCACTGTGCATGACTGCTAACAGCGTTGATGACGAGAATGTAAGCCGGCCGGTGTGGCCGAGCGGCTCTAGGCGCCTCAGTCTGGAACCGGGCGACCGCTACCGTCGCAGGTTCGAATCCTGCCTCGGGCATGCATGTGTGTGATGTCCTTAGGTCAGTTAGGTTTAAGTATATGTAAGTTCTATGGGTCTGATGACCTCAGATGTTAAGTTCCATAGTGCTCACAGGTATCTGAACCTTTTTTTTTTTTTTTTCCTCTCAATGAAAATGTAAGGTGCCAATGCGACCGTGCTCCAGTCGGCCACGTGGCCCTACCGAGAGCGAAGACCATCGTGTTCAGTGTATGGTTTCGGTGCGTCATGCTGCATCTGCAGCAGCAATCTGAGCACCAGTTGGCACCACAGTGACGCAACGAACTGTTACGAAGAGGTTACTTTCAGGACAGGTCCAAGCTAGACGCGGTGTATAGTTTACTCCACTGACCCCAAACCACCGCCATTTTCAACTTCACTGGTGTCAACCGAGAGCTCATTGGAGGCCAGAGTGAAGGTATATTGTGTTTGTCAACGAAAGCCGGTTCTGCCTCGGTGCAAGTGACGGCCATGTGTTGGACAGAAGGGAGCCAGTTGAGGCCTGCAACCAAGCCGCCTACGTGCTGCACACACTGGACCTTCACCTGGAGTTATGATCTTGGGTGCGGTTTCGTACGACAGCAGGAACACTTTTCTGGTTATCCCACGCACTCCGACTACAAATCTGCATGCCAGTCTGATGATTCGACCTGTTCTACTGCCAGTCTTGAACAGTATTGCAGGTATTTTCCAACAGGATAACGCTCGCCAACATACTGTTGTTGTAAACCAAGGTGGTGGTCGACATGTTGCCTTGGCCAGGTCAATCACCTGATCAGTCTGTAAAGACGCCATTGGACAACAACTTCAGCGTTATCTGCAAATAGCATTAAATGTCACTGTATTGAGCGACAAAGTGCAACAGGCATGGATGGAACTCTATCCCACAGACTGACATCCGGCAGCTGCACAAAATACTGCATGTAAATGTGCATTTTTGCCTACAATATTCTGGCGCATATACTGGTTTTTAATCCACTAGCATTTCACATTTGCAATGGCTCATCTCGCAATTACATTACCATGTGAGCTTGCAAATCACTTACATATGTTATGAAGACAAATGTATTCGCGAAATTTCATTACTCTTCATTAATTATTTTTTGGTGTTGCATTTTTTTTTCCGTCGGTGTCTTTTAAATAGCCTGATGTACCTAAGCACTACATTGCAACACTGTTCGACACAAATTCCGAATTACATATCATGTTTATAGGAACAACAGTTCAGTGACACAAATATGATTAAGCCAGTATGGAATAAATCTAATATAAGGAACCTGGCACCTTAGCGTCACAGGTATTTTAATGAATGTCATCAGTCGTTTAATGCTGCTGAAAACTGTTTCCAAAAGTCGGAAAAACCACCATATAACATCACTGTATAGATTTCTGCACCTATTAAAAAATACTGATAGCGAGGGGTTCTGCTTTGTGAGACACCTTTATCCAGAAAAACAATGTGCCTCAGGGTTCCATCCTGAGCGTCGTCCTCTTTGCTGACACCGTTAAGGGGGGTGGGACGTCAAACGGCCAGACTTGGAGCAGGAGAGGCAACACAGGACATTTCAGTTTCCACTGTCTATACTTCCACAAATAAATTTATTAAACTTTGTCAGCATGACCAGGAAGGATTCAGAATTCACACTCTTATCAGTGGATGTTCTAAAACATAACGAAATAATTTTTTTACTTGCGAAATTTCATCATTTGCTGCTATAGGTACACTTTTCTTCATAACTAAGAGAGATTCTTCGATGAATATTGCACAGCATGCAAACAATACTTACAGGTGTATGAAACTCTAGAATTTTCCAAATCTATTAAAAACTATGGTAAAATTTGAGGTAATTAACTATAAAATTTGTGTTTTTTCTAAACATGATGTTTAAAATACAACGGCTCATTCGTTTTTTCATAAATTTAATAAATGCTAGAGTTTCATACACCTGTACGTATGGTATGTATGCTGTGGAAAATTCATCGAAGAATCTCTCTAACTTATGAAGAAAAGTGTACCTATAGCAACAAAGGCAGCCATTAGTAAATGTAGAAAATGATGAAATTTCACACGTAAAAAAAAAATTTGTTATTTTTTCCAGCTTCCACTACAATGAGTGTGAATCCTGAATCCTTCCTGGTGATGCTGACAAAGTCTTACGAATTCATTTGTAAAAGTATAGACACTGGAAATTAAAATGTTCTGTGATGCCTTTCCTGCTCCAAGTCGACCCGTTTGACGTCCTACCCCCCTTAATTCTATAATGGCATCTCCGGCTTCCTTTTCGTTGAAAATTTTGCCATTTATTGGATTTCTCCACGGACCTGTCTCATTGAGCGGTGTCTTCAGCGCTGTCTCGATCGTCTTTACTCATGGAGCATCGACAATGACTTTCGTTTTTCCACTGACAAAACCGTTTGTATGAATTTCTGGGGGCGCAATTGGTTTCTTCCGCTGTCCTTACATCTTGGGCCTGTTGATCTTCCGTTCGTTCAAACTACGAAACAAATGGGACTCATTCTCGATATGACACTCTCTTGGTCCTCCCATGCATTACCTGGCAGCCCACTGTATGCAGTCCCTCAATGTCCTTCGTGTCCTCAGTGGTATTTCCTGGGGAGCAGATTGAGCCACCCTCCCCCCTTTGGACTGGTCCCTTATCCACTCAAAACTAGATTATGGGTGTTTTGGTTATGCATCTGCAGGTCCGTCCTTCTTATGTCCTCTCAATACTGCCCACAATCGTGGAGTGCGTTTGGCCATGGTCACCTTTTACACATCTACATCTACATTTATACTCCGCAAGCCACCCAACGGTGTGTGGCGGTGGGCGCTTTACGTGCCACTGTCATTACGTCCCTTTCTCGTTCCAGTCGCGTATGGTTCGCGGGAAGAACGACTGCCGAAAAGCCTCCGTGCGCGCTCTAATCTCTCTGATTTCACATTCGTGATCTCTTCGGGAGGCATAAGTAGGGGGAAGCAATATATTTGATACCTAATCCAGAAACGCACCCTCTCGAAACCTGGACAGCAAGCTACACCGCGATGCAGAGCGCCTCTCTTGCAGAGTCTGCCACTTGAGTTTGCTAAACATCTCCGTAACGCTATAACGCTTACCAAATAACCCTGTGACGAAACGCGCCGCTCTTCTTTGGATCTTCTCTACCTCCTCCGTCAACCCGATCTGGTACGGATCCCACACTGATGAGCAACACTCAAGTATAGATCGAACGAGTGTTTTGTAAGCCACCTCCTTTGTTGATGGACTACATTTCCTAAGCACTCTCCCAATGAATCTCAACCTGGTACCCGCCTTACCAACAATTAAATTTATATGATCATTCCACTTCAAATCGTACTGCACGCATACTCCCAGATATTTTACAGAAGTAACTGCTACCAGTGTTTGTTCCGCTATCGTATAATCATGCAATAAAGGATCCTTCTTTCTATGTATTCGCAGTACATTACATTTGTCTGTGTTAAGGGTCAGTTGCCACTCCCTGCACCAAGTGCCTATCTGCTGCAGATCTTCCTGCATTTCGCTACAATTTCCTAATGCTGCAACTTCTCTGTATACTACAGCATCATCCGCGAAAAGCCGCATGGAACTTCCGACACTATCTACTAGGTCATTTATATACATTGTGAAAAGCAATGGTCCCATAACACTCCGCTGTGGCACGCCAGAGGTTACTTTAACGTCTGTAGACATCTCTCCATTGAGAACAACATGCTGTGTTCTGTTTGCTAATAACTCTTCAATCCAGCCACAGAGCTGGTCTGATATTCCGTAGGCTCTTACTTTGTTTATCAGGCTACAGTGCGGAACTGTATCGAACGCCTTCCAGAAGTCAAGGAAAATAGCATCTACCTGGGAGCCTGTATCTAATATTTTCTGGGTCTCATGAACAAACAAAGCGAGTTGGGTCTCACACGATCGCTGTTTCCGGAATCCATGTTGATTCATACAGAGTAGATTCTGGGTTTCCAGAAATGACATGATACACGAGCAAAAAACATGTTCTAAAATTCTAAAACAGATCGATGTCAGAGATATAGGCCTATAGTTTTGCGCATCTGCTCGACGACCGTTCTTGAAAACTGGGACTACCTGTGCTCTTTTCCAATCATTTGGAACCTTCCGTTCTTCTAGAGACTTGCGGTAAACGGCTGTTAGAAGGCGGGCAAGTTCTTTCGCGTACTCTGTGTAGAATCGAATTGGTATCCCGTCAGGTCCAGTAGACTTTCCTCTGTTGAGTGATTCCAGTTGCTTTTCTATTCTTTGGACATTTATTTCGATGTCAGCCATTTTTTTTCGTTTGTGCGAGGATTTAGGCCCTGCCCAGCCCAGTGGCGAGTCTGTATGCTGAAGCTGCCGAACTACCACTGTCCTACCACCGTAACTTTCTCCTCAGCAGATACCTGTGACATTTGTCTGCCATGCGTGGCCGCCCATCCTATGCCGCCTCCTTCGATGACTCCTTTGATCACCTGTATGGGGCATGTCCCTCTTCTGGAGTTCGATTTCGGCTCTCGCTCCAGCAGCTTCTTATGGAGTACACCTGCACTGTATCGAGTGGATGGACTTGTATGGGTATGGAGACAACCTCATGAATCTATAGATCCTGCATGTCAACAGGGGTCTGTTCAAACTGGTGGAGGCTCTGTAATGGCATGGGGCGTGTACAGTTGGAGTGATATGAGATCCCTGATACGTCTAGATACGACTCTGGCAACTGATGAGTACATAAGGATCCTGCCCGACCACCTGCATCCATTCATGTCCTCTGTGCATTGTGACGGACTTCGCCAATTCCAGCAGGACAATGCGACACCCCACACGTCCAAAATTGCTACAGAGTGGCTCCAGGAACACTCTTCTGACTTTAAACACGTCCGCTGGCCACCAAACTCTCCAGACATCAACATTATTAAGCGTTTCTGGCTGTTCAGAAGAGATCTCCATCCTCTCGTACTCTTACGGATTTATGGACAGCCCTGCAAGGTTCATGGTGTCAATTTCCTCCGTCACTACTTCAGACATTTATGGAGTCCATGCCACGTCGTGTTTCGGCACTTCTGCATGCTTGCGGGGGGCTGTGCGATATTTGGCTGGTTTACCAGTTTCTTTGGCTCTTCGGTGTATTAGATGAGGTACCGCCGGAAGTAAGGCTGCGAGGATGTTTTTCTCGGCGGAATTTACCCGGACACCACAGCCCATTTACGCTCCTATTATGATCGGTGTACAGTTCCTTTAATTATACGGCGAAAATTGTCCACATACCGTCTTGCAGTAAACAACAGCAATCGCGACGTGACGCAGTTTTTGACAATACAGGGGCCTCTTCGACGTCTTGTGTCGTTTCTTAGCAACAGTAAGATTCGAGTCGAATGGCGAGCAACGTGAATGGTCCTGTCCACATTCAGCAGAACCTTAAGAAATCGTGAAATGAAGTACGGGCACGAGCAACGGTGACGTTCGCTGGTAAGTCATTAGCCTGCATGTGATTTCCGCCTATCCCTGGTAGCCATAACACAGGCGTTAAACCGATCGCACCTTTCTGCGGACGCATAACACGTCACGTATGTTGAATGAATATGATCTTCAACCCAGCGGTTATATTCTAGGTAATTTAATTTTGCAAATCGGTCGTCCAGACTGTTTATCACGGTTTTGTCTAAAGCATCTTGTGTTGGGGAAACATCAACTTCACAAATTTTGTAATTAGAGTAAGATCGGAATACGACAAATTATACACGGTCCTGCAAAGATGCCCATGCCAATTGCTTACTGTATTCGCTCGTGTAGATAACATTCGACAAGTTTAGTACATCGTTGTGCTGGCGTGAAACACACGTTTTCCATGGCCCTATCGTATGAAATAATATGTTTTTATAAGACTTTCTAACGTATTTTAGATAATATCAGGCATTAAGTTCTATTTTTAGTCAAATCTAGTGTCCGATTCCCGATCGAAGGACGCCATGAGTTTACGATGCGAAGGAAGGAAGTGGCTGTCATTAAATTTTATCTGTGGTTGTGTCCGTAACTGACGTAAACGATGCTGTTCATTACAAAAATATATCGCGATTTCTCAGGTTGTGGTTAGGCAGGAACCTAAGTGCAACGCTTAAGTTGCTGCTCGTGAATCAAGTAGCAATTGTATTTATTATTTTATTTCTCGTAAATATATACGACTACTTTTTCCGAATATGGCTTCATTTCCGAGTGCAGGGTTGGCCAGATACTTACGAGCACAGCTGACATTTCTGTGTGTGAGACTCTCTGCAATTATCGGTACATATAATCTTGCTTCTCACATATATTTGGCTGTTCTTTCCGAATGAGCCACGATTGCCGAGTGCGAGATTAGGCAGCAACTTAAGAGGATAGTTATACAGGTCAATTCTAGTTCTTCATACCACGGTTCGTTATTATTCGTGATTTTTCATTGTTTGTTGTTATTTTATTTAGGATTATTTACTTTTTGCCTCTATATACCGTAGGTCAAGTCTAGTTGTCGATTCGAACGTTAGTTATGTTTCTCGTTCTTCCAGAAGCATAGCGAGTAATACGAAAAAGTTATATCTTTGACGAGATGATTATCAGCCAATAAAAATCATGAACTATAACGGTACACGGAATCAACAATTAGAGTGATACCATACAGGGCAATTCTCAAAGAATGCACAGCACACAGCTACAGCAACAATAGTAGCATAGAAAGTAACATCAAAACAGCAATCATATAACGAACCACTGCATAATCCTACAGTGCATTCTTTTAGAATTTTCATGTCTGGTATCGCTCAAATTGTCGACTTCACGTTCCTTTATTACGTCATTTTCATTAGGCGTGGGCTACCAATCCCTTTAGGATTTACCTATATGGTACCGCTTCCTGTGCTACTACAAAAAAGCGATAATGGAATTGACAATTAGAAGTGATCTGTACAGCTCACTTCTGGTTATCGATCCCAAGATTTGTTATTTTTTCGTTACTTGTGTAGTGTTTTCTCTTTTAGAAAATCTGTGTTGCGGACTCCTTTTTTCCAGCTTATGTCCTGCTTACGTTTCCCGTGAGTTGCCATTTCTTTCATTTTGCTGTTGTTGTGTTGTTTACTATGCGTGATGCTGCGTTCATCTGTAAAGGTAGTCTGTGGTTCTTCCACTTACTAGCGTAAACTATGATAATAATTCAGGCACTGAAAACCAGAAGGCCCAAAGCACGTATACAAAGTTTAGGAAAAAACAGATATTTGTGAAAATCAAATTTGTAGGGAAACCACTAGTCCCATAGGTGTGATTTTTTTAACATCCCATATATCCTATTAATATAGTTTAATATTTTTCATTATTATTATTACACGCTTCACAGGCCTTTATCTGACCACGTGAAGCATGTGTGACTATTACTTAGTTCCTCCTGTTCTTCCAGTACTTTTCCATTCGCTCGCTAATAAAGGCCCTCTTCCTTTCTTCGGTCCACTTTGGTCTTGCGGGTTTAGGCGCTGTCTTCTCTGACATTACTTCCCAATTGTGTATTGTGTGTCTACAGACGCTTTTGTCTGTGATGTCCGCTGAATTAAACTGTGCTTCTTCCAGATCAATTTTGACTTGTGCCATCCAAGGTGTAGTGGTTTTGAGCCTCTGTTTGTATCTGAGTATTCTGTTGGTGCGTCTGGTCTGTGAGAGTCTGACGACGTGGCCAACTTCTCTGTGGTGTCTCCTGTATCCACTGTCTGTGAGTTTTGGTCCAATAATTTTCCTGATAATTTTTGTTTCCTCGGTGAGCATGTTCTCTAGATCACCCTTGGTGTGTAGCGTCAGTGTCTCGTAGGTGTATAACACCTCAGGTTTGAGTACAGTATTGTAGTGACGAATTTGGAAGGAAGTGGACAGACATTTTGCTGTTGTAGATGCCCGCGTTTTGTGTAAGGCTGTCTTAATCTTCAGTAACCTAGCGTTCTGCGTGATTTTCTCCCTTCCTGTCGGTTCCTGCACATCCCATACATGATTAAAATGAGTTACTCTGTTGATCTTGCTATATTTTGTGTTTAAATTCAGTATGTTGAATTTCGTGCAGAAGAACTCTGTTTTTAGGAAGGAGATCTGTAGTCCTACTATTTCTGCGTACTCTTTGAGTACTTCTATTATTATTATTAATCTAAGGTTAGAGGTAATGGCGTCTTTTAACTGTAGTGTAGTCTGTAACTAATGTAAAACTAGAATCAGAACATAAATAACAGACAATTAATGCACATAGTTGTGACCTGTCCCAACACTTCAGATCCCTGTTATCATCATTTTCATTAAACACATTCGTTGGCTTGAGGTTCAGATAAAACTGTGTGTTCACTTTAGGCATGAAATCTAGTAGTTTTTTTGTTTGAGTCTATGTATTTCAAGTTTGATATAGTATTTTCTTGAGTGTTTGTGTTTCAAGGTTGGTATTGGCCTTCTACATGCGTATTGGTGCACTATATTTTGCAAGGCATCTACAGACTGTGGAGAAATAGCAAACTGTCGTCTCCCTCAACGTGACTTGAAGAAAATGGTGGCCTCCTACGATTCCAACGAACAAAATGTGATTAAAAAAAAAAAAAGTAGACACTGTGTTACATAATGAAGCAAGCGGGCCGTGTTGAAGCTCCCCCCACTGGCCACAAACGTTTTTTCCTTATCTGTTCGCTGTGTTCAAATTTGTGTGTGTATCGTGGTGCAACGTCCGTTTGCAACAGCGAGGTGTAAGGAACGGACCCATAATGACAGTTGATTCTGCACACTACTCTATTAGCAGCCGAAAGAAAACGACTTTCGAATGGGAACCGCAAGTGTTTGATGACAAGGAGACAAGTCAACCGAACCCTCCACCAGGAAACAAGTCTGGTGTGTCGTACACGGCATTAGCGACAGTACGTGTGTCATACGATAGGAATCTCTTTCTAACGCACCTAATTTGAACGCCTGTAAGTGAGTGAGATATACCTCCTTGCCCAATTCAGGTTACGTTACTTTAATCAACAGTTCACGGATACCTCTTGAGAACATCATTGCAAAATTTCTTAAAAGTAAATTGTTACGACGGACATCAGTTTGGTAGTGGAGTCGGTAACATTCTTAAAGACTTTTAAAGTCTCATCGTCCATTTCACAAACTAGAATGCTGAAACCAAGGAGCGTGATTTTGTGGTGGCGCTTCTCTCCAGGAGCGTCCAGATTTTATGAAGAAATGGGCGTCATTATAGCTGGACAGCATTACTGCAGCAATGAAAATTTGTGCCTCGGGCCATCATGGAAGTGAATATCAGAGGAACCGGCGAGACAGCTTTTCGCAAATGTTCATATATACCCAGGGCCGGCGCAAGCCCAAGTGCCACCCCGTGCGAGCTGCTAAATGCCCCCACCCAATTTTTTTTAATGCTAAACGTTTGTGGAATTTTATTTAAACAAATCTGTAGGAAATGTGAGTAATCAATCGCGATTTTTCTTACTTAACGCAATGAAAGTGCTTATGACTAATCTTGACTCCCTCGGCCAACTACCGAAACGAATTCTGTAGTTTTCGTTGTAGAGAACGCAACAACACCTATTGCCTGGAAAGGCGAAGTGGTGACGCGGCAGTGCCAGGAACTATGTCACGTGACGAGGTACAGCGAGGCTACGGTTAAAGTAGCGCCCAAGAAGAGCAGCAAGAAGCTCACGATAACTATGTGACCGATGATATGGATAAATGTATTATCAGACAGCAATTTGTATGGCGTTACGAACAATAGAAAGAAATACGAAATTTGTGGAAACTGCAGAACTTTTGTCAAACAGAAATGAGCTTCAAAGATGGCCAGGAAACCCTTAGAAGCAATGTTCTGTCTACGGATTTTCGTTTTAGAAGGTGTCAAAATTAACGTTTTGTTTTGTGCGGACGAAAGGACATTGCTGCTAAAAGACCATACTTCCTAGGTTTTCATCAGAATCAAAGTGACCAGTAATTTACTAAGATGAAACATGGATTCACACGTATTATACAGTATATAAATGTTTGCAAAGTGATAGTGTGCGAGTAGTATTGTCAAACAAAAGTGCCGGTCAGAGTTTAATTGTTGTTCGTGCAGGTGGAGACAGGTGTTTCGTGGCTGAAAAACCAAAACGTCCGACTATCACTCAGAAACGGATAGCAAAAATTTTCAAAAATAAATCGAAACCCAACTTATGCCAGGCTTGTTAGCAACGTCTTTATCCCTCGTGATTACTCGCAGCGTGTTTACCCATTCGGAATACTTCTAGCCATTGTAGGTGTTGGACATGTTTGACTGTGTTCATGTTCAACCATTTTTTTCCATAATGCGGGAAGAATAAAGCACTCGGAAACTGCCATTGAAGGGCTCAGCAAAATTGCTTCAGGCTTAACATGTAACCGCAGTATCGAACATTGCATTCGAATTTCCAAATTAGATTTCGTTTTCTGCGGAATTAGTTGTGAGTAAACGCACGGCGCGTAACAGGCTGACAGCACTCCACTCATAAGAATACCAACGTGTACGCCAGACTGCTTCCCCACAGTGGCGAGGAAGAAATTAGTCCTCCTCCCTCCCCTTGTTCAACAGGGGCGGTCGGCAGGTAGTCGAGGCCCCATGCCACGGTTCCCGAAGCCGCACCCTCCGAGGTTTGGTTTCGAACCCCCTCTTGGGCATGAATGTTGAGTTTGTCCAGTAAAAAGAAAAAGGGGGAGGGGGGAGCGGCAGATTTGCCGCCCCCTCTGAAAGTGCCTCCCCGTGTGGCCGCACGTTTTGCACGTGCCTCGCGCCGGCCCTGTATACAGGGTGTTACAAAAAGGTACGGCCAAACTTTCAGGAAACATTCCTCGCACACAAATAAAGAAAAAACGTTATGTGGACATGTGTCCGGAAACGCTTACTTTCCATGTTAGAGCTCATTTTATTACTTCTCTTCAAATCACATTAATCATGGAATGGAAACACACAGCAACAGAACGTACCAGCGTGACTTCAAACACTTTGTTACAGGAAATGGTCAAAATGGCCTCCGTTAGCGAGGATACGTGCATCCACCCTCCATCGCATGGAATCCCTGATGCGCTGATGCAGCCCTGGTGAATGGCGTATTGTATCACAGCCGTCCACAATACGAGCACGAAGAGTCTCTACATTAAGTACCGGGGTTGCGTAGACAAGAGCTTTCAAATGCCCCCATAAATGAAAGTCAAGAGGGTTGAGGTCCGGAGAGCGTGGAGGCCATGGAATTGGTCCGCCTCTACCAATCCATCGGTCACCGAATCTGTTGTTGAGAAGCGTACGAACACTTCGACTGAAATGTGCAGGAGCTCCATCGTGCATGAACCACGTGTCGTACTTGTAAATGCACATGTTATAGCAGCACAGGTAGAGTATTCCGTATGAAATCATGATAACGTGCTCCTTTGAGCGTAGGTGGAAGAACATGGGACCCAATCGAGACATCACCAACAATGCCAGCCCGAACGTTCACAGAAAATCTGTGTTGATGACATGATTGCACAATCGCGTACGGATTCTCGTCAGCCCACACATGTTGATTTTGAAAATTTACAACTTGATCACGTTGGAATGAAGCCTCATCCGTAAAGAGAACATTTGCACTGAAATGAGGATTGACACATTGTCGGATGAACCATTCTCAGAAGTGTACCAGTGGAGGCCAATCAGCTGCTGATAGTGCCTGCACACGCTGTACACGCTACTGAAACAGCTGGTTCTCCCGTAGCACTCTCCATACAGTGACGTGGTCAACGTTACCTTGTACAGCAGCAGCTTCTCTGGCGCTGACATTAGGGTTATCGTCAACTGCACGAAGAATTGGCTCGTCCATTGCAGGTGTCCTCGTCGTTGTAGGTCTTCTCCAGTCGCGAGTCATAGGCTGGAATGTTCCGTGCTCCCTAAGACGCCGATGAATTGCTTCGAACGTCTTCCTGTCGGGACACCTTCGTTCTGGAAATCTGTCTCGATACAATCGTACCGCGCCACGGCTATTGCCCCGTGCTAATCCGTACATGAAATGGGCATCTGCCAACTCCGCATTTGTAAACATTGCACTGACTGCAAAACCACGTTCGTGATGAAGACTAACCTGTTGATGCTACGTACTGATGTGCTTGATGCTGGTACTGTACAGCAATGAGTCGCACGTCAACACAAGCACCGAAGTCAACATTACCTTCCTTCAATTGGGCCAACTGGCGGTGAACCGAGGAAGTACAGTACATACTGACGAAACTAAAATGAGCTCTAACATGGAAATTAAGCGTTTCCGTACACATGTCCACATAACATTTTTTCTTTATTTGTGTGCAAGGAATGTTTCCTGATTTTTTTTTTTTTTTTTTTTTTTGTTTGTTTGTGGTTTTAGGGCGCAAAACTTCTATGGTCATTAGCGCCCAATTCCTGAAAGTTTGGCCGTACCTTTTTGTAACACCCTGTATACCAGTGTAGTGCAGATGTACAGAATGGACAAAGCTGGTTCACTATTAACAGATGTCAGGAGAATGCATACATGCCACAATCTCAAAATGAACGGCGGTTATGGTTCTCAGCGCTTCAGTTTGTTTCACACATGTATGTTTCATTTTTCTGTTGTTACCTTCGTTTCCGTTATCTCAGTTCCTTCACACTATAATTCGTGCCAATGTAATTAATTCGGTGAACTGTGGTGGGATTCTATCACATGTATATGATTGTCTTTTTCTCTGTGATAGATTCGTTTGTTTACGAATAAGCCTCGTTGACTTCTGATATTGCCCCTACCGAGGGAAACTACCCGTCGCAACCCCTCAGATGTAGTGGTAAGGTGGCCCCGTGCATAGCCCGTCAAAAACTGAACACAGATCAAGCTTAAAAGCAGGAAAAAGGTGTACTGAACTGCGAAAAAGGTTTAAGTTCAAGTTTAACAAGTGTGATACTGAGCACATACGAACAGCTGGGGTATTGAAATAAAATGGTCACAGTGTTGGACCACAAAGCGGACGAGTCGGGTTCGAAACTCTCTCATAGTATTTATTTTTATTTTCTTCGCAACATTATTAACAGTCCGTTCAGTCATTGAAATGTTCGTTCTCTTTCTGTAGACTTGGCAGTTGTCGTACTACACATTGGTTATAGAATATGAGTCACGTGGTAAGAATACGTTAACATTTCAAGTAAACGTGATGAAAAGTGAGAGCGGGCGAGACATCTCACAAAAATGAAAACAAGAAATAAACGGGTGTGAACCATGTTACAACGAAGGATTTGTTCCAAACGGAACACAACTTCAAAAACATATCTTTTGACAGGGTACAGAGAAGCTGTGTGAGCTGTTGCATTCATTTGTTGCAGCTTATGTGACAAACTATTCTGTTTTCATCATTTCCTTAGGAGTGGTCACGTTCACATTCATACCAACACCTAAACTGGGCAAGGAGGGATATCTCACTCACTTACCAAGCGTACGAACAAGGTGTGTTGGTAAGAGATTCGTATCACATGACACACGTACCGTCACTAATGCTGTGTGGGGATTCGGTTGACGTATCTCCTTGTCATCAAACGCTTGCGGTTCCCATTTGAAAGCCACTTCCTTTCGGCTGCTAATAAAGTAGTTACACAGAATCAACTGTCATTCTAGGACCCTTCCTTACACCTCGCTGTTGCAAATGGACGTTGCACCATGATACAGACGCGAATTTGAATAAGACGAACAGCTTAAAAAGAAAAGTTTGTGGCCGGTGGGGGGGTTTGAACACGGTTCACTGCTTGATTGTCTAACATCATGTCCATCTTCTTTCTATCTCATTTTGTTCGGTATTATTTGTTGCAATTGTTCGGGGCATATGCCCCATGACACCCTTGTTGATCCATTTACTCAGTTATTTTTATTACCCAGGGCAGCTAACCCTCTAACCAAACACGCTGAGCTACCATGGCGACTTTAACCACTAGGCAATTGCTCGTCCAGGCTCCTTTCTACTGCGCTTATTAAGCTCGGACCATTTATTGTGTCTGGCCACTCATCTAATACAGGATGCCCAGGAAGCTGTTTTCTCGGATTGCTAGACAACAATTGAAGCAAATCGTATTAACAGAGTTTATTACAGTAAGCTGAATTGACAATCCTTAACTTTGGGTATTCACAAAGGTGTGTCGCAAGCAAATGGGGACATGCAAGTAATCAGTGTCCTTTGGTATATACAATTTCAGTGCAAGCAAAAACAATACAGTTCATAACTGACTGCTGTGGCGTTTGTATGACGGCTCGTCTTCCACTGCACTGCAGGTAGGCGGCGCTGCACTTACATTCCCTGTGTGTAGTTGCCGCTGCTGTCCCAGCGTCGTGCTGGAGATGTGTTCGTCAGCCTGCTATTGGCTGACGTCCTCTCACAGCCCTCTCTGCTCCTCCGTTCTCGATCGTCGTGGCGGCGTTTGTCGTTACGCTGGAACACCATCCACTGTTTCTATATTGCTTCTTTTTTTCACAATTGAGTACATTTTCTTCCTGTTTTCATACCCCATATGTGTTCAGTTTTTGACGGGCTGTCCACTGGACCCTCTTACCACTAAATCTGAGGGGGATGTGACGGAGCGGTTCTAGGCGCTACAGTCTGGAGCTGAGCGACCGCTACGGTCTCGGGTTCGAATCTTGCCTCGGGCATGAATGTGTGTGATGTCCTTAGGGTAGTTAGGTTTAAGTAGTTCTAAGTTCTAGGGGACTGATGACCTCAGATGTTAAGTCCCACAGTGCTCAGAGCCATTTCTGATGTGATGGGGAGTTTCCCTTGTGAGTAGCAACTTTGACTTAGTAGATATGATGTCATTGCTGGTAGCTGACAGGTGGACTCGGAAGCGAGAATTTATCCTCTGTTTTCGACAGAACGCTAATTGGCTTTTTAAATCATAGCTGCCTAATTCAGGGAACGAAATGCCTTTCGAAATTGTTTTCTCTGCTTACATATCGTTGAATAAGGTGGGCGTGCCTGATCGCCTTTGTGCCACTCCAGTTCGTATCCTTAATACCAGTACAGTGCTGCCACATTTCCTTGGTTTCTGGTAGCGATCATTCGAAGTCGAGCTGCTGATATGCGATTCATTTCGCATTCAGACTGTGCGCCATAGTCGGCATTGCTTAATGATGTATTTCATTTCGGTTTGTACGTAATTTATAACAGTGAGCATCACTTACACGTGACCTCTCACGCTGTTGATCTGACACAACAAGATGTTTCCTCAGCGATGAGTCGATTAAGCGAGATATACATCGACAGCATCGATCTCCTGACGAGAGATACATCATTGCCAATGTTGTGAGCAATTATAGCCTACAATCGGTCACACCACACTATTTACCTAGCAGTTTCAACGAGCATTTCGAACGCCACTATGTCAGGAAATCCTCTTATCTAAATTTATCTGCCATGACTAGCAAAACTCAGTATGTCGATTAATTCTGGAAAACAAAGCGCTGAAATCTGTTAAAATTGTTTTGAAATCTTTCAGGTTGGAAACCGTAAAATATCAACTACGATGGTGTCCAAATTTCAACTGTCTCCTCTTCTTCTTTTTCCTTGCCAATGTCCCGTACCATCATATTCTCCGGATCTGAAAACATGCGACTCCTTTTTGTTGAGCTATATTAAAGACAAGGTGTACAGCAATAACTCCAAAACCACAGCCATTCAGCAGGTCATCGACAGCGTCGATGTCCTGACACTTCAGCGGGTCATGCAGAATTTTCGCTATTCGTCTGCGCCACACCATCGCCATTCATGGCAGGCATATCGAGCATGTCGTAGCGTAAATCATTTTACATGTTGAATAAAGTTTGTGCACGTCGTAGTTTGCAACTAATTTACGTTTTTTTATATGGTTCAATAATTGTCACCCTATACATCTACATCTATACTCTGTAAACCACCTTGAGGTGCATGGCAGAGGGTACGTCCCATTGTACCAGTTGTCAGGGTTTCTTCCTGTTCCATTTACGTATGGAGTGCGGGAAGAATGATTGATTGAATGCCTCTGTGCGTGCAGTAATTGCACTAATCTTATCTTCCCGATGCCTATGTCAGCGAAGTGTGGGGGACTGTAGTTTATTCTTAGAGTCATCATTTAAAGCTGTTTCTTGAAACGTTGTTAACGGACATTCTCAGAGTGCCGGCCGTTGTAGCCGAGCGGTTCTAGGCGCTTCAGTCCGGAACTGCGCTGCTGCTACGGTCGCAGGTTCGAATCCTGCCTCGGGCATGGATGTGTGATGTCCTTATGTTAGTTAGGTTTAAGTAGTTCTAAGTCTAGGGGACTGATGACCTCAGAAGTTAAGTGCCATAGTTCTTAGCGCCATTTGAACCATTCTCAGTGTTGTTTACGCCTATCTTCGAGAGCCTTCCAATTCAGATCCTACAGTATCTCTGTGACACTCTCCCATGGTTAAAAAAACCTGTGATCTTTCGTGCTGCCTTTCTCTGTATACGTTCAATATCCCCTCTTCGCCCTCTTTGGAAGGAGTCCGACACGGATGGGCAATATTCGCAGGCCGGTCCCACGAGTGATGTGTAAGCAATCTCCTTTATAGACTGATTGAACTTCCCTATTATTCTGCCAATAAAGAGAAGTCTACCATCTGCTTTACCTACGACTGAGGCTATGTGATCATTCCTGTTCGTGTCCCTACAAAGTGTTACATCCAGGTATTTGTATGAGTTGGCCGATTCCAACAGTGAATCACTGATATTACATTCATAGAACACAACTTTTTTGTTTTTGTTTTGTTTTTTGTTTTGTGAGGTGCACAGTTTTACATTCCTGAACATTTAAAGCAAGTTGCCAATCTCTGCACCAAGTTCAAATCTTATCAAGATCTGACTGAATATTCACGCAGCTTCTTTCAGATAGTACGTTATACAACACTGCATCATCTGCAAAAAGCCGCGTGTTACCATTAATATTATATGCAAGGTCATTAATATACAACATGAGCAGCAAGGGTGCCAACACACTTTCCTAGGGTACACCCGAAAATACGTCTACATCTCACGATGACTCTCCGCCTATTCTGAATAACACATGCGCTGCACTGTCGTTGTCCGCTGATTCTGGGCAAGCACCTTTCAAGTAAAATGTCTTCCCTGTACGGAACTATACATAATGGATGTACGAGTACAAGTTGTAGACACATGGTTGATGACATATGGAAGTTTGGGTCTGGCTGTGAGTCGAGCGCAGATAACCAAATGGTACGGCCGGCACGGTAGCTGATCGTGTTCGGTCAGAGAGCTGGTTGGCCTCTGTAATAAAACAGTGGAAGGATCACCAAACGAAATTGACCGGATGTCATGTGACGTCCGCAACGACCAAACACAACGATCAACTACGAACAACATGCAAAAAAAAAAAAAAAAAAAAAAAATTGGGGACCGCTCGCGGTAAGCGGGAAATCCGGGCTCCGGGTTCGAGTCTCGATCCGGCACAAATTTTCATGGTCGTCATTCCATTATACAGCTGATGGTTACCCATATTCACAAATGCGAATGCATTTTATGTATTTTATAACTTCTATAGTCGCTGCAGTGCATGTCCGAAGGAACACTGAATCGTAATTCAAAATAATACAGGAACTGCAATCTCGAATGAACTACTACGCTGCTGGCCATTAAAATTGCTACACCATGAAGATGACGCGCTAACCGACAGGAAGAATATACTGTGATACGTAAATGATTAGCTTTTCAGAGCATTCACACAAGGTTGGCGCCGGTGGCGACACCTACAACGTGCTGACATGAGAAAAGTTTCCAACCGATTTCTCATACACCAACAGCAGTTGACCGGCGTTGCCTGGTGAAACGTTGTTGTGATGCCTCGTGTAAGGAGGAGAAATGCCTACCATCACGTTTCGACTTTGATAAAGGTCGGATTGTAGCCTATCGCGATTGCGGTTTATCGTATCGCGACGTTGCTGCTCGCGTTGGTCCAGATCCAATGACTGTTAGCAGAATATGGAATCGGTGGATTCAGGAGGGTAATACGGAACGCCGTGCTGGATCCCAACGGCCTCGTATCACTAGCAGTCGAGATGACAGGCATCTTATCCACTTGGCTGTAACAGATCGTGCAGCCACATCCCGATCCCTGAGTCAACAGATGGCGACGTTTGCAAGTTAACAACAATCTGCACGAACAGTTCGACGATGTTTGCAGCAGCGTGGACAATGAGCTCGGAGACCAAGGCTGCGGTTACCCTTGACGCTGCGATGGTGTACTCAACGACGAACCTGGGTGCACGAATTCCAAAATGTCATTTTTTCGGATGAATCCAGGTTCTGTTTACAGCATCGTGATGGTCGCATCCGTGTTTGGCGGCATCGCGGTGAATGCACATTGGAAGCGTGTATTCGTCATCGCCATACTGGCGTATCACCTGGCGTGATGGTATGGGGTGCCATTGCTTACACGTCTCGGTCACCTCTTGTTCGCATTGAATGCACTTTGAACAGTGGACGTTACATTTCAGATGTATTACGACCCGTTGCTCTACCCTTCATTCGGTCCCTGCGAAACCCTACATTTCAGCAGGATAATGCACGACCGCATGTTGCAGGTCCTGTACGGGCCTATCTGGATATAAAAAATGTTCGACTGCTGCCCTGGCCAACACATTCTGCAGATCTCTCACCAACTGAAAACGTCTGGTGAATGGTGGCCGAGCAACTGGCTCGTCACAATAAGCCAGTCACTACTCTTGATGAACTGTGGTATCGTGTTGAAGCTGCATGGGCAGCTGTACCTGAACGCGGCATCCACGCTGTGTTTGACTCAATGCCCTGGCGTATGAAGGCCGTTATTACGGCCAGATGTGGTTGTTCTGGGTACTGATTTCTCAGGATCTATGCACCCAAATTGCGTGAAAATGTAATCACATGTCAGTTGTAGTATAATATGTGTGTCCAATGAATACCCGTTTATCATCTGCATTTCTTCTTGGTGTAGCAATTTTAATGGCCAGTAATGTAGTTTCAAAACTGCTGAGTACTTGGTTATTGTGTGTAAATGTAAGATGAGCACTGTAACGGCTGAATTCAGTTGATACGTAGATATTCTCGTTGCATAATTTCTTTCTGTAGACAATTTCTCTAGAGCTCTCGCAGCATCTGGGAAATGTTGAGAAAATAGTCTGCTGGCTTTATATTTTTCAGACCATCTCGTCTCACACATTCGTGGTAAATTGGAAGTATATTTCCAGCGTGTAGTCGATTTTCTAAAAAGAGTTTGTAGCGTCGTTTACAATGTTTACTGTGTTCGTATTTCTGGCACTGCGTTTGCATCTTTTCCCACAAGGTTGAGTTTGTGGCTTGAGCAAAGAAACTGTGAGGATCGAAAATATTTCTTTCTGAAAATGGCCTGTACACTGCTCTTGTACCATTCCACAACATTAGTTTTCGATAGACATGCTTCCCCATAGATATTTTTCATTCCCCGATCGATGTCTACCGTTGATTGTCCTTCGGTAACGAAGAAAAGAATAACAGCACATTGTTCCTATTTGGACGCATTTGGTGATAATGTCGTCATAGTTCACGTTTCGGCATTTACTACACGCACGTCGGGAAGTCACGAATATCACAGCAGTCCCTCGCCTACATGTCGGTGCTTATATACCCGCATCGGAGTTGCGCTACGTTGCATATGCGCTGCAGTAACACCTTCAAGCGTAACCTTTTTGATCGGACCTTGTATAAACACAATTTTCCGTAGAGGTGGGATATTTCTCGTTCTCGTTGATGTTGGCCAACTACAACACAGCACGTACTCTGTACATTGTAAACAAGAAATTAATGTGAGCCCTTAGTAAGACGTTTACTGCGTTATCATTTAAACTTATTGAGATCCCACTTGGTAAACAAATGTCGATTGTGAATGATGTGGACTGCTGAGTGTTCTCTTTTGTCTTTGACACATTTCCTAATTACTGATAAAAACCCCTTGTCGTGAGACTACTTTTAAAAACCATATACCCAATAGGAATAAATCATGAATGTTCCAGATCCACACGAATCATGTGTAAATATTGATTTTTATGCGAATAAACAAACAAATTTCTTTCTTTAATATGCAGATCTGTAACGGAGAAAGAAAAAGTAATATTCACGATTCTTTTGCCAGCTATCTGTATGACAAACTGTCTGCGAAAAAATTAAGGTTGCAGCGCAGAGTCCCACAAGTTCGAATGTCGAACGTTTGACCTTTGTAAATAGTGTCATATCATTGGGTGGAAAATTTTGGGGGATTATTTCTGTAAAGATACAGCTTGACAGAGGACTAGGGCAATCGACGTTGCTATTTACAAAACAATACATTACTTCAGTTAATAAATTTTATTTTTAGTTTATGTCAAAATTCTGTACGACTGATGCGCAACTTTAAGTCGCGTCCGCTACGAGATTGTTTTTCCCGCCACGTATTGTTTACTCTCTGAGCGTTTTCCGCGACGAATAATTGTTCTTTGAACGGCCTATGTATACGAGCAGCTGTGCCTTCGCGACACCTATGTTGTTTGCTCCGTCTTCGACAGTTACGTACGAGGCGAATTTGAAGCTTCTCGTATTCTATACAAGAGTTCTACAAGAGAAGCTGTTATTCTGGGTTTCCAGCGTCCAGCGAAAAATTTTCTCGGCGAAAAGGTAAGAGATACTCAGCGTCTGTAACTGAATCGTGATCACTAGCGATGTGCTCATAGGTAGTTGGGAAAATGTGTCATGTTTGCGTTCTTTGAGGACGTTAAGGTTCTTCTGTTTTTATTAGACATGTCAGCATGTATGAACTGCTCGCAGTTTCTCGTGTTTTGCAGTTTCTGCGACAGTCATTTCCTTCACAACCACCCATAGTCAAAATCCCTACGGTAACTGAAATTGTTTTTCTTTTGATTGTCAGTGGCTTGGAATAGACAACAAGCTGGCAGCGTGCGTCTTTAATGTCGCCGCGCCATAGTATATTTCTGGTTGGTTTTACGTTCACAATCTATTGCTACACTAGATAATGATCGTAACTTGTAAACATTCTGTTGATGCCACTGACTGCCTTCTACGTTTCCTACCATACGAGGTGCATTCAAGTTCTAAGGCCTCCGATTTTTTTTCTAATTAACTACTCACCCGAAATCGATGAAACTGGCGTTACTTCTCGACGTAATCGCCCTGCAGACGTACACATTTTTCACAACGCTGACGCCATGATTCCAGGGCAGCGGCGAAGGCTTCTTTAGGAGTCTGTTTTGACCACTGGAAAATCGCTGAGGCAATAGCAGCACGGCTGGTGAATGTGCGGCCACGGAGAGTGTCTTTCGTTGTTGGAAAAAGCCAAAAGTCACTAGGAGCCAGGTCAGGTGAGTAGGGAGCATGAGAAATCACTTCAAAGTTGTTATCACGAAGAAACTGTTGCGTAACGTTAGCTCGATGTGTGGGTGCGTTGTCTTGGTGAAACAGCACACGCACAGCCCTTTCCAAACGTTTTTGTTGCAGTGCAGGAAGGAATTTGTTCTTCAAAAGATTTTCGTGGGATGCACCTGTTACCGTAGTGCCCTTTGGAACGCAATGGGTTACGATTACGCCCTCGCTGTCCCAGAACATGGACACCATCATTTTTTCAGCACTGGCGGTTACCCGAAATTTTTTTAGTGGCGGTGAATCTGTGTGCTTCCATTGAGCTGACTGGCGCTTTGTTTCTAGATTGAAAAATGGCATCCACGTCTCATCCATTGTCACAACCGACGAAAAGAAAGTCCCATTCGTGCTGTCATTGCGCGACAACATTGCTTGGCAACATGCCACACGGCCAGCCATGTGGTCGTCTGTCAGCATTCGTGACACCCACCTGGATGACATTTTTCGCATTTTCAGGTCGTCATGCAGGATTGTGTGCACAGAACCCACAGAAATGCCAACTCTGGAGGCGATCTGTTCAACAATCATTCGGCGATCCCCCAAAACAATTCTCTCCACTTTCTCGATCATGTCGTCAGACCGGCTTGTGCGAGCCCGAGGTTGTTTTGGTTTGGTGTCACACGATGTTCTGCCTTCATTAAACTGTCGCCCCCACGAACGCACTTTCGACACATCCATAACTCCATCACCACATGTCTCCTTCAACTGTCGATGAATTTCAATTGGTTTCACACCACGCAAATTCAGAAAACGAACGATTGCACGCTGTTCAAGTAAGGAAAACGTCGCCATTTTAAGTATTTAAAACAGTTCTCATTCTCGCCGCTGGCGGTAAAATTCCATCTGCCGTATGGTGCTGCCATCTCTGGGATGTATTGACAATGAATGCGGCCTTATTTTAAAACAATGCGCATGTTTCTATCTCTTTCCAGTCCGGAGAAAAAAAATCGGAGGCCTTAGAACTTGAATGCACCTTGTACAACTGATGCAATAGTTACTAGAATGCGTTTAGTCAATCCTGGCACTATGTGCAATAAATGTAAATTATTTGTTAGCAGGTTGCGTAAAAGTTTCATGTGTTCATTTTTGACAGTGTATACTGCATGTGTGTGTGTTTTTCTCGGGATCGAAATATATTATTTTGCGCCCCCCCTCCCTCTCCCATCGCCCACTCGTCACGGTCTAAGATTAGCTTCGACTCCAACGGTGTTTAAATAAAAAATTCTGATTCCTCTGTTACAACTTTCAAGCCACAAATATGACGCAGGTTTCTAACAGTTCATCTACATCAACATCTTCATCATACTCTGCAACCCACCTAATGGTGTGTGGCGGAGGCTACTTTCGGCACCACCATCTGATCCCTCCAATCCAGTTCCACTCGCGAATAGTGCGTGGGAAGAATGGTTGTTGGTAAGCCTCTGTATTGACTCTAATTTCTCGAATTCCCTCGTGGTCAATACGCGAGATGTATGTGGGGGGAAGTAATAAGTTGTCAGACTCCTCCTGTCCCGAAATTTCTATGTGAGTATGTTTAGTATCTTCGTAACGCTCTCTCGCCAGCTAAACGATGCCGTGACGAAACGCGCCGCTCTTCGTTGGATCTTCTCTATCTCCTCTGTCGGTCCTACCTGACAGGGATCCTAGATAGATGAACAATACTCAAGAATTGGGTGAACAAGCGCCTTATACGCCACTTCTTTTGCGGATGAGCTACATTTCTTTAATATTCTTCCGATGAATCTGGGTGTGGTGTCTGCTTTCCCCACTATCTGTTTTATATGATCATTCTACTTAAGATCGCCCTGGATAGTTACACCTAGATATTTTATGGCAGACGGTGTCTCCAGCTGTTTGTCATCAGTAGCGTAGCTGTATAGTAGTGGATTTCTTTTCCTATGTATGCCCAATATGTTACATTTATTTATGTTCAGGGTCAACTGTCAGGGACTGCGTCATTCATCAGTTCTCTGCAGGTCGTTCTGCAAAATCTTATTACCTTTTGCCATTGCTACTTTGTTATAGACAACGGCATTATCTGCGAATAGGGTAATTTCCAACAATGATTGCCTATCCAAGTCGCTGGGTCCAAACGATACACATCGAACACGCGATCGTAAATCGATCACGCGACTCCTGTGGCGGGCGTTGTGATCAATTAATTGTGATCGTCATTTTTATCTGTTTTCCGTTGTTCGAGTGGGTGAGAGCTCGACGCCACCTTGGCTCCAGGCTCAGGTTCGCGTTCACCTTGAACTCAACTCGCTCCCAAAGGAGAGGACCGCGGATTCAATATACCGCTCGGGGTTTATCAAACTTCGTTCGAGGCCCACTAATAACGTCTTTATTTACACAGGTGGTTCCAAGACTACTGCTGGCGTCGGATGTGCCTTTGTCGTTGAAGACGATACCTTTCAATAATGGCTCCTTGACCAGTGTTCAAGCTTTAAAGCTGAGCTTTTTGCTCTCTGTCAGGCTGCTCAGTATATCCGCCGCCATCGTCATTCTCCCTATGCCATCTGCTCCGATTCTTTGAGTGCCATTCAGAGTCTCCGTGACCCACATTCGGACCACCCTCAAGTGCAACGAATTCACCGGTCCCTTCAGTCGCTAGCAGATACCGGCGCTCGTGTCCTTTTTCTGTGGATTCCTGGCCATGTCGGTGTGCCTGAGAACGAAGCTGCTGATGCTGTTGGCAAGGCTGCTGTCCTCCTGCCTCGGACAGCTTCCTTTTGCATCCCATCAACTGATGTTAGTGGGGTTCTTTGTCGGCGCGTTTTATCGTTGTGGCACGAGGCTTGGTCCTCTCTCTGTGATAATCAGCTTAGGGCCATCAAACCGATCCCGCCGGTTCGGACAACCTCCTCACGCCCTTCCCAGCGAGAGGAGGTCAGTTGGCCAGGTAGTGGATTGGACATTGCCGATTTAGCCACCGATGTTTTCCGATGACCCCGCCCCGCAGTGCCCCAGTGGTCATCCTTTGACCGTGTGCCATGTTTTATTGTCCCGTCCCCGTTTTATTCCCTCTCGTATTGTCCTCTGCCTGCCGTCTACCTTTCAGGAACATTAATCTGATGACGCTCGGCAGCTGCTCGTGTCCTTCGTTTTATTACACTGACGGACTTGTCCAAAAAAGATTTTGTTTCTCTGCGTACTTGTAAGTACTTTCTGATGTTGCCCCCTTGCGTGTTTCTACGCTATTAGTGCACTAACGTTTGTGACTGGGCGCTAATGCCCTTAGTAGTTGAGCGCTCCCTCCCCCCCGCCCCCGCCCCCGCCCCAAAAAAAGTTTCCGTAGTTGCTCTGAATTATATACCTCCGCGAATTATTTGTGAGTTGATAGTGAAACCCAGACGATTTATGTCGTTATTGAGTGGGATGTCTGGTGTTCTTGATGTTTCTTCGGTGGGTTCTCTCAGATGGAAAAATCTAATTTCATGTTTATCCAGCATAGAAAACTGTTTCATTTTTTGTCGCAAATATGGAGTACTACCAGACGGGAGAAGAAGGGGCTGTTTTAGAGTGTGGTGGTGTGAAGTGTGCAAAACTTCGTAACAACAGTTTCAAAGCTGAAATACTGTTACAATTTCATTGAGGACAGTGCGGGAAACGAACGAGTATCAGGAAGAATACATGTTTCCACTCTTCCAAATTATCCATCCAGACCACCGTAATGGACTGTAACATGACGACAACACCGACGACGAGTAAGGTAAAACGTCTCCTTTGCAATTCCAAGTATTTTTATAAAGCTCTTCTTTTGTCATTGCTGTATTGACCATCGTAAAGATACTAATAACGCCCGCCAACAGAGTTGCATGATCGATTTACGATCGCACGTTCGATATGTATCGTATCGATCCATGGACTTCGATAGGCAATCGTTTTTGGAAATTACCGCGAATAGCCTTAAAAAGCATCCGACGCTTTCTACTAGATCATTTATATATATTGTGAACAGCAATGGTCCTTTCACACTGTGGTACTCCAGATATTACCTTTACATCTGTCTATTTTGTTCCGTTAAGAGCGACATGTTATGTTGTTGTTGTATCTGCAAGAAAATTTTAAATCCAGTCGCAAGTCTGCTCCGATACTCCGTAAACTCGTATTCTTTTCGTTAAACGGCAATGCGGGAAGGTGTCAAATGCCTTACTGAAATCAAGGAACACGGCATCAACCTGGGCGCCGTTGTCCACTGCGCTGTGGATGTCATGGGGAAACAGAACGAGCTGAGTTTCGCAAAATCTGTTTGCGAAATCCATGTCGATTTTTATAGACTTACGTCGTTTGTCATAATATAATAAATAGTAGATGTCTTATGTTTAGTGATCATTTCTGAGATTATAAATGTTAATATGTGGTTGCACTTGAGTTTTTTGCGTCCAGTTGTAGATTACATAGTGAGAATTATTGGCCCACAAATTCTGCTTTACCTCCATCCAAACTGCCACTCTGTTTAGTCATTCTGATTTAGTAACCGTTTTTTCTCAGCAGTTGTCCACTGATCCATACAACCATTCCGAACAGATATGCAAATACACCCGATCATTGCTGAAAGCCCGACGGAATCTTTCAATACAGACACAGCAGAGTTGGTACCTCGGCATTAAGTGCAGAGCGCGCCTCTAGCTCACAGTTACAACACAATGTCAACAGTCCCTCTGCAGTATTTGCTGATCACAGTCGTAGCGAAACCTTCTTTCGTGTGACCTGATGATCATAGAACAGCTTCTTCTTCATAATTCTAAACAGCAGATTATCAGATACCTTAGGAGCTCCCTTATTTAAAGCAGACGCGGCAGGGGCTGTGAAAAATCAGGCAAGAAAATCGAGATCGTAAAAAAGAATGAGGCAGCGTTTTTAAGCAGCAAACTTTCAGGTACGAATACGTCCTCATGGAAGTAGAGTCAAAGACCATTCGCTGTAACTTTCTGCAATTGTAAAATCTAGTTTACTGTACAAGAAATAATTGTTCGAAACAGGCTTGCAGCAGATGATCCACATGATCAATGGGCTCCAACCACTTTTGAGGATACGGGGATGCGATCCCTTCGGTGAGTGAACTTTGTTTGATAATTGAACATCTGTACAGCGTAGGTCGTTATGAAATATCCCACTATTGCGTCTTTGTGCTACAACAGTCACCATGGGGCGAAACATCTCAACATATGTGTATGCATTCCAAGTCACAAAATTCCTGACTTCATACGTAAACATCATGCATACACTTGTTTCCTCCTCGACTAAGACAACCCAGAAGACAGTACCAGAATCAACGCAGATTTTGAGCAGTCTGTCAGGCTCACTAAACACGACCATCATTCTACTGAGAAAGAAAAAATTTGTGACAGGGACTAATTCACCTTAAAAGGCAGCATTTCAGGCGAAAGTGAGACGAGTTTATCACTTTAATCCGCTAATATAATTCAGTAATAATATTGCAATAAAATTTCTGTGGTGATCAAACTTACATTAGATAAGGTCGTCAACCGTCATTTTCTCTTCTGTGCAGCTACTCTGTTTTACTTAATGTCTGGGTAATCAGTGAATACATGATCTAAATGACTGAACTGCGATATCACAAACTTCAACTCGCTAAACACACTGACGGAAAAAAATCACAACACCAAGAAGGAGTTGTGCGACATAAAAGATTCTTGGTAGGCGTGTTTCTACAGTTGAAAAATGATGTCTATTCCAGTTTCTTGCCAGGCGCAAAAGAGTGGCGATAGTAGCGTCAAAATCACTGCGTTTACACGCGACACATCTTCCGAAAGACGAAAACCGAATTTCGGAAACCGTTTTTGGCTGTCGTGTTTAAATTTTATTGTCTGAAGCGAATTTGCTAGAGCAGTTAAATATGACTCCTGGAAAACAGCTGTTACTGTTTATGATTTAAAAAATGGTTCAAATGGCTCTGAGCACTGTGGGACTTAACATCTGAGGTCATCAGTCCCCTAGAACTTAGAAGTACTTAAACCTAACTAACCTAAGGACATCACACACATCCACGCCCGAGGCAGGATTCGCGCGGTTCCGGACTGAAGCGCCTAGAACCGCTTGGCCACCGCAGCCGGCGGTTATCATTTAGTCAGCACAATTACTGCTTCTCTTCAGTTAGACGAGGCGTAAACAGCTTCAGGGTAAATTTTCTACTTATCCTTCACTGCACGAAAAGCCACTTCTTTCGTATTGGCTGAAAATTTTCAGAAACAATACGAAACCTGACAGCCCAAGTACATTTCAAAACCGGTTGCGTTTACATGGCAGCGAAAATCGACTGCGGAATTGGAAAAGGGGCAATGACAAGCGGATTGGAAAATTCTACTGAAATGCAGGAGGATCTGCAACGAATTCACACATGGTGCAGGGAATGGCAATTGATTCTCAATGCAGACCAGTGTAACGTGCTGCGAATACATAGAAAGAAAGGTCCTTTATCATTTAGCTACAATATATCAGATAAGCAACTGGAAGTAGTTAATTCCATAAATTATCTGGGAGTAGGCAGTAGGAGTGATTTAAAATGGAATGACCATATAAAATTAATCGTCGGTAATGCAGATGCCAGACTAAGATTCATTGGAACAATCCTAAGGAAATGCAGTCCGAAAACAGAGGAAGTAGGTTACAGTGCAATTGTTCGCCCACTGCTTGAATACTGCTCACCGGTGTGGGATCCGTACCAGATAGGGTTGATGGAAGAGATACAGAAGATCCAACGGAGAGCAGCGCGCTCCGTTACAGGATCATTTAGTAATCGCGAAAGCGTTATGGAGATGACAGATAAACTCCAGTGGACGACTCTGCAAGACAGACTCTCAGTAGCTCGTTTTCGAGAACATAACCTTCACCGAGGAGTCAAGCAGTATATTGCTCCCTCCTAGGTATATCTCGCGAAGAGACCATGAGGATAAAATCAGAGAGATTAGAGCCCACACACAGGCATACCGACAATCCTGGCCACGAACAGTACGATACTGGAATAGAAGGGAGAACTGATAGAGGTACTCAAGGTTCCCTCCGCCACACACCATCAGGTGGCTTGCGGAGTATGGATGTAGATGTAAATTTCCAGAATCGACTTTGAAGCGTATACATGACCACCCAAAATCGTTATTGGGAAATCGATGTACGAAATTAGGGTTTGGGCGTCCCATGTAAACGGGATGTAGGAGAGTGCAAATCAGGTTCGCTTGAAATACGCGCTGCAACGGTCGGGAGCGTTAGTTAGCTTTGAGATGGGACGTGAAGAGTTTTTGTTAGTCAAAAACGCCCTTGAGGTGACAAGGATGCCATCATCAACACCTTACTGAATTTGAACGCGGTCGTGGAATTGGACTACGAGAAGCTGGATGTTCCTTCTACGATATTGCAGAAATACTTGGTAGGAATGTAGGCATTGTACGTGATTGCTGGCAGCGTTGGTCACGAGACTGTACGTTCGCAAGAAGACCGGGCTCCAGATGGCCTTTCATTACCGAGAGCAGAGGCCATCATGATCAGCACACGGCTCTAGCGAATCGTACTGCTTCTGTAGCGGCAATCTGAGGAGCAGTTGCCACCACAGTGACACAATGAACTGTAACAAATCTGTTACTTCAAGGACAGCTCCGAGCCAGGCGCCCTGTACCGTGTATTCCACTGACCCCAAAACACCCCCATTTTCGGTTTGGAGGGCAGGGTGGAGGTCTGTTGTGTTTTCTGATGAAAGGTGATTCTGCCTCGATGCCAGTGATGGCCGTGTGTGGGATAGAAGAGTGTCAGTGGAGGGCCTGCAACCAACCCGTCTACATGCTAGACACACTGGAGCTATGATCTCGGATGCGATGTCGTACGACAGCAGGAACACTTTCGTGGTTATCTAACGCACTCTGACTACAAATCTGCATGCCAATCTGATGATTCGACCTGTTGTACTGCCATTCTTGAACAGCATTGCAGATATTTTCCAACAGGATAACGCTCGCTATGATCTTGGATGCGATGTCGTACGACAGCAGGAACACTTTCGTGGTTATCTAACGCACTCTGACTACAAATCTGCATGCCAATCTGATGATTCGACCTGTTGTACTGCCATTCTTGAACAGCATTGCAGATATTTTCCAACAGGATAACGCTCGCTATGATCTTGGATGCGATGTCGTACGACAGCAGGAACACTTTCGTGGTTATCTAACGCACTCTGACTACAAATCTGCATGCCAATCTGATGATTCGACCTGTTGTACTGCCATTCTTGAACAGCATTGCAGATATTTTCCAACAGGATAACGCTCGCTATGATCTTGGATGCGATGTCGTACGACAGCAGGAACACTTTCGTGGTTATCTAACGCACTCTGACTACAAATCTGCATGCCAATCTGATGATTCGACCTGTTGTACTGCCATTCTTGAACAGCATTGCAGATATTTTCCAACAGGATAACGCTCGCTATGATCTTGGATGCGATGTCGTACGACAGCAGGAACACTTTCGTGGTTATCTAACGCACTCTGACTACAAATCTGCATGCCAATCTGATGATTCGACCTGTTGTACTGCCATTCTTGAACAGCATTGCAGATATTTTCCAACAGGATAACGCTCGCTATGATCTTGGATGCGATGTCGTACGACAGCAGGAACACTTTCGTGGTTATCTAACGCACTCTGACTACAAATCTGCATGCCAATCTGATGATTCGACCTGTTGTACTGCCATTCTTGAACAGCATTGCAGATATTTTCCAACAGGATAACGCTCGCTATGATCTTGGATGCGATGTCGTACGACAGCAGGAACACTTTCGTGGTTATCTAACGCACTCTGACTACAAATCTGCATGCCAATCTGATGATTCGACCTGTTGTACTGCCATTCTTGAACAGCATTGCAGATATTTTCCAACAGGATAACGCTCGCTATGATCTTGGATGCGATGTCGTACGACAGCAGGAACACTTTCGTGGTTATCTAACGCACTCTGACTACAAATCTGCATGCCAATCTGATGATTCGACCTGTTGTACTGCCATTCTTGAACAGCATTGCAGATATTTTCCAACAGGATAACGCTCGCTATGATCTTGGATGCGATGTCGTACGACAGCAGGAACACTTTCGTGGTTATCTAACGCACTCTGACTACAAATCTGCATGCCAATCTGATGATTCGACCTGTTGTACTGCCATTCTTGAACAGCATTGCAGATATTTTCCAACAGGATAACGCTCGCTATGATCTTGGATGCGATGTCGTACGACAGCAGGAACACTTTCGTGGTTATCTAACGCACTCTGACTACAAATCTGCATGCCAATCTGATGATTCGACCTGTTGTACTGCCATTCTTGAACAGCATTGCAGATATTTTCCAACAGGATAACGCTCGCTATGATCTTGGATGCGATGTCGTACGACAGCAGGAACACTTTCGTGGTTATCTAACGCACTCTGACTACAAATCTGCATGCCAATCTGATGATTCGACCTGTTGTACTGCCATTCTTGAACAGCATTGCAGATATTTTCCAACAGGATAACGCTCGCTATGATCTTGGATGCGATGTCGTACGACAGCAGGAACACTTTCGTGGTTATCTAACGCACTCTGACTACAAATCTGCATGCCAATCTGATGATTCGACCTGTTGTACTGCCATTCTTGAACAGCATTGCAGATATTTTCCAACAGGATAACGCTCGCTATGATCTTGGATGCGATGTCGTACGACAGCAGCAACACTTTCGTGGTTATCTCACGCACTCAGACTACAAATCTGGATGCCAGTCTATTGATTCGAACTGTTCTACTGCAATTCTTGAACAGCATTGCAGATATTTTCCAACAGGATAACGCTCGCCAGCGTAGCGCTGTTGTAACCCAACAAACTAGTAGACATGTTGCCTTGGCCTGTTCAATCACTGCATCTGTCTTTAATAACATCGTCAGGCAACAACTTCAGCGTTATCAGTAAATAGCGTTAACAGTCCCTGTACTGACCGACCAAGTGCAACAGGCATGGATATCATTCCCACAGACTGAGATCCGGCACCTGTGCAACACAATGCATCCACGTTTGCATGCAACATTCTGTCTCTTATGCTTATTATTCATATACTAGCATTTCACATATGCAGTGGCTCATCTCACGCTCTCAATAACTTAAGATCTTACAATGTTAATCACTTACGTATGTCACCTAGACAAATAAATTTGCGGAATTTCGTCGTTGTTGTTGTTGTAGCTGTTGGTGTTGTGGTCTTACGTCCTGAGACTGGTTTGATGCAGCTCTCCATGCTACTCTATCCTGTGCAAGTTTCTTCATCTCCCAGTACTTACTGAAACCTACATTCTTCTGAATCTGCTTAGTTTATTCATCTCTTGGTCTCCCTCTACAATTCTTACCCTCCACACTGCCCTCCAATGCTAAATTTGTAATCCACTGATGCCTCAGAACGTGTCCTACCAATCGGTCCCTTCTTCTTGTCAAGTTGTGCCACAAACTCCTCTTCTCCCCAATTCTATTCAATACCTCCTCATTAGTTATGTGATCTACCCATCTAATCTTCAGCATTGTTCTGTAGCACCACATTTCGAAAGCTTCTATTCTCTTCTTGTCTAAACTATTTACCGTCCATGTTTCACTCCCATACATGGCTACACTCCATACAAATACTTTCAGAAATGACTTCCTGACACTTAAATCTATACTCGATGTTAACAAATTTTTCTTCTTTAGAAACGCTTTCTTTGCCATTGCCAGTATACATTTTCTATCCTCTCCACTTCAACCATCATCAGTTAGTTTGCTCCCCAAATAGCAAAACTCCTTTACTACTTCAAGTGTCTGATTTCCTAATCTAATTCCCTCAGCATCACCCGACTTAATTCGACTACATTCCAGTATCCTCATTTTGCGTTTGTTGATGTTCATCTTATATCCTCCTTTCGAGACACTGTCAATTCCGTTCAACTGCTCTTCCCAGTCCTTTGCTGTCTCTGACGGAATTACAATGTCATCGGCGAACCTCAAACTTTTTATTTCTTCTCCATGGAATTTAATACCTACTCCAAATTTTTCTTTTGTTTCCTTTACTGCTTGCTCAATATACAGAAATTAGACAAATCCACGCCACGTCATGGTAGGATATATCTGCGTGCTTGCGTGTGCTCTACACAATGTTAGGAAGGTGTCCAACATTCTGAGCATCTTCAGTGTATAATATAGAGTACACCAGTATCGATGACATCGTCTGAAGCATCTGGTAACTAAACTATTATCAGACATTAACCAAAAGATGTTACGAGAAGAGGAGCAACCAATTTGAAAGAAGCCTGAGACCATTATGTTGTCAGTAAGGAAACAGTAACTAAATAGTGGCTCAAAAAAAAATCCATGACAAACATTGTTGACTAATCATTATGTGTCACGTGAATAACAAATTAATGTACGGTAAGTACACAACAATTATAATTTTTAAAAGTTAGCTACAACAACTTCATATAAGTAAGAAGTATTTGATATCCAAAATGGAGTAGATTTTTTCTTCCTCACAGCAGAGTGTTCCTGATACAAGGCTGCAATGTTTCTTAGCCCATCGACTGCAATTTTGAAGGAAATGACACACCAGCAGCAGCATGATATCCCTGAGGGGGGCGAGGAAGAAGGGGAACGGGAAGACGACAAGTTGTTATTCTATTGGTATGTACTGTCTCCTTATAGTGTTTTAAAGATTGTTCTTTCAAGTTCATCTTAGAACGAAGCATTTTATTTCCCAAGTGTAGTAAATCTTTGCTTTCTCACAGCAGGGTCTTCACATTACAAGGCTGCAATTTTTATTTGCCCATCAACTGGGCTTTTGGTGGAAATGACACACCAGCAGCAGCATGATGTCCACGAGAGTGGCAATGGGGGGGGGGGGGGGGGAACAAGAAGACGACAAGATGTTATTCTATTGGTATGTATTGTCTCATTATAGTGTTTTAAAGATTGTTCTTTCAAGTTCATCTTAGAACGTAGCATTTTATTTCCAGAGTGTAGTAAATCTTTGCTTTCTCACAGCAGGGTGTTCACCTTACAAGGCTGCAATTTTTATTTGCCCATCACCTGGGCTTTTGGTGCAAATGTCACACCACCAGCAGCATCATGTCCACGAGATTGGCACGGAGGGGGAGGGGGGGTGGGTGGAGGGCCGGGGAACGGGAAGACGACAAGTTGTTATTCTATTGGTATGTATTATCTCTTTATAGTGTTTTAAAGATTGTTCTTTCAAGTTCATCTTAGAACGTAGCATTTTATTTCCAAAGTGTAATAAAGCTTTCTTTCTCACAGCAGGGTGTTCACATTACAAGGCAGCAATTTTTATTTGCCCATCAACTGGGCTTTTGGTGGAAATGGCACACCACCTGCAGCATGATGTCCACGAGTGTGGCAAAGAGGGTGTGTGGGGTGGGAACAAGAAGACGACAAGTTGTTATTCTACCGGTATGTACTGTCTCCTCATAGTGTTATAAAGATTGTTCTTTCACGTTCATGTTAGAATATAGCATTTTATTTCCAAAGTGTAGTAAATCTTTGCTTTCTCACAGCAGGGTGTTCACCTTACAAGGTTGCAATTTTTATTTGCCCATCAACTGGGCTTTTGGTGGAAATGTCACACCACCAGCAGCATCATGTCCACGAGATTGGCACAGAGGGGAGGGGGGGGGGGGGGGGGCTGGAGGGCCGGGCAACGGGAAGACGACAAGTTGTTATTCTATTGGTATGTATTGTCTCATTATAGTGTTTTAAAGATTGTTCTTTCAAGTTCATCTTAGAACGTAGCATTTTATTTCCAGAGTGTAGTAAATCTTTGCTTTCTCACGGCAGGGTGTTCACATTACAAGCCCATTTGCCCATCAACTGGGCTTTTGGTGGAAATGACACACCACCAGCAGCATCATGTCCACGAGATTGGCACAGAGGAGTGGGGGGGGGGGGGGGGGTGGAGGTCCGGGGAACGAGAAGATGACAAGTTGTTATTCTATTGGTATGTACGGTCTCTTTATAGTGTTTTAAAGATTGTACTTTCAAGTTCATCTTAGAACGTAGCATTTTATTTCCAAAGTGTAGTAAATCTTCGCTTTCTCACGGAAAGGTTTTCACATTACAAGGCTGCAATTTTTATTTGCCCATCAACTGGGCTTTTGGTGGAAATGACACACCACCAGCAGCATCATGTCCACGAGATTGGCATGGAGGAGTGGGGTTGGGGGTGGGGTGGGGGGGGTGGGGGGGGAGGTCCGGGGAACGGGAAGTCGACAAATTGTTATTCTATTGGTATGTACCGTCTCTTTATAGTGTTTCAAAGGTTGTTCTTTCAAGTTCATCTTAGAACATACATTTTATTTCAAAAGTGTAGTAAATCTTAGCTTTCTCACAGCAATAAGTTCACATTACAAGGCTGCAATTTTTATTTGCCCATCAACTGGGCCATTGGTGGAATAGACACACCACCAGCAGCATCATGTCCACGAGAGTGGTAAGGAGGGGCGGCAGGGGGGTGGGGGGGGGTGGGGTGGGAACAAGAAAAAGACATGTTGTTATTGTATTGGTATGTAATGTCTCTTTATTGCGTTTTGAAGATTGTTCTTTCAAGTTCATCTTATATGGTAGCATTTTATTTCCAAAGTGTAGTAAATCTTTGCTTTCTCACAGCAGGCTGTTCACATTACAACGCTGCAATTTTTATTTGCTTATCGACTGGGCTTTTGGTGGCAATGACACACCACCAGCAGCATGATGTCCACGCGTGAGGTGTGGGGGGGGGGGGGGAGGGGTCGGAACAAGGAGACAACAAGTTGTTGTTGTATTGGTATGTATTGTCTCTTTATAGTGTTTTAAAAATTGTTCTTTAGATTTCATCTTAGAACGTAGCATTTTATTTCCAAAGTGTAGTAAATCTTTGCTTTTTCACAACAATGTGTTCACATTACAAAGCTGCAATTTTTCTCTGCCCATCAACTGGGCTTTTGGTGGAAATGACACACCACCAGCGGCATGATGTCCTCGAGAGTGGCCAAGACTGGGTGTGGGGTGGGAACAAGAGGACATCAAGTTGCTATTCTATTGGTATGTAATGTCTCTTTATAGTGTTTTAAAGATTGTTCTTTCAAGTTCATCTTAGATGGTAGCAGTTTATTTCCAAAGTGTAGTAAATCTTTGCCATCTCACAGCAGGGTGTTCACATTACAAGGCTGCAATTTTTATTTCCCCATCAACTGGGCTCTTGGTGGAAATGACACACCACCAGCAGCATGATGACCTCACGAGTGGCAAAGAGGGGGTGTGGGGTGGGAACAGGAAGACAACAAGTTGTTATTCTATTGGTATGTAGTGTCGCTTTATAGTGTTTTAAAGATTGTTCTTCCAAGTTCATCTTAGAACGTAGCATTTTATTTCCAATGTGTAGGAAATCTTTGCTTTCTCACAGCAGGGTGTTCACATTACAAGGCTGCAATTTTTATTTGGCTATCAGCTGGGCTTTTGGTGGAAATGGCACACCACCAGCAGCATGATGTCCACGAGAGTGGTAAGGAAAGGGCTGGGTGGGGGGAGTTGGGGATGAACAAGAAGATGACAAGTTGTTATTCTATTGGTATGTACTGTCTCTTTATAGTATTTTATAGATTGTTCTTGCAAGTTCATCTTAGAACGTAGCATTTTATGTCCAACGTGTAGTAAATCTTGGCTTTCTCACAGCAGGGTATTCACATTACAAGGCTGCAATTTTTATTTGCCCGTCAACTGGGCTTTTGGTGGAAATGACACACCACCAGCAGCATGATGTCCGCAAGAGTGTGCCAACGATGGGGGGAGGGGGGGGTGGGGGGGGGGACAAGAAGACGACAAGTTATTATCCTATTGGTATGTACAGTCACTTTATGGTGTTTTAAAGATTGTTCTTTCAAGTACATCTTAGAACGTAGCAGTTTATTTCCTAAGTGTAGTAAATCTTTGCTTTCTCACAGCAGGGTGTTCACATTACAGGGCTGCAATTTTTATTTGCCCATCAACTGGGCTTTTGGTGGAAATGACGAACCACCAGCAGCATGATGTCCGCAAGAGTGGCAACGAGGGGGTGGGGGCCGGGAACAGGAAGATGACAAGTTGTTATTCTATTGGTATGTACTGTCTCTTTATAGTGTTTTAAAGATTGTTCTTTCAAGTACATCTTAGAACGTAGCATTTTATTTTCAAAGTGTAGTAAATCTTTGCTTTCTCACAGCAGGGTGTTCACATTACAAGGCTGCAATTTTTATTTGCCCATCAACTCTCTTTATAGTTTTTTAAAGATTGTTCTTTCAAGTTTGCCTTAGAACGTAGGAGTTTATTTCCAAAGTGTAGTAAATCTCTGCTTTCTCACAGCAGGGTGTTCACATTACAAGGCTGCAATTTTTATTTGCCCATCAACTGGGCTTTTGGTGGAAATGACGAACCACCAGCAGCATGATGTCCACAAGAGTGGCAACGAGGGGGTGGGGGCCGGGAACCAGAAGATGACAAGTTGTTATTCTATTGGTATGTACTGTCTCTTTATAGTGTTTTAAAGATTGTTCTTTCAAGTACATCTTAGAACGTAGCATTTTATTTCCAAAGTGTAGTAATCCTTTGCTTTCTAACAGCAGGGTGTTCACATTACAAGGCTGCAATTTTTATTTGCCCATCAACTGGACTTTTTGTGGAAATGACGAACCACCAGCAGCACGATGTCCCGCAAGAGTGGCAACGAGGGGGTGGGGGCCGGGAACAAGAAGATGACAAGTTGTTATTCTATTGGTATGTACTGTCTCTTTATAGTGTTTTAAAGATTGTTCTTTCAAGTTCGCCTTAGAACGTAGCAGTTTATTTCCAAAGTGTAGTAAATCTTTGCTTTCTCACAGCAGGGTGTTCACATTACATGGCTGCAATTTTTATTTGCCCATCAACTGGGCTTTTGGTGGAAATGACGTACCACCAGCAGCATGATGTCCGCAGGAGTGGCAACGAGGGGGTGGGGGCCGGGGACAAGAAGATGACAAGTTGTTATTCTATTGGTATGTACTGTCTCTTTATAGTGTTTAAAGATTGTTATTTCAAGTACATCTTAGAACGTAGCATTTTATTTCCAAAGTGTAGTAAATCTTTGCCTTCTCACAGCAGGGTGTTCACATTACAAGGCTGCAATTTTTATTTGCTCATCAACTGGGCTTTTGGTAGAAATGACGCGCCACCAGCAGCGTGATGTCCACCAGATTGGCATGGAGTGGGAGGGGGGGGGGGTTGGAGGGCCTAGGAACGGGAGGACGACAAGTTGTTATCCTATTGGTATGTACAGTCTCTTTATCGTGTTTTAAAGATTGTTCCTTCAAGTTCGCCTTAGAACATAGCATTTTATTTCCAAAGCGTAGTAAATCTTTGCTTTCTCACAGCAGGGTGTTCACATTACTAGGCTGCAATTTTTATTTGCCCATCAACTGGGCTATTGGTGGAAATGACGCACCACCAGCAGCATGATGTCCACAAGATTGGCATGGAGTGTTAGGGGGGGGTGGGGGGGAGTTGGAGGGCCTAGGAACGGGAAGACGACAAGTTGTTATCCTATTGGTATGTACAGTGTCTTTATGGTGTTTTAAAGATTGTTCTTTCAAGTACATCTTAGAACGTAGCATTTTGTTTCCTAAGTGTAGTAAATATTTGCTTTCTCACAGCAGGGTGTTCACATTACAAGGCTGCAATGTTTATTTGCCCATCAAGTGGGCTTTTCGTGGAAATGACGAACCACCAGCAGCATGATGTCCGCAAAAGTGGCAACGTGGTGGGGGGGGGGGGCCAGGAACAAGAAGATGACAGGTTGTTATCCTATTGGTATGTACAGTCTCTTTATGGTGTTTTAAAGATTGTTCTTTCAAGTACATCTTAGAACGTAGCATTTTATTTCCAAAGTGTAGTAAATCTTTGCTTTCTCACAGCAGGGTGTTCACATTACAAGGCTGCAATGTTTATTTGCCCATCAACTGGGCTTTTGGTGGAAATGACGAACCACCAGCAGCATGATGTCCGCAAGAGTGGCAACAAGGTGCGGGGGGGGGGCCGGGAACAAGAAGACGACAAGTTGTTATTCAACTTGTATGCACTGTCTCTTTATGGTGTTTTAAAGATTGTTCTTTCAAGTACATCTTAGAACGTAGCATTTTATTTCCAAAGTGTAGTAAATCTTTGCTTTCTCACAGCAGGGTGTTCACATTACAAGGCTGCAATGTTTATTTGCCCATCAACTGGGCTTATGGTGGAAATGACGAACCACCAGCAGCATGATGTCCGCAAGAGATGCGAGGGGGGGGGGGGGGCCGGGAACAAGAAGATGACAAGTTGCTATTCTATTGGTATGTACTGTCTCTTTATGGTGTTTTAAAGATTGTTCTTTCAAGGACATCTTAGAACGTAGCATTTTATTTCCAAAGTGTAGTAAATCTTTGCTTTCTCACAGCAGTGTGTTCACATAACAAGGCTGCAATTTTTATTTGCCCATCAACCGGGGTTTTGGTGTAAATGACGAACCACCAGCAGCATGATGTCCGTAACGTAAGAGTGGCAACGAAGGGGGGGGGGGGGGGGGGGGGGGGCGGGAACAAGAAGATGACAAGTTGTTATTCGATTGGTATGTACTGTCTCTTTAAAGTGTTTTAAAGATTGTTCTATCAAGTTCGCCTTAGAACGTAGCATTTTATTTCCAAAGTGTAGTAAATCTTTGCTTTCTCACAGCAGGGTGTTCACATTACAAGGCTGCAATTTTTATTTGCCGATCAACTGGGCTTTTGGTGGGAATGATGATCCACCAGCATTATGAAGTCCGCAAGAGCGGTAACGAGGGGGGGGGGGGGGGGGAGGGCGGGAACAAGAAGATTACAAGTTGTTATTCTATTGGTATGTACTGTCTCTTTATAGTGTTTTAAAGATTGTTCTATCAAGTTCGCCTTAGAACGTAGCATTTTATTTCCAAAGTGTAGTAAATCTTTGCTTTCTCACAGCAGGGTGTTCACATTACAAGGCTGCAATTTTTATTTGCCCATCAACCGGGGTTTTGGTGTAAATGACGAACCACCAGCAGCATGATGTCCGCAAGAGTGGCAACGAAGGGGGGGGGGGGGGGGCGGGAACAAGAAGATGACAAGTTGTTATTCTATTGGTATGTACTGTCTCTTTAAAGTGTTTTAAAGATTGTTCTATCAAGTTCGCCTTAGAACGTTGCATTTTATTTCCAAAGTGTAGTAAATCTTTGCTTTCTCACAGCATGGTGTTCACATTAGAAGGCTGCAATTTTTATTTGCCCATCAACTGGGCTTATGGTGGAAATGACGAACCACCAGCAGCATGATGTCCGCAAGAGTGGCGAGGGGGGGGGGGGGGGGCCGGGAACAAGAAAATGACAAGTTGTTATTCTATTGGTATGTACTGTCTCTTTAAAGTGTTTTAAAGATTGTTCTATCAAGTTCGCCTTAGAACGTAGCATTTTATTTCCAAAGTGTAGTAAATCTTTGCTTTCTCACAGCATGGTGTTCACATAACAAGGCTGCAATTTTTATTTGCCCATCAACTGGGCTTTTGGTGGAAATGACTAACCACCAGCAGCATGATGTCCGCGAGTGCGGCAACGTTGGGGGGGGAGGGGGGGGGAGGGCGGGAACAAGAAGATTACAAGTTGTTATTCTATTGGTATGTAGTGTCTCTTTATAGTGTTTTAAAGATTGTTCTATCAAGTTCGCCTTAGAACGTAGCATTTTATTTCCAAAGTGTAGTAAATCTTTGCTTTCTCACAGCAGGGTGTTCACATTACAAGGCTGCAATTTTTATTTGCCCATCAACCGGGGTTTTGGTGTAAATGACGAACCACCAGCAGCATGATGTCCGCAAGAGTGGCAACGAAGGGGGGGGGGGGGGCGGGAACAAGAAGATGACAAGTTGTTATTCTATTGGTATGTACTGTCTCTTTAAAGTGTTTTAAAGATTGTTCTATCAAGTTCGCCTTAGAACGTAGCATTTTATTTCCAAAGTGTAGTAAACCTTTGCTTTCTCACAGCAGGGTGTTCACATTACAAGGCTGCAATTTTTATTTGCCCATCAACTGGCCTTTTAGTGGAAATGACGAACCACCAGCAGCATGATGTCCGTAAGAGTGGTAATGAGGGGGGGGGGGGGGGGGGCGGGAACAAGAGGATGACAAGTTGTTTTTCTATTGGTATGTACTGTTTCTTTATGGTGTTTTAAAGATTGTTCTTTCAAGGACATCTTAGAACGTAGCATTTTATTTCCAAAGTGTAGTAGATATTTGCTTTCTCACAGCAGGGTGTTTACATTACAAGGCTGCAATTTTTATTTGCCCATCAACTGGGCTTTTGGTGGAAATGACGAACCACCAGCAGCATGATGTCCGCAAGAGTGGTAACGAGGTGGGGGGGGGGGGGTTGGGAAGAAGAAGATGACAAGTTGTTATTCTATTGGTATGTACTGTCTCTTTATGGTGTTTTAAAGATTCTTCTTTCAAGGACATCTTAGAACGTAGCATTTTATTTCCAAAGTGTAGTAAATCTTTGCTTTCTCACAGCAGGGTGTTCACATTACAAGGCTGCAATTTTCATTTGCCCATCAACTGGGCTTTTGGTGGAAATGACGAACCACCAGCAGCATGATGTTCGTAAGATTGCTAACGAGGTGGGGGGAAGGGGGGGGCCGGGAACAAGAAGATGACAAGTTGTTATTCTATTGGTATGTACTGTCTCTTTATGGTGTTTTAAAGATTGTTCTGTCAAGTACATCTTAGAACGTAGCATTTTATTTCCAAAATGTAGTAAATTTTTGCTTTCTCGCAGCAGGGTGTTCACATTACAAGGCTGCAATTTTTATTTGCCCATCAACTGGGGTTATGGTGGAAATGACGAACCACCAGCAGCATGATGTCCGCAAGAGTGGTAACGAGGTGGGGGGGGGGGGGGCGGGAACAAGAAGATGACAAGTTGTTATTCTATTGGTATGTACTGTTTCTTTATGGTGTTTTAAAGATTGTTCTTTCAAGGACATCTTAGAACGTAGCATTTTATTTCCAAAGTGTAGTAAATATTTGCTTTCTCACAGCAGGGTGTTTACATTACAAGGCTGCAATTTTTATTTGCCCATCAACTGGGCTTTTGGTGGAAATGACGAACCACCAGCAGCTTGATGTCCGCAAGAGTGGCAACGAGGTTGGGGGGGGGGGCCGGGAACAAGAAGATGACAAGTTGTTATTCTATTGGTATGTACTGTCTCTTTATGGTGTTTTAAAGATTCTTCTTTCAAGGACATCTTAGAACGTAGCATTTTATTTCCAAAGTGTAGTAAAACTTTGGTTTCTCACAGCAGGGTGTTCACATTACAAGGCTGCAATTTTTATTTGCCCATCAACTGGGCCTTTGGTGGAAATGACGAACCACCAGCAGCATGATGTTCGTAAGATTGGCAACTAGGTGGGGGGGGGGGGGGGGCGGGAACAAGAAGGTGACAAGTTGTTATTCTATTGGTATGTACTGTCTCTTTATGGTGTTTTAAAGATTGTTCTGTCAAGTACATCTTAGAACGTAGCATTTTATTTCCAAAGTGTAGTAAATCTTTGCTTTCTCACAGCAGGGTGTTCACATAACAAGGCTGCAATTTTTATTTGCCCATCAACTGGGCTTTTGGTGGAAATGATGAACCACCAGCAGCATGATGGTCGTAAGAGTGGCAACGAAGAGGGAGGGGGGGGGGGCCAGGAACAAGAAGATAACAAGTTGTTATTCTATTGGTATGTACTGTCTCTTTAAAGTGTTTTAAAGATTGTTCTATCAAGTTCGCCTTAGAACGTAGCATTTTATTTCCAAAGTGTAGTAAATCTTTGCTTTCTCACAGCTGGGTGTTCACATTACAAGGCTGCAATTTTTATTTGCCCATCAACCAGGCTTTTGGTGTAAATGACGAACCACCAGCAGCATGATGTCCGCAAGAGTGGCAACGATCGTGGGGGGGGGGGGGGCGGGAACAAGAAGATGACATGTTGTTATTCTATTGGTATGTACTGTCTCTTTATGGTGTTTTAAAGATTCTTCTTTCAAGGACATCTTAGAACGTAGCATTTTATTTCCAAAGTGTAGTAAATCTTTGCTTTCTCACAGCAGGGTGTTCACATTACAAAGCTGCAATTTTTATTTGCCCATCAACTGGGCTTTTGGTGGAAATGACGAACCACCAGCAGCATGATGGTCGTAAGAGTGGCAACGAAGGGGGAGGGGGGGGGGCCAGGAACAAGAAGATAACAAGTTGTTATTCTATTGGTATGTACTGTCTCTTTAAAGTGTTTTAAAGATTGTTCTATCAAGTTCGCCTTAGAACGTAGCATTTTATTTCCAAAGTGTATTAAATCTTTGCTTTCTCACAGCTGGGTGTTCACATTACAAGGCTGCAATTTTTATTTGCCCATCAACCGGGCTTTTGGTGTAAATGACGAACCACCAGCAGCATCATGTCCGCAAGAGTGGCAACGAAGGGGGGGGGGGGGGGGGGGACAAGAAGGTGACAAGTTGTTATTCTATTGGTATGTACTGTCTCTTTATGGTGTTTTAAAGATTGTTTTATCAAGTTCGCCTAAGAACGTAGCATTTTATTTCCAAAGTGTAGTAAATCTTTGCTTTCTCACAGCAGGGTGTTCACATTACAAGGCTGCAATTTTTATTTGCCCATCAACTGGGCTTTTGGTGGAAATGACGAACCACCAGCAGCATGATGTCCGCAAGAGTGGCAACGAGGTGGGGGGGCCGGGAACAAGAATATGACAAGTTGTTATTCTATTGGTATGTACTCTCTCTTTATGGTGTTTTGAAGATTGTTCTTTCAAGTACATGTTAGAACGTAGCATTTTATTTCCAAAGTGTAGTAAATATTTGCTTTCTCACAGCAGGGTGTTTACATTACAAGGCTGCAATTTTTATTTGCCCATCAACTGGGCTTTTGGTGGAAATGACGAACCACCAGCAGCTTGATGTCCGCAAGAGTGGCAACGAGGTTGGGGGGGGGGGCCGGGAACAAGAAGATGACAAGTTGTTATTCTATTGGTATGTACTGTCTCTTTATGGTGTTTTAAAGATTCTTCTTTCAAGGACATCTTAGAACGTAGCATTTTATTTCCAAAGTGTAGTAAAACTTTGGTTTCTCACAGCAGGGTGTTCACATTACAAGGCTGCAATTTTTATTTGCCCATCAACTGGGCCTTTGGTGGAAATGACGAACCACCAGCAGCATGATGTTCGTAAGATTGGCAACTAGGTGGGGGGGGGGGGGGGGGCCGGGAACAAGAAGGTGACAAGTTGTTATTCTATTGGTATGTACTGTCTCTTTATGGTGTTTTAAAGATTGTTCTGTCAAGTACATCTTAGAACGTAGCATTTTATTTCCAAAGTGTAGTAAATCTTTGCTTTCTCACAGCAGGGTGTTCACATAACAAGGCTGCAATTTTTATTTGCCCATCAACTGGGCTTTTGGTGGAAATGATGAACCACCAGCAGCATGATGGTCGTAAGAGTGGCAACGAAGAGGGAGGGGGGGGGGGGGCCAGGAACAAGAAGATAACAAGTTGTTATTCTATTGGTATGTACTGTCTCTTTAAAGTGTTTTAAAGATTGTTCTATCAAGTTCGCCTTAGAACGTAGCATTTTATTTCCAAAGTGTAGTAAATCTTTGCTTTCTCACAGCTGGGTGTTCACATTACAAGGCTGCAATTTTTATTTGCCCATCAACCAGGCTTTTGGTGTAAATGACGAACCACCAGCAGCATGATGTCCGCAAGAGTGGCAACGATCGTGGGGGGGGGGGGGGGCGGGAACAAGAAGATGACAAGTTGTTATTCTATTGGTATGTACAGTCTCTTTATGGTGTTTTCAAGATTGTTCTTTCAAGTACATCTTAGAACGTAGCATTTTATTTCCAAAGTGTAGTAAATCTTTGCTTTCTCACAGCAGGGTGTTCACATTACAAAGCTGCAATTTTTATTTGCCCATCAACTGGGCTTTTGGTGGAAATGACGAACCACCAGCAGCATGATGGTCGTAAGAGTGGCATTGAAGGGGGAGGGGGGAGGGGGGCCAGGAACAAGAAGATGACAAGTTGTTATTCTATTGGTATGTACTGTCTCTTTAAAGTGTTTTAAAGATTGTTCTATCAAGTTCGCCTTAGAACGTAGCATTTTATTTCCAAAGTGTAGTAAATCTTTGCTTTCTCACAGCAGGGTGTTCACATTACAAGGCTGCAATTTTTATTTGCCCATCAACCGGGCTTTTGGTGTAAATGACGAACCACCAGCAGCATGATGTCCGCAAGAGTGGAAATGAAGGGGGGGGCGGGGGGGGGCGGGAACAAAAAGATGACAAGTTGTTATTCTATTGGTATGTACTGTCTCTTTATGGTGTTTTAAGGATTGTTCTTTCAAGTTCGCCTAAGAACGTAGCATTTTATTTCCAAAGTGTAGTAAATCTTTTCTTTCTCACAGCAGGGTGTTCACATTACAAGGCTGCAATTTTTATTTGCCCATCAACTGGGCTTTTGGTGGAAATGACGAACCACCAGCAGCATGATGTCCGCAAGAGTGGCAACGAGGTGGGGGGGCCGGGAACAAGAATATGACAAGTTGTTATTCTATTGGTATGTACTGTCTCTTTATGGTGTTTTGAAGATTGTTCTTTCAAGTACATGTTAGAACGTAGCATTTTATTTCCAAAGTGTAGTAAATCTTTGCTTTCTCACAGCAGGGTGTTCACTTTACAAGGCTGCCATTTTTATTTGCCCATCAACTGGGCTTTTGGTGGAAATGACGAACCACCGGCAGCATGATGTCCGCAAGAGTGGCAACGAGGTTGGGGGGCCGGGAACAAGACGATGACAAGTTGTTATTCTATTGGTATGTACTGTCTCTTTATGGTGTTTTAAAGATTCTTCTTTCAAGTACATGTTAGAACGTAGCATTTTATTTCCAAAGTGTAGTAAATCTTTGCTTTCTCACAGCAGGGTGTTCAAATTACAAAGCTGCAATTTTTATTTGCCCATCAACTGGGCATTTGGTGGAAATGACGAACCACCAGCAGCATGATGTCCGCAGGAGTTGCAATGAGGTGGGGAGGTGGGGGGGGGCCGGGAACAAGAAGATGACAAGTTGTTATTCTATTGGTATGTACTGTCTCTTTATGGTGTTTTAAAGATTGTTCTTTCAAGTACATCTTAGAACGTAGCATTTTATTTCCAAAGTGTAGTAAATCTTTGCTTTCTCACAGCAGGGTTTTCACATTACAAGGCTGCAATTTTTATTTGCCCATCAACTGGGCTTTTGGTGTAAATTACGAACCACCAGCAGCATGATGTCCGCAAGAGTGGCAACGAGGTGGGGGGGCCGGGAACAAGAAGATGACAAGTTGTTATTCTATTGGTATGTACTGTCTCTTTATGGTGTTTTAAAGATTGTTCTTTCAAGTACATGTTAGAACGTAGCATTTTATTTACAAAGTGTGGTAAATCTTTGCTTTCTCACAGCAGGGTGTTCACATTACAAGGCTGCAATTTTTATTTGCCCATCAACTGGGCTTTTGGTGGAAATGACGAACCACCAGCGGCATGATGTCCGCAGGAGTGGAAACGAGGGGGGGAGGGGGGGGCCGGGAACAAGAAGATGAAAAGTTGTTATTCTATTGGTATGTAGTGTCTCTTTATGGTGTTTTAAAGATTGTTCTTTCAAGTACATCTTAGAACGTAGCATTTTATTTCCAAAGTGTAGTAAATCTTTGCTTTCTCACAGCAGGGTGTTCACATTACAAGGCTGCAATTTTTATTTGCCCATCACTGGGCTTTTGGTGGAAATGACGAACCACCAGCAGCATGATGTCCGCAAGAGTGGCAACGAGGTGGGGGGGCCGGGGACAAGAAGATGACAAGTTGTTATTCTATTGGTATGTACTGTCTCTTTATGGTGTTTTAAAGATTCTTCTTTCAAGTACATGTTAGAACGTAGCATTTTATTTCCAAAGTGTAGTAAATCTTTGCTTTCTCACAGCAGGGTGTTCAAATTACAAGGCTGCAATTTTTATTTGCCCATCAACTGGGCTTTTGGTGGAAATGACGAACCACCAGCAGCATGATGTCCGTAGGAGTGGTAACGAGGGGGGGAGGGGGGGGCCGGGAACAAGAAGATGAAAAGTTGTTATTCTATTGGTATGTAGTGTCTCTTTATGGTGTTTTAAAGATTGTTCTTTCAAGTACATCTTAGAACGTAGCATTTTATTTCCAAAGTGTAGTAAATCTTTGCTTTCTCACAGCAGGGTTTTCACATTACAAGGCTGCAATTTTTATTTACCCATCAACTGGGCTTTTGGTGTAAATGACGAACCACCAGCAGCATGATGTCCGCAAGAGTGGCAACGAAGGGTGGGGGGGGGGGGGGGCGGGAACAAGAAGATGACAAGTTGTTATTCTATTGGTATGTACAGTCTCTTTATGGTGTTTTCAAGATTGTTCTTTCAAGTACATCTTAGAACGTAGCATTTTATTTCCAAAGTGTAGTAAATCTTTGCTTTCTCACAGCAGGGTGTTCACATTACAAAGCTGCAATTTTTATTTGCCCATCAACTGGGCTTTTGGTGGAAATGACGAACCACCAGCAGCATGATGGTCGTAAGAGTGGCATTGAAGGGGGAGGGGGGAGGGGGGCCAGGAACAAGAAGATGACAAGTTGTTATTCTATTGGTATGTACTGTCTCTTTAAAGTGTTTTAAAGATTGTTCTATCAAGTTCGCCTTAGAACGTAGCATTTTATTTCCAAAGTGTAGTAAATCTTTGCTTTCTCACAGCAGGGTGTTCACATTACAAGGCTGCAATTTTTATTTGCCCATCAACCGGGCTTTTGGTGTAAATGACGAACCACCAGCAGCATGATGTCCGCAAGAGTGGAAATGAAGGGGGGGGCGGGGGGGGGGCGGGAACAAAAAGATGACAAGTTGTTATTCTATTGGTATGTACTGTCTCTTTATGGTGTTTTAAGGATTGTTCTTTCAAGTTCGCCTAAGAACGTAGCATTTTATTTCCAAAGTGTAGTAAATCTTTTCTTTCTCACAGCAGGGTGTTCACATTACAAGGCTGCAATTTTTATTTGCCCATCAACTGGGCTTTTGGTGGAAATGACGAACCACCAGCAGCATGATGTCCGCAAGAGTGGCAACGAGGTGGGGGGGCCGGGAACAAGAATATGACAAGTTGTTATTCTATTGGTATGTACTGTCTCTTTATGGTGTTTTGAAGATTGTTCTTTCAAGTACATGTTAGAACGTAGCATTTTATTTCCAAAGTGTAGTAAATCTTTGCTTTCTCACAGCAGGGTGTTCACTTTACAAGGCTGCCATTTTTATTTGCCCATCAACTGGGCTTTTGGTGGAAATGACGAACCACCGGCAGCATGATGTCCGCAAGAGTGGCAACGAGGTTGGGGGGCCGGGAACAAGACGATGACAAGTTGTTATTCTATTGGTATGTACTGTCTCTTTATGGTGTTTTAAAGATTCTTCTTTCAAGTACATGTTAGAACGTAGCATTTTATTTCCAAAGTGTAGTAAATCTTTGCTTTCTCACAGCAGGGTGTTCAAATTACAAAGCTGCAATTTTTATTTGCCCATCAACTGGGCATTTGGTGGAAATGACGAACCACCAGCAGCATGATGTCCGCAGGAGTTGCAATGAGGTGGGGAGGTGGGGGGGGGCCGGGAACAAGAAGATGACAAGTTGTTATTCTATTGGTATGTACTGTCTCTTTATGGTGTTTTAAAGATTGTTCTTTCAAGTACATCTTAGAACGTAGCATTTTATTTCCAAAGTGTAGTAAATCTTTGCTTTCTCACAGCAGGGTTTTCACATTACAAGGCTGCAATTTTTATTTACCCATCAACTGGGCTTTTGGTGTAAATGACGAACCACCAGCAGCATGATGTCCGCAAGAGTGGCAACGAAGGGGGGGGGGGGGGGGGGGGGGCGGGAACAAGAAGATGACAAGTTGTTATTCTATTGGTATGTACTGTCTCTTTATGGTGTTTTAAAGATTCTTCTTTCAAGGACATCTTAGAACGTAGCATTTTATTTCCAAAGTGTAGTAAATCTTTGCTTTCTCACAGCAGGGTGTTCACATTACAAAGCTGCAATTTTTATTTGCCCATCAACTGGGCTTTTGGTGGAAATGACGAACCACCAGCAGCATGATGGTCGTAAGAGTGGCATTGAAGGGGGAGGGGGGAGGGGGGCCAGGAACAAGAAGATGACAAGTTGTTATTCTATTGGTATGTACTGTCTCTTTAAAGTGTTTTAAAGATTGTTCTATCAAGTTCGCCTTAGAACGTAGCATTTTATTTCCAAAGTGTAGTAAATCTTTGCTTTCTCACAGCAGGGTGTTCACATTACAAGGCTGCAATTTTTATTTGCCCATCAACCGGGCTTTTGGTGTAAATGACGAACCACCAGCAGCATGATGTCCGCAAGAGTGGCAATGAAGGGGGGGGGCGGGGGGGGGGGGGGGGGGGGCGGGAACAAAAAGATGACAAGTTGTTATTCTATTGGTATGTACTGTCTCTTTATGGTGTTTTAAGGATTGTTCTTTCAAGTTCGCCTAAGAACGTAGCATTTTATTTCCAAAGTGTAGTAAATCTTTTCTTTCTCACAGCAGGGTGTTCACATTACAAGGCTGCAATTTTTATTTGCCCATCAACTGGGCTTTTGGTGGAAATGACGAACCACCAGCAGCATGATGTCCGCAAGAGTGGCAACGAGGTGGGGGGGCCGGGAACAAGAATATGACAAGTTGTTATTCTATTGGTATGTACTGTCTCTTTATGGGGTTTTGAAGATTGTTCTTTCAAGTACATGTTAGAACGTAGCATTTTATTTCCAAAGTGTAGTAAATCTTTGCTTTCTCACAGCAGGGTGTTCACTTTACAAGGCTGCCATTTTTATTTGCCCATCAACTGGGCTTTTGGTGGAAATGACGAACCACCAGCAGCATGATGTCCGCAAGAGTGGCAACGAGGTTGGGGGGCCGGGAACAAGACGATGACAAGTTGTTATTCTATTGGTATGTACTGTCTCTTTATGGTGTTTTAAAGATTCTTCTTTCAAGTACATCTTAGAACGTAGCATTTTATTTCCAAAGTGTAGTAAATCTTTGCTTTCTCACAGCAGGGTTTTCACATTACAAGGCTGCAATTTTTATTTGCCCATCAACTGGGCTTTTAGTGGAAATGACGAATCACCAGCACCATGATGTCCGCAAGAGTGGCAACGAGGTGGGGGGGCCAGGGACAAGAAGATGACAAGTTGTTATTCTATTGGTATGTACTGTCTCTTTATGGTGTTTTAAAGATTGTTCTTTCAAGTACATGTTTGAACGTAGCATTTTATTTCCAAAGTGTAGTAAATCTTTGCTTTCTCACAGCAAGGTGTTCACATTACAAGGCTGCAATTTTTATTTGCCCATCAACTGGGCTTTTGGTGGAAATTACGAACCACCAGCAGCATGATGTCCGCAAGAGTGGCAACGAGGTGGGGGGGCCGGGAACAAGAAGATGACAAGTTGTTATTCTATTGGTATGTACTGTCTCTTTATGGTGTTTTAAAGATTGTTCTTTCAAGTACATGTTAGAACGTAGCATTTTATTTACAAAGTGTGGTAAATCTTTGCTTTCTCACAGCAGGGTGTTCACATTACAAGGCTGCAATTTTTATTTGCCCATCAACTGGGCTTTTGGTGGAAATGACGAACCACCAGCGGCATGATGTCCGCAGGAGTGGAAACGAGGGGGGGAGGGGGGGGCCGGGAACAAGAAGATGAAAAGTTGTTATTCTATTGGTATGTAGTGTCTCTTTATGGTGTTTTAAAGATTGTTCTTTCAAGTACATCTTAGAACGTAGCATTTTATTTCCAAAGTGTAGTAAATCTTTGCTTTCTCACAGCAGGGTGTTCACATTACAAGGCTGCAATTTTTATTTGCCCATCACTGGGCTTTTGGTGGAAATGACGAACCACCAGCAGCATGATGTCCGCAAGAGTGGCAACGAGGTGGGGGGGCCGGGGACAAGAAGATGACAAGTTGTTATTCTATTGGTATGTACTGTCTCTTTATGGTGTTTTAAAGATTCTTCTTTCAAGTACATGTTAGAACGTAGCATTTTATTTCCAAAGTGTAGTAAATCTTTGCTTTCTCACAGCAGGGTGTTCAAATTACAAGGCTGCAATTTTTATTTGCCCATCAACTGGGCTTTTGGTGGAAATGACGAACCACCAGCAGCATGATGTCCGTAGGAGTGGTAACGAGGGGGGGAGGGGGGGGCCGGGAACAAGAAGATGAAAAGTTGTTATTCTATTGGTATGTAGTGTCTCTTTATGGTGTTTTAAAGATTGTTCTTTCAAGTACATCTTAGAACGTAGCATTTTATTTCCAAAGTGTAGTAAATCTTTGCTTTCTCACAGCAGGGTGTTCACATTACAAGGCTGCAATTTTTATTTGCCCATCACTGGGCTTTTGGTGGAAATGACGAACCACCAGCAGCATGATGTCCGCAAGAGTGGCAACGAGGTGGGGGGGCCGGGGACAAGAAGATGACAATTTGTTATTCTATCGGTATGTACTGTCTCTTTATGGTGTTTTAAAGATTGTTCTTTCAAGTACATGTTAGAACGTAGCATTTTATTTCCAAAGTGTAGTAAATCTTTGCTTTCTCACAGCAGGGTGTTCACATTACAAGGCTGCAATTTTTATTTGCCCATCAACATGGCTTTTGGTGGAAATGACGAACCACCAGCAGCATGATGTCCGCAAGAGTGGCAACGAGGTGAGGGGGCCGGGGACAGGAAGATGACGAGTTGTTATTCTATTGGTATGTACTGTCTCTTTATGGTGTTTTAAAGATTGTTCTTTCAGGTACATGTTAGAACGTAGCATTTTATTTCCAAAGTGTAGTAAATCTTTGCTTTCTCACAGCAGGGTGTTCACATTACAAGGCTGCCATTTTTATTTGCCCATCAACTGGGCTTTTGGTGGAAATGACGAACCACCAGCAGCATGATGTTCGTAAGAGTGGCAACGAGGGGGGGGGGGGGGGGGCGGGAACAAGAAGATGACAAGTTGTTATTCTATTGGTATGTACTGTCTCTTTATAATGTTTTAAAGACTGTTCTTTCAAGTACATCTTAGAACGTAGCATTTTATTACCAAAGTGTAGTAAAACTTTGCTTTCTCACAGCAGGGTGTTCACATTACAAGGCTGCAATTTTTATTTGCCCATCAACTGGGCTTTTGGTGGAAATGATGAACCACCAGCAGCATGATGTCCGCAAGAGTGGCACTGAGGTGGGGGGGCCGGGAACAAGAAGATGACAAGTTGTTATTCTATTGGTATGTACTGTCTCTTTATGGTGTTTTAAAGATTGTTCTTTCAAGTACATGTTAGAACGTAGCATTTTATTTCCAAAGTGTAGTAAATCTTTGCTTTCTCACAGCAGGGTGTTCAAATTACAAGGCTGCAATTTTTATTTGCCCATCAACTGGGCTTTTGGTGGAAATGACGAACCACCAGTAGCATAATGTCCGCAGGAGTGGCAACAAGAGGGGGGGGGGGGGGGGCGGGAACAAGAAGATGACAAGTTGTTATTCTATTGGTATGTAGTGTCTCTTTATGGTGTTTTAAAGATTGTTCTTTCAAGTACATCTTAGAACGTAGCATTTTATTTCCAAAGTGTAGTAAATCTTTGCTTTCTCACAGCAGGGTGTTCACATTACAAGGCTGCAATTTTTATTTGCCCATCAACTGGGCTTTTCGTGGAAATGACGAACCACCAGCAGCATGATGTCCGCAAGAGTGACAACGAGGTGGGGGGGCCGGGGACAAGAAGATGACAAGTTGTTATTCTATTGGTATGTACTGTCTCTTTATTGTGTTTTAAAGATTGTTCTTTCACGTACATGTTAGAACGTAGCATTTTATTTCCAAGTGTAGTAAATCTTTGCTTTCTCACAGCAGGGTGCTCACATTACAAGGCTGCAATTTTTATTTGCCCATCAACTGGGCTTTTGGTGGAAATGACGAACCACCAGCAGCATGATGTCCGCAAGAGTGGCAATGAGGTGAAGGGGCCGGGAACAAGAAGATGACAAGTTGTTATTCTATTGGTATATACTGTCTCTTTATGGTGTTTTAAAGATTGTTCTTTCAAGTACATCTTAGAACGTAGCATTTTATTTCCAAAGTGTAGTAAATCTTTGCTTTCTCACAGCAGGGTGTTCACATTACAAGGCTGCAATTTTTATTTGCCCATCAACTGGGATTTTGGTGGAAATGACGAACCACCAGCAGCATGATGTCCGCAGGACTGGCAACGGGTGGGGGGGGGGGGGGGGGGGGGGGCGGGAACAAGAAGGTGACAAGTTGTTATTCTATTGGTATGTACTGTCTCTTTATGGTGTTTTAAAGATTGTTCTTTCAAGTACATCTTAGAACGTAGCATTTTATTTCCAAAGTGTAGTAAATCTTTGCTTTCTCACAGCAGGGTGTTCGCATTACAAGGCTGCAATTGTTATTTGCCCATCAACTGGGCTTTTGGTGGAAATGACGAACCACCAGCAGCATGATGTCCGCAAGAGTGGCAACGAGGGGTGGGGGGGCCGGGAATAAGAAGATGACAAGTTGTTATTCTATTGGTATGTACTGTCTCTTTATAGTGTTTTAAAGATTGTTCTTTCAAGTTCGCCTTAGAACGTAGCATTTTATTTCCAAAGTGTAGTAAACCTTTGCTTTCTCACAGCAGGGTGTTCACATTACAAGGCTGCAATTTTTATTTGCCCATCAACTGGGCTTTTGGTGGAAATGACGAACCACCAGCAGCATGATGTCCGCAGGACTGGCAACGAGGGGGGGGGGGGGGGCGGGAACAAGAAGGTGACAAGTTGTTATTCTATTGGTATGTACTGTCTCTTTATGGTGTTTTAAAGATTGTTCCTTCAAGTACATCTTAGAACGTAGCATTTTATTTCCAAAGTGTAGTAAATCTTTGCTTTCTCACAGCAGGGTGTTCGCATTACAAGGCTGCAATTGTTATTTGCCCATCAACTGGGCTTTTGGTGGAAATGACGAACCACCAGCAGCATGATGTCCGCAAGAGTGGCAACGAGGGGTGGGGGGGCCGGGAACAAGAAGGTGACAAGTTGTTATTCTATTGGTATGTACTGTCTCTTTATAGTGTTTTAAAGATTGTTCTTTCAAGTTCGCCTTAGAACGTAGCATTTTATTTACAAAGTGTAGTAAACCTTTGCTTTCTCACAGCAGGGTGTTCACATTACAAGGCTGCAATTTTTATTTGCCCATCAACTGGCCTTTTAGTGGAAATGACGAACCACCAGCAGCATGATGTCCGCAAGAGTGGCAACGAGGGGGGGGGGGGGGGGGCGGGAACAAGAAGATGACAAGTTGTTATTCTATTGGTATGTACTGTCTCTTTATGGTGTTTTAAAGATTGTTCTTTCAAGTACATCTTAGAACGTAGCATTTTATTTCCAAAGTGTAGTAAATCTTTGCTTTCTCACAGCAGGGTGTTCACATTACAAAGCTGCAATTTTTATTTGCCCATCAACTGGGCTTTTGGTGGAAATGACGAACCACCAGCAGCATGATGGTCGTAAGAGTGGCATTGAAGGGGGAGGGGGGAGGGGGGCCAGGAACAAGAAGATGACAAGTTGTTATTCTATTGGTATGTACTGTCTCTTTAAAGTGTTTTAAAGATTGTTCTATCAAGTTCGCCTTAGAACGTAGCATTTTATTTCCAAAGTGTAGTAAATCTTTGCTTTCTCACAGCAGGGTGTTCACATTACAAGGCTGCAATTTTTATTTGCCCATCAACCGGGCTTTTGGTGTAAATGACGAACCACCAGCAGCATGATGTCCGCAAGAGTGGAAATGAAGGGGGGGGCGGGGGGGGGCGGGAACAAAAAGATGACAAGTTGTTATTCTATTGGTATGTACTGTCTCTTTATGGTGTTTTAAGGATTGTTCTTTCAAGTTCGCCTAAGAACGTAGCATTTTATTTCCAAAGTGTAGTAAATCTTTTCTTTCTCACAGCAGGGTGTTCACATTACAAGGCTGCAATTTTTATTTGCCCATCAACTGGGCTTTTGGTGGAAATGACGAACCACCAGCAGCATGATGTCCGCAAGAGTGGCAACGAGGTGCGGGGGCCGGGAACAAGAATATGACAAGTTGTTATTCTATTGGTATGTACTGTCTCTTTATGGTGTTTTGAAGATTGTTCTTTCAAGTACATGTTAGAACGTAGCATTTTATTTCCAAAGTGTAGTAAATCTTTGCTTTCTCACAGCAGGGTGTTCACTTTACAAGGCTGCCATTTTTATTTGCCCATCAACTGGGCTTTTGGTGGAAATGACGAACCACCAGCAGCATGATGTCCGCAAGAGTGGCAACGAGGTTGGGGGGCCGGGAACAAGACGATGACAAGTTGTTATTCTATTGGTATGTACTGTCTCTTTATGGTGTTTTAAAGATTCTTCTTTCAAGTACATGTTAGAACGTAGCATTTTATTTCCAAAGTGTAGTAAATCTTTGCTTTCTCACAGCAGGGTGTTCAAATTACAAAGCTGCAATTTTTATTTGCCCATCAACTGGGCATTTGGTGGAAATGACGAACCACCAGCAGCATGATGTCCGCAGGAGTTGCAATGAGGTGGGGAGGTGGGGGGGGGCCGGGAACAAGAAGATGACAAGTTGTTATTCTATTGGTATGTACTGTCTCTTTATGGTGTTTTAAAGATTGTTCTTTCAAGTACATCTTAGAACGTAGCATTTTATTTCCAAAGTGTAGTAAATCTTTGCTTTCTCACAGCAGGGTTTTCACATTACAAGGCTGCAATTTTTATTTACCCATCAACTGGGCTTTTGGTGTAAATGACGAACCACCAGCAGCATGATGTCCGCAAGAGAGTCAACGAAGGGGGGGGGGGGGGGGGGGGGGGCGGGAACAAGAAGATGACAAGTTGTTATTCTATTGGTATGTACTGTCTCTTTATGGTGTTTTAAAGATTCTTCTTTCAAGGACATCTTAGAACGTAGCATTTTATTTCCAAAGTGTAGTAAATCTTTGCTTTCTCACAGCAGGGTGTTCACATTACAAAGCTGCAATTTTTATTTGCCCATCAACTGGGCTTTTGGTGGAAATGACGAACCACCAGCAGCATGATGGTCGTAAGAGTGGCATTGAAGGGGGAGGGGGGAGGGGGGCCAGGAACAAGAAGATGACAAGTTGTTATTCTATTGGTATGTACTGTCTCTTTAAAGTGTTTTAAAGATTGTTCTATCAAGTTCGCCTTAGAACGTAGCATTTTATTTCCAAAGTGTAGTAAATCTTTGCTTTCTCACAGCAGGGTGTTCACATTACAAGGCTGCAATTTTTATTTGCCCATCAACCGGGCTTTTGGTGTAAATGACGAACCACCAGCAGCATGATGTCCGCAAGAGTGGCAATGAAGGGGGGGCCGGGGGGGGGGGGGGGGGGGCGGGAACAAAAAGATGACAAGTTGTTATTCTATTGGTATGTACTGTCTCTTTATGGTGTTTTAAGGATTGTTCTTTCAAGTTCGCCTAAGAACGTAGCATTTTATTTCCAAAGTGTAGTAAATCTTTTCTTTCTCACAGCAGGGTGTTCACATTACAAGGCTGCAATTTTTATTTGCCCATCAACTGGGCTTTTGGTGGAAATGACGAACCACCAGCAGCATGATGTCCGCAAGAGTGGCAACGAGGTGGGGGGGCCGGGAACAAGAATATGACAAGTTGTTATTCTATTGGTATGTACTGTCTCTTTATGGGGTTTTGAAGATTGTTCTTTCAAGTACATGTTAGAACGTAGCATTTTATTTCCAAAGTGTAGTAAATCTTTGCTTTCTCACAGCAGGGTGTTCACTTTACAAGGCTGCCATTTTTATTTGCCCATCAACTGGGCTTTTGGTGGAAATGACGAACCACCAGCAGCATGATGTCCGCAAGAGTGGCAACGAGGTTGGGGGGCCGGGAACAAGACGATGACAAGTTGTTATTCTATTGGTATGTACTGTCTCTTTATGGTGTTTTAAAGATTCTTCTTTCAAGTACATCTTAGAACGTAGCATTTTATTTCCAAAGTGTAGTAAATCTTTGCTTTCTCACAGCAGGGTTTTCACATTACAAGGCTGCAATTTTTATTTGCCCATCAACTGGGCTTTTAGTGGAAATGACGAATCACCAGCAGCATGATGTCCGCAAGAGTGGCAACGAGGTGGGGGGGCCAGGGACAAGAAGATGACAAGTTGTTATTCTATTGGTATGTACTGTCTCTTTATGGTGTTTTAAAGATTGTTCTTTCAAGTACATGTTTGAACGTAGCATTTTATTTCCAAAGTGTAGTAAATCTTTGCTTTCTCACAGCAAGGTGTTCACATTACAAGGCTGCAATTTTTATTTGCCCATCAACTGGGCTTTTGGTGGAAATTACGAACCACCAGCAGCATGATGTCCGCAAGAGTGGCAACGAGGTGGGGGGGCCGGGAACAAGAAGATGACAAGTTGTTATTCTATTGGTATGTACTGTCTCTTTATGGTGTTTTAAAGATTGTTCTTTCAAGTACATGTTAGAACGTAGCATTTTATTTACAAAGTGTGGTAAATCTTTGCTTTCTCACAGCAGGGTGTTCACATTACAAGGCTGCAATTTTTATTTGCCCATCACTGGGCTTTTGGTGGAAATGACGAACCACCAGCAGCATGATGTCCGCAAGAGTGGCAACGAGGTGGGGGGGCCGGGGACAAGAAGATGACAAGTTGTTATTCTATTGGTATGTACTGTCTCTTTATGGTGTTTTAAAGATTCTTCTTTCAAGTACATGTTAGAACGTAGCATTTTATTTCCAAAGTGTAGTAAATCTTTGCTTTCTCACAGCAGGGTGTTCAAATTACAAGGCTGCAATTTTTATTTGCCCATCAACTGGGCTTTTGGTGGAAATGACGAACCACCAGCAGCATGATGTCCGTAGGAGTGGTAACGAGGGGGGGAGGGGGGGGCCGGGAACAAGAAGATGAAAAGTTGTTATTCTATTGGTATGTAGTGTCTCTTTATGGTGTTTTAAAGATTGTTCTTTCAAGTACATCTTAGAACGTAGCATTTTATTTCCAAAGTGTAGTAAATCTTTGCTTTCTCACAGCAGGGTGTTCACATTACAAGGCTGCAATTTTTATTTGCCCATCACTGGGCTTTTGGTGGAAATGACGAACCACCAGCAGCATGATGTCCGCAAGAGTGGCAACGAGGTGGGGGGGCCGGGGACAAGAAGATGACAATTTGTTATTCTATCGGTATGTACTGTCTCTTTATGGTGTTTTAAAGATTGTTCTTTCAAGTACATGTTAGAACGTAGCATTTTATTTCCAAAGTGTAGTAAATCTTTGCTTTCTCACAGCAGGGTGTTCACATTACAAGGCTGCAATTTTTATTTGCCCATCAACATGGCTTTTGGTGGAAATGACGAACCACCAGCAGCATGATGTCCGCAAGAGTGGCAACGAGGTGAGGGGGCCGGGGACAGGAAGATGACGAGTTGTTATTCTATTGGTATGTACTGTCTCTTTATGGTGTTTTAAAGATTGTTCTTTCAGGTACATGTTAGAACGTAGCATTTTATTTCCAAAGTGTAGTAAATCTTTGCTTTCTCACAGCAGGGTGTTCACATTACAAGGCTGCCATTTTTATTTGCCCATCAACTGGGCTTTTGGTGGAAATGACGAACCACCAGCAGCATGATGTTCATAAGAGTGGCAACGAGGGGGGGGGGGGGGGGGCGGGAACAAGAAGATGACAAGTTGTTATTCTATTGGTATGTACTGTCTCTTTATAATGTTTTAAAGACTGTTCTTTCAAGTACATCTTAGAACGTAGCATTTTATTACCAAAGTGTAGTAAAACTTTGCTTTCTCACAGCAGGGTGTTCACATTACAAGGCTGCAATTTTTATTTGCCCATCAACTGGGCTTTTGGTGGAAATGATGAACCACCAGCAGCATGATGTCCGCAAGAGTGGCACTGAGGTGGGGGGGCCGGGAACAAGAAGATGACAAGTTGTTATTCTATTGGTATGTACTGTCTCTTTATGGTGTTTTAAAGATTGTTCTTTCAAGTACATGTTAGAACGTAGCATTTTATTTCCAAAGTGTAGTAAATCTTTGCTTTCTCACAGCAGGGTGTTCAAATTACAAGGCTGCAATTTTTATTTGCCCATCAACTGGGCTTTTGGTGGAAATGACGAACCACCAGTAGCATGATGTCCGCAGGAGTGGCAACAAGAGGGGGGTGGGGGGGGGGGGGGGCGGGAACAAGAAGATGACAAGTTGTTATTCTATTGGTATGTAGTGTCTCTTTATGGTGTTTTAAAGATTGTTCTTTCAAGTACATCTTAGAACGTAGCATTTTATTTCCAAAGTGTAGTAAATCTTTGCTTTCTCACAGCAGGGTGTTCACATTACAAGGCTGCAATTTTTATTTGCCCATCAACTGGGCTTTTCGTGGAAATGACGAACCACCAGCAGCATGATGTCCGCAAGAGTGACAACGAGGTGGGGGGGCCGGGGACAAGAAGATGACAAGTTGTTATTCTATTGGTATGTACTGTCTCTTTATTGTGTTTTAAAGATTGTTCTTTCACGTACATTAGAACGTAGCATTTTATTTCCAAGTGTAGTAAATCTTTGCTTTCTCACAGCAGGGTGCTCACATTACAAGGCTGCAATTTTTATTTGCCCATCAACTGGGCTTTTGGTGGAAATGACGAACCACCAGCAGCATGATGTCCGCAAGAGTGGCAATGAGGTGAAGGGGCCGGGAACAAGAAGATGACAAGTTGTTATTCTATTGGTATATACTGTCTCTTTATGGTGTTTTAAAGATTGTTCTTTCAAGTACATCTTAGAACGTAGCATTTTATTTCCAAAGTGTAGTAAATCTTTGCTTTCTCACAGCAGGGTGTTCACATTACAAGGCTGCAATTTTTATTTGCCCATCAACTGGGATTTTGGTGGAAATGACGAACCACCAGCAGCATGATGTCCGCAGGACTGGCAACGGGTGGGGGGGGGGGGGGGGGGGGGGCGGGAACAAGAAGGTGACAAGTTGTTATTCTATTGGTATGTACTGTCTCTTTATGGTGTTTTAAAGATTGTTCTTTCAAGTACATCTTAGAACGTAGCATTTTATTTCCAAAGTGTAGTAAATCTTTGCTTTCTCACAGCAGGGTGTTCGCATTACAAGGCTGCAATTGTTATTTGCCCATCAACTGGGCTTTTGGTGGAAATGACGAACCACCAGCAGCATGATGTCCGCAAGAGTGGCAACGAGGGGTGGGGGGGCCGGGAATAAGAAGATGACAAGTTGTTATTCTATTGGTATGTACTGTCTCTTTATAGTGTTTTAAAGATTGTTCTTTCAAGTTCGCCTTAGAACGTAGCATTTTATTTCCAAAGTGTAGTAAACCTTTGCTTTCTCACAGCAGGGTGTTCACATTACAAGGCTGCAATTTTTATTTGCCCATCAACTGGGCTTTTGGTGGAAATGACGAACCACCAGCAGCATGATGTCCGCAGGACTGGCAACGAGGGGGGGGGGGGGGGGCGGGAACAAGAAGGTGACAAGTTGTTATTCTATTGGTATGTACTGTCTCTTTATGGTGTTTTAAAGATTGTTCTTTCAAGTACATCTTAGAACGTAGCATTTTATTTCCAAAGTGTAGTAAATCTTTGCTTTCTCACAGCAGGGTGTTCGCATTACAAGGCTGCAATTGTTATTTGCCCATCAACTGGGCTTTTGGTGGAAATGACGAACCACCAGCAGCATGATGTCCGCAAGAGTGGCAACGAGGGGTGGGGGGGCCGGGAACAAGAAGGTGACAAGTTGTTATTCTATTGGTATGTACTGTCTCTTTATAGTGTTTTAAAGATTGTTCTTTCAAGTTCGCCTTAGAACGTAGCATTTTATTTACAAAGTGTAGTAAACCTTTGCTTTCTCACAGCAGGGTGTTCACATTACAAGGCTGCAATTTTTATTTGCCCATCAACTGGCCTTTTAGTGGAAATGACGAACCACCAGCAGCATGATGTCCGCAAGAGTGGCAACGAGGGGGGGGGGGGGGGGGCGGGAACAAGAAGATGACAAGTTGTTATTCTATTGGTATGTACTGTCTCTTTATGGTGTTTTAAAGATTGTTCTTTCAAGTACATCTTAGAACGTAGCATTTTATTTCCAAAGTGTAGTAAATCTTTGCTTTCTCACAGCAGGGTGTTCGCATTACAAGGCTGCGATTGTTATTTGCCCATCAACTGGGCTTTTGGTGGAAATGACGAACCACCAGCAGCATGATGTCCGCAAGAGTGGCAACGAGGGGTGGGGGGGCCGGGAATAAGAAGATGACAAGTTGTTATTCTATTGGTATGTACTGTCTCTTTATAGTGTTTTAAAGATTGTTCTTTCAAGTTCGCCTTAGAACGTAGCATTTTATTTCCAAAGTGTAGTAAACCTTTGCTTTCTCACAGCAGGGTGTTCACATTACAAGGCTGCAATTTTTATTTGCCCATCAACTGGGATTTTGGTGGAAATGACGAACCACCAGCAGCATGATGTCCGCAAGAGTGGCAACGAGGGGGGGGGGGGGGACGGGAACAAGAAGATGACAAGTTGTTATTCTATTGGTATGTACTGTCTCTTTATGGTGTTTTAAAGATTGTTCTTTCAAGTACATCTTAGAACGTAGCATTTTATTTCCAAAGTGTAGTAAATCTTTGCTTTCTCACAGCAGGGTGTTCGCATTACAAGGCTGCAATTGTTATTTGCCCATCAACTGGGCTTTTGGTGGAAATGACGAACCACCAGCAGCATGATGTCCGCAAGAGTGGCAACGAGGGGTGGGGGGGCCGGGAATAAGAAGATGACAAGTTGTTATTCTATTGGTATGTACTGTCTCTTTATAGTGTTTTAAAGATTGTTCTTTCAAGTTCGCCTTAGAACGTAGCATTTTATTTCCAAAGTGTAGTAAATCTTTGCTTTCTCACAGCAGGGTGTTCACATTACAAGGCTGCAATTTTTATTTGCCCATCAACTGGCCTTTTAGTGGAAATGACGAACCACCAGCAGCATGATGTCCGCAAGAGTGGCAACGAGGGGGGGGGGGGGGGGGGGGGCGGGAACAAGAAGATGACAAGTTGTTATTCTATTGGTATGTACTGTCTCTTTATGGTGTTTTAAAGATTGTTCTTTCAAGTACATCTTAGAACGTAGCATTTTATCTCCAAAATGTAGGAAATCTTTGCTTTCTCGCAGCAGGGTGTTCACATTACAAGGCTGCAATTGTTATTTGCCCATCAACTGGGGTTATTTTGGAAATGACGAACCACCAGCAGCATGATGTCCACAAGAGAGGCAACGAGGCGGGGGGGGGGGGGGGGGGGCGGGAACAAGAAGATGACAAGTTGTTATTCTATTGGTATATACTGTCTCTTTATGGTGTTTTAAAGATTGTTCTTTCAAGTACATCTTAGAACGTAGCATTTTATTTCCAAAGTGTAGTAAATCTTTGCTTTCTCACAGCAGGGTGTTCACATTACAAGGCTGCAATTGTTATTTGCCCATCAACTGGGCTTTTGGTGGAAATGACGAACCACCAGCAGCATGATGTCCGCAAGAGTGGCAACGAGGGGTGGGGGGGCCGGGAATAAGAAGATGACAAGTTGTTATTCTATTGGTATGTACTGTCTCTTTATAGTGTTTTAAAGATTGTTCTTTCAAGTTCGCCTTAGAACGTAGCATTTTATTTCCAAAGTGTAGTAAACCTTTGCTTTCTCACAGCAGGGTGTTCACATTACAAGGCTGCAATTTTTATTTGCCCATCAACTGGGATTTTGGTGGAAATGACGAACCACCAGCAGCATGATATCCGCCGGACTGGCAACGAGGGGGGGGGGGGGGGGGGCGGGAACAAGAAGGTGACAAGTTGTTATTCTATTGGTATGTACTGTCTCTTTATGGTGTTTTAAAGATTGTTCTTTCATGTACATCTTAGAACGTAGCATTTTATTTCCAAAGTGTAGTAAACCTTTGCTTTCTCACAGCAGGGTGTTCACATTACAAGGCTGCAATTTTTATTTGCCCATCACTGGGCTTTTGGTGGAAATGACGAACCACCAGCAGCATGATGTCCGCAAGAGTGGCAACGAGGTGGGGGGGCCGGGGACAAGAAGATGACAAGTTGTTATTCTATTGGTATGTACTGTCTCTTTATGGTGTTTTAAAGATTCTTCTTTCAAGTACATGTTAGAACGTAGCATTTTATTTCCAAAGTGTAGTAAATCTTTGCTTTCTCACAGCAGGGTGTTCAAATTACAAGGCTGCAATTTTTATTTGCCCATCAACTGGGCTTTTGGTGGAAATGACGAACCACCAGCAGCATGATGTCCGTAGGAGTGGTAACGAGGGGGGGAGGGGGGGGCCGGGAACAAGAAGATGATAAGTTGTTATTCTATTGGTATGTAGTGTCTCTTTATGGTGTTTTAAAGATTGTTCTTTCAAGTACATCTTAGAACGTAGCATTTTATTTCCAAAGTGTAGTAAATCTTTGCTTTCTCACAGCAGGGTGTTCACATTACAAGGCTGCAATTTTTATTTGCCCATCACTGGGCTTTTGGTGGAAATGACGAACCACCAGCAGCATGATGTCCGCAAGAGTGGCAACGAGGTGGGGGGGCCGGGGACAAGAAGATGACAAGTTGTTATTCTATTGGTATGTACTGTCTCTTTATGGTGTTTTAAAGATTGTTCTTTCAAGTACATGTTAGAACGTAGCATTTTATTTCCAAAGTGTAGTAAATCTTTGCTTTCTCACAGCAGGGTGTTCACATTACAAGGCTGCAATTTTTATTTGCCCATCAACTGGGCTTTTGGTGGAAATGACGAACCACCAGCAGCATGATGTCCGCAGGACTGGCAACGGGTGGGGGGGGGGGGGGGGGGGGGGGGGGGCGGGAACAAGAAGGTGACAAGTTGTTATTCTATTGGTATGTACTGTCTCTTTATGGTGTTTTAAAGATTGTTCTTTCAAGTACATCTTAGAACATAGCATTTTATTTCCAAAGTGTAGTAAATCTTTGCTTTCTCACAGCAGGGTGTTCGCATTACAAGGCTGCAATTGTTATTTGCCCATCAACTGGGCTTTTGGTGGAAATGACGAACCACCAGCAGCATGATGTCCGCAAGAGTGGCAACGAGGGGTGGGGGGGCCGGGAATAAGAAGATGACAAGTTGTTATTCTATTGGTATGTACTGTCTCTTTATAGTGTTTTAAAGATTGTTCTTTCAAGTTCGCCTTAGAACGTAGCATTTTATTTCCAAAGTGTAGTAAACCTTTGCTTTCTCACAGCAGGGTGTTCACATTACAAGGCTGCAATTTTTATTTGCCCATCAACTGGGCTTTTGGTGGAAATGACGAACCACCAGCAGCATGATGTCCGACGGACTGGCAACGAGGGGGGGGGGGGGCGGGAACAAGAAGGTGACAAGTTGTTATTCTATTGGTATGTACTGTCTCTTTATGGTGTTTTAAAGATTGTTCTTTCAAGTACATCTTAGAACGTAGCATTTTATTTCCAAAGTGTAGTAAATCTTTGCCTTCTCACAGCAGGGTGTTCGCATTACAAGGCTGCAATTGTTATTTGCCCATCAACTGGGCTTTTGGTGGAAATGACGAACCACCAGCAGCATGATGTCCGCAAGAGTGGCAACGAGGGGTGGGGGGGCCGGGAACAAGAAGATGACAAGTTGTTATTCTATTGGTATGTACTGTCTCTTTATAGTGTTTTAAAGATTGTTCTTTCAAGTTCGCCTTAGAACGTAGCATTTTATTTACAAAGTGTAGTAAACCTTTGCTTTCTCACAGCAGGGTGTTCACATTACAAGGCTGCAATTTTTATTTGCCCATCAACTGGCCTTTTAGTGGAAATGACGAACCACCAGCAGCATGATATCCGCAAGAGTGGCAACGAGGGGGGGGGGGGGGCGGGAACAAGAAGATGACAAGTTGTTATTCTATTGGTATGTACTGTCTCTTTATGGTGTTTTAAAGATTGTTCTTTCAAGTACATCTTAGAACGTAGCATTTTATTTCCAAAGTGTAGTAAATCTTTGCTTTCTCACAGCAGGGTGTTCGCATTACAAGGCTGCAATTGTTATTTGCCCATCAACTGGGCTTTTGGTGGAAATGACGAACCACCAGCAGCATGATGTCCGCAAGAGTGGCAACGAGGGGTGGGGGGGCCGGGAATAAGATGATGACAAGTTATTATTCTATTGGTATGTACTGTCTCTTTATAGTGTTTTAAAGATTGTTCTTTCAAGTTCGCCTTAGAACGTAGCATTTTATTTCCAAAGTGTAGTAAACCTTTGCTTTCTCACAGCAGTGTGTTCACATTACAAGGCTGCAATTTTTATTTGCCCATCAACTGGGATTTTGGTGGAAATGACGAACCACCAGCAGCATGATGTCCGCAAGAGTGGCAACGAGGGGGGGGGGGGACGGGAACAAGAAGATGACAAGTTGTTATTCTATTGGTATGTACTGTCTCTTTATGGTGTTTTAAAGATTGTTCTTTCAAGTACATCTTAGAACGTAGCATTTTATTTCCAAAGTGTAGTAAATCTTTGCTTTCTCACAGCAGGGTGTTCGCATTACAAGGCTGCAATTGTTATTTGCCCATCAACTGGGCTTTTGGTGGAAATGACGAACCACCAGCAGCATGATGTCCGCAAGAGTGGCAACGAGGGGTGGGGGGGCCGGGAATAAGAAGATGACAAGTTGTTATTCTATTGGTATGTACTGTCTCTTTATAGTGTTTTAAAGATTGTTCTTTCAAGTTCGCCTTAGAACGTAGCATTTTATTTCCAAAGTGTAGTAAATCTTTGCTTTCTCACAGCAGGGTGTTCACATTACAAGGCTGCAATTTTTATTTGCCCATCAACTGGCCTTTTAGTGGAAATGACGAACCACCAGCAGCATGATGTCCGCAAGAGTGGTAACGAGGGGGGGGGGGGGGGGGGCGGGAACAAGAAGATGACAAGTTGTTATTCTATTGGTATGTACTGTCTCTTTATGGTGTTTTAAAGATTGTTCTTTCAAGTACATCTTAGAACGTAGCATTTTATTTCCAAAGTGTAGTAAATCTTTGCTTTCTCACAGCAGGGTGTTCGCATTACAAGGCTGCAATTGTTATTTGCCCATCAACTGGGCTTTTGGTGGAAATGACGAACCACCAGCAGCATGATGTCCGCAAGAGTGGCAACGAGGGGGGGGGGGGGGCCGGGAATAAGAAGATGACAAGTTGTTATTCTATTGGTATGTACTGTCTCTTTATAGTGTTTTAAAGATTGTTCTTTCAAGTTCGCCTTAGAACGTAGCATTTTATTTCCAAAGTGTAGTAAACCTTTGCTTTCTCACAGCAGGGTGTTCACATTACAAGGCTGCAATTTTTATTTGCCCATCAACTGGCCTTTTAGTGGAAATGACGAACCACCAGCAGCATGATGTCCGTAAGAGTGGTAACGAGGGGGGGGGGGGGCGGCCGGGAACACGAAGATGACAAATTGTTATTCTATTGGTATGTACTGTCCCTTTATGGTGTTTTAAGGATTGTTCTTTCAAGTACATCTTAGAACGTAGCATTTTATCTCCAAAATGTAGGAAATCTTTGCTTTCTCATAGCAGGGTGTTCACATTACAAGGCTGCAATTGTTATTTGCCCATCAACTGGGGTTATTTTGGAAATGACGAACCACCAGCAGCATGATGTCCACAAGAGAGGCAACGAGGCGGGGGGGGAGGGGGGGGGGGCGGGAACAAGAAGATGACAAGTTGTTATTCTATTGGTATGTACTGTCTCTTTATGGTGTTTTAAAGAATGTTCTTTCAAGGACATCTTAGAACGTAGCATTTTATTTCCAAAGTGTAGTAAATATTTGCTTTCTCACAGCAGGGTGTTTACATTACAAGGCTGCAATTTTTATTTGCCCATCAACTGGGATTTTGGTGGAAATGACGAACCACCAGCAGCATGATGTCCGCAAGAGTGGCAATGAGGTGGGGGGGCCGGGAACAAGAAGATGACAAGTTGTTATTCTATTGGTATATACTGTCTCTTTATGGTGTTTTAAAGATTGTTCTTTCAAGTACATCTTAGAACGTAGCATTTTATTTCCAAAGTGTAGTAAATCTTTGCTTTCTCACAGCAGGGTGTTCACATTACAAGGCTGCAATTGTTATTTGCCCATCAACTGGGCTTTTGGTGGAAATGACGAACCACCAGCAGCATGATGTCCGCAAGAGTGGCAACGAGGGGTGGGGGGGCCGGGAATAAGAAGATGACAAGTTGTTATTCTATTGGTATGTACTGTCTCTTTATAGTGTTTTAAAGATTGTTCTTTCAAGTTAGCCTTAGAACGTAGCATTTTATTTCCAAAGTGTAGTAAACCTTTGCTTTCTCACAGCAGGGTGTTCACATTACAAGGCTGCAATTTTTATTTGCCCATCAACTGGGATTTTGGTGGAAATGACGAACCACCAGCAGCATGATGTCCGCAGGACTGGCAACGAGGGGGGGGGGGGGGGCGGGAACAAGAAGGTGACAAGTTGTTATTCTATTGGTATGTACTGTCTCTTTATGGTGTTTTAAAGATTGTTCTTTCAAGTACATCTTAGAACGTAGCATTTTATTTCCAAAGTGTAGTAAACCTTTGCTTTCTCACAGCAAGGTGTTCACATTACAAGGCTGCAATTTTTATTTGCCCATCAACTGGGATTTTGGTGGAAATGACGAACCACCAGCAGCATGATGTCCGCAGGACTGGCAACGAGGGGGGGGGGGGGCGGGAACAAGAAGGTGACAAGTTGTTATTCTATTGGTATGTACTGTCTCTTTATAGTGTTTTAAAGATTGTTCTTTCAAGTTCGCCTTAGAACGTAGCATTTTATTTCCAAAGTGTAGTAAACCTTTGCTTTCTCACAGCAGGGTGTTCACATTACAAGGCTGCAATTTTTATTTGCCCATCAACTGGCCTTTTAGTGGAAATGACGAACCACCAGCAGCATGATGTCCGCAAGAGTGGCAACGAGGGGGGGGGGGGGGGGGCGGGCGGGAACAAGAAGATGACAAGTTGTTATTCTATTGGTATGTACTGTCTCTTTATGGTGTTTTAAAGATTGTTCTTTCAAGTACATCTTAGAACGTAGCATTTTATTTCCAAAGTGTAGTAAATCTTTGCTTTCTCACAGCAGGGTGTTCGCATTACAAGGCTGCAATTGTTATTTGCCCATCAACTGGGCTTTTGGTGGAAATGACGAACCACCAGCAGCATGATGTCCGCAAGAGTGGCAACAAGGGGTGGGGGGGCCGGGAATAAGAAGATGACAAGTTGTTATTCTATTGGTATGTACTGTCTCTTTATAGTGTTTTAAAGATTGTTCTTTCAAGTTCGCCTTAGAACGTAGCATTTTATTTCCAAAGTGTAGTAAACCTTTGCTTTCTCACAGCAGGGTGTTCACATTACAAGGCTGCAATTTTTATTTGCCCATCAACTGGGATTTTGGTGGAAATGACGAACCACCAGCAGCATGATGTCCGCAAGAGTGGCAACGAGGGGGGGGGGGGGCGGGAACAAGAAGATGACAAGTTGTTATTCTATTGGTATGTACTGTCTCTTTATGGTGTTTTAAAGATTGTTCTTTCAAGTACATCTTAGAACGTAGCATTTTATTTCCAAAGTGTAGTAAATCTTTGCTTTCTCACAGCAGGGTGTTCGCATTACAAGGCTGCAATTGTTATTTGCCCATCAACTGGGCTTTTGGTGGAAATGACGAACCACCAGCAGCATGATGTCCGCAAGAGTGGCAACGAGGGGTGGGGGGGCCGGGAATAAGAAGATGACAAGTTGTTATTCTATTGGTATGTACTGTCTCTTTATAGTGTTTTAAAGATTGTTCTTTCAAGTTCGCCTTAGAACGTAGCATTTTATTTCCAAAGTGTAGTAAACCTTTGCTTTCTCACAGCAGGGTGTTCATATTACAAGGCTGCAATTTTTATTTGCCCATCAACTGGGATTTTGGTGGAAATGACGAACCACCAGCAGCATGATGTCCGCAGGACTGGCAACGAGGGGGGGGGGGGGGGCGGGAACAAGAAGGTGACAAGTTGTTATTCTATTGGTATGTACTGTCTCTTTATGGTGTTTTAAAGATTGTTCTTTCAAGTACATCTTAGAACGTAGCATTTTATTTCCAAAGTGTAGTAAATCTTTGCTTTCTCACAGCAGGGTGTTCACATTACAAGGCTGCAATTTTTATTTGCCCATCAACTGGCCTTTTAGTGGAAATGACGAACCACCAGCAGCATGATGTCCGCAAGAGTGGCAACGAGGGGGGGGGGGGCCGGGAATAAGAAGATGACAAGTTGTTATTCTATTGGTATGTACTGTCTCTTTATAGTGTTTTAAAGATTGTTCTTTCAAGTTCGCCTTAGAACGTAGCATTTTATTTCCAAAGTGTAGTAAACCTTTGCTTTCTCACAGCAGGGTGTTCACATTACAAGGCTGCAATTTTTATTTGCCCATCAACTAACCTTTTAGTGGAAATGACGAACCACCAGCAGCATGATGTCCGCAAGAGTGGTAACGAGGGGGGGGGGGGGCGGGAACAAGAAGATGACAAGTTGTTATTCTATTGGTATGTACTGTCTCTTTATGGTGTTTTAAAGATTGTTCTTTCAAGTACATCTTAGAACGTAGCATTTTATTTCCAAAGTGTAGTAAATCTTTGCTTTCTCACAGCAGGGTGTTCGCATTACAAGGCTGCAATTGTTATTTGCCCATCAACTGGGCTTTTGGTGGAAATGACGAACCACCAGCAGCATGATGTCCGCAAGAGTGGCAACGAGGGGTGGGAGGGCCGGGAACAAGAAGATGACAAGTTGTTATTCTATTGGTATGTACTGTCTCTTTATAGTGTTTTAAAGATTGTTCTTTCAAGTTCGCCTTAGAACGTAGCATTTTATTTCCAAAGTGTAGTAAACCTTTGCTTTCTCACAGCAGGGTGTTCACATTACAAGGCTGCAATTTTTATTTGCCCATCAACTGGGCTTTTGGTGGAAATGACGAACCACCAGCAGCGTGATGTCCGCAAGAGTGGCAACAAGGGCGGGGGGGGGGGGGGGGGGGGGGGCGGGAACAAGAAGGTGACAAGTTGTTATTCTATTGGTATGTACTGTCTCTTTATGGTGTTTTAAAGATTGTTCTTTCAAGTACATCTTAGAACGTAGCATTTTATTTCCAAAGTGTAGTAAATCTTTGCTTTCTCACAGGAGGGTGTTCGCATTACAAGGCTGCAATTGTTATTTGCCCATCAACTGGGCTTTTGGTGGAAATGACGAACCACCAGCAGCATGATGTCCGCAAGAGTGGCAACGAGGGGTGGGGGGGCCGGGAATAAGAAGATGACAAGTTGTTATTCTATTGGTATGTACTGTCTCTTTATAGTGTTTTAAAGATTGTTCTTTCAAGTTCGCCTTAGAACGTAGCATTTTATTTCCAAAGTGTAGTAAACCTTTGCTTTCTCACAGCAGGGTGTTCACATTACAAGGCTGCAATTTTTATTTGCCCATCAACTGGGATTTTGGTGGAAATGACGAACCACCAGCAGCATGATGTCCGCAGGACTGGCACCGAGGGGGGGGGGGGGGCGGGAACAAGAATGTGACAAGTTGTTATTCTATTGGTATGTACTGTCTCTTTATGGTGTTTTAAAGATTGTTCTTTCAAGTACATCTTAGAACGTAGCATTTTATTTCCAAAGTGTAGTAAACCTTTGCTTTCTCACAGCAGGGTGTTCACATTACAAGGCTGCAATTTTTATTTGCCCATCAACTGGCCTTTTAGTGGAAATGACGAACCACCAGCAGCATGATGTCCGTAAGAGTGGTAACGAGGGGGGGCGGGCGGCCGGGAACACAAAGATGACTAATTGTTATTCTATTGGTATGTACTGTCCCTTTATGGTGTTTTAAGGATTGTTCTTTCAAGTACATCTTAGAACGTAGCATTTTATCTCCAAAATATAGGAAATCTTTGCATTCTCGCAGCAGGGTGTTCACATTACAAGGCTGCAATTTTTATTTGCCCATCAACTGGGGTTATTTTGGAAATGACGAACCACCAGCAGCATGATGTCCGCAAGAGAGGCAACGAGGTGGGGGGGGGGGGGGGGGGGGGGGGCGGGAACAAGAAGATGACAAGTTGTTATTCTATTGGTATGTACTGTCTCTTTATGGTGTTTTAAAGATTGTTCTTTCAAGGACATCTTAGAACGTAGCATTTTATTTCCAAAGTGTAGTAAATATTTGCTTTCTCACAGCAGGGTGTTTACATTACAAGGCTGCAATTTTTATTTGCCCATCAACTGGGCTTTTGGTGTAAATGACGAACCACCAGCAGCATGATGTGCGCAAGAGTGGCAACGAGGCGGGGGGGGGGGGGGGGGGGGGGGGGGGGGGCGGGGGGCGGGAACAAGAAGATGACAAATTGTTATTTTATTGGTACGTACTGTCTCTTTATGGTGTTTTAAAGATTCTTCTTTCAAGTACATGTTAGAACGTAGCATTTTATTTCCAAAGTGTAGTAAATCTTTGCTTTCTCACAGCAGGGTATCCACATTACAAGGCTGCAATTTTTATTTGCCCAATAACTGGGCTTTTGGTGGATATGACGAACCACCAGCAGCATGATGTCCGTAGGAGTGGTAACGAGGGGGGCGGGGGCGGTGGGAGCCGGGAACAAGAAGATGACAAGTTGTTATTCTATTGGTATGTACCGTCTCTTTATGGTGTTTGAAAGATTGTTCTTTCAAGTACATGTTAGAACGTAGCATTTTATTTCCAAATTGTAGTAAATCTTTGCTTTCTCACAGCAGGGTGTTCAAATTACAAGGCTGCAATTTTTATTTGCCCATCAACCGGGCTTTTGGTGTAAATGCCGAACCACCAGCAGCATGATGTCCGCAAGAGTGACAACGAGGTGGGGGGGCCGGGGACAAGAAGATGACAAGTTGTTATTCTATTGGTATGTACTGTCTCTTTATTGTGTTTTAAAGATTGTTCTTTCACGTACATGTTAGAACGTAGCATTTTATTTCCAAGTGTAGTAAATCTTTGCTTTCTCACAGCAGGGTGTTCGCATTACAAGGCTGCAATTGTTATTTGCCCATCAACTGGGCTTTTGGTGGAAATGACGAACCACCAGCAACATGACGTCCGCAAGAGTGGCAACGAGGGGTGGGGGGGCCGGGAATAAGAAGATGACAAGTTGTTATTCTATTGGTATGTACTGTCTCTTTATAGTGTTTTAAAGATTGTTCTTTCAAGTTCGCCTTAGAACGTAGCATTTTATTTCCAAAGTGTAGTAAACCTTTGCTTTCTCACAGCAGGGTGTTCACATTACAAGGCTGCAATTTTTATTTGCCCATCAACTGGGATTTTGGTGGAAATGACGAACCACCAGCAGCATGATGTCCGCAGGACTGGCAACGAGGGGTGGGGGGGCCGGGAACAAGAAGATGACAAGTTGTTATTCTTTTGGTATGTACTGTCTCTTTATGGTGTTTTAAAGATTGTTCTTTCAAGTACATCTTAGAACGTAGCATTTTATTTCCAAAGTGTAGTAAATCTTTGCTTTCTCACAGCAGGGTGTTCGCATTACAAGGCTGCAATTGTTATTTGCCCATCAACTGGGCTTTTGGTGGAAATGACGAACCACCAGCAGCATGATGTCCGCAAGAGTGGCAACGAGGGGTGGGGGGGCCGGGAATAAGAAGATGACAAGTTGTTATTCTATTGGTATGTACTGTCTCTTTATAGTGTTTTAAAGATTGTTCTTTCAAGTTCGCCTTAGAACGTAGCATTTTATTTCCAAAGTGTAGTAAACCTTTGCTTTCTCACAGCAGGGTGTACACATTACAAGGCTGCAATTTTTATTTGCCCATCAACTGGGATTTTGGTGGAAATGACGAACCACCAGCAGCATGATGTCCGCAGGACTGGCAACGAGGGGGGGGGGGGGGCGGGAACAAGAAGGTGACAAGTTGTTATTCTATTGGTATGTACTGTCTCTTTATGGTGTTTTAAAGATTGTTCTTTCAAGTACATCTTAGAACGTAGCATTTTATTTCCAAAGTGTAGTAAATCTTTGCTTTCTCACAGCAGGGTGTTCGCATTACAAGGCTGCAATAGTTATTTGCCCATCAACTGGGCTTTTGGTGGAAATGACGAACCACCAGCAGCATGATGTCCGCAAGAGTGGCAACGAGGGGTGGGGGGGCCGGGAACAAGAAGATGACAAGTTGTTATTCTATTGGTATGTACTGTCTCTTTATAGTGTTTTAAAGATTGTTCTTTCAAGTTCGCCTTAGAACGTAGCATTTTATTTCCAAAGTGTAGTAAACCTTTGCTTTCTCACAGCAGGGTGTTCACATTACAAGGCTGCAATTTTTATTTGCCCATCAACTGGCCTTTTAGTGGAAATGACGAACCACCAGCAGCATGATGTCCGTAAGAGTGGTAATGAGGGGGGGGGGGGGGCGGCCGGGAACACGAAGATGACAAATTGTTATTCTATTGGTATGTACTGTCCATTTATGGTGTTTTAAGGATTGTTCTTTCAAGTACATCTTAGAACGTAGCATTTTATTTCCAAAGTGTAGTAAATATTTGCTTTCTCACAGCAGGGTGTTTACATTACAAGGCTGCAATTTTTATTTGCCCATCAACTCGGCTTTTGGTGTAAATGACGAACCACCAGCAGCATGATGTGCGCAAGAGTGGCAACGAGGTGGGGGGGGGGGGGGGGGGGGCGGGAACAAGAAGATGACAAGTTGTTATTCTATTGGTATGTACTGTCTCTTTATGGTGTTTTAAAGATTCTTCTTTCAAGTACATGTTAGAACGTAGCATTTTATTTCCAAAGTGTAGTAAATCTTTGCTTTCTCACAGCAGGGTGTTCAAATTACAAAGCTGCAATTTTTATTTGACCATCAACTGGGCTTTTGGTGGAAATGACGGACCACCAGCAGCATGATGTCCGCAGGAGTTGCAATGAGGGGGGGAGGGGGGGGGGGCCGGGAACAAGAAGATGACAAGTTGTTATTCTATTCGTATGTACTGTCTCTTTATGGTGTTTTAAAGATTGTTCTTTCAAGTACATCTTAGAACGTAGCATTTTATTTCCAAACTGTAGTAAATCTTTGCTTTCTCACAGCAGGGTGTTCACATTACAAGGCTGCAATTTTTATTTGCCCATCAACCAGGCTTTTGGTGTAAATGCCGAACCACCAGCAGCATGATGTCCGCAAGAGTGGCAACGAAGGGGGGGGGCGGTACAAGAAGATGACAAGTTGTTATTCTATTGGTATGTACTGTCTCTTTATAGTGTTTTAAGGATTGTTCTTTCAAGTTCGCCTTAGAACGTAGCATTTTATTTCCAAAGTGTAGAAAATCTTTGCTTTCTCACAGCAGGGTGTTCACATTACAAGGCTGCAATTTTTATTTGCCCTTCAACTGGGCTTTTGGTGGAAATGACGAACCACCAGCAGCATGATGTCCGCAAGAGTGGCAACGAGGTGGTGGGGCCGGGAACAAGAATATGACAAGTTGTTATTCTATTGGTATGTACTGTCTCTTTATGGTGTTTTAAAGATTGTTCTGTCAAGTACATCTTAGAACGTAGCATTTTATTTCCAAAGTGTAGTAAATCTTTGCTTTCTCACAGCAGGGTGTTCACATAACACGGCTGCAATTTTTATTTGCCCATCAACTGGGCTTTTGGTGGAAATGACGAACCACCAGCAGCATGATGTCCGCGAGAGCGGCAACGCGGTGGGGGGGGGGAGGGGGGGGGGAGGGCGGGAACAAGAAGATGACAAGTTGTTATTCTATTGGTATGTACTGTCTCTTAATAGTGTTTTAAAGATTGTTCTATCAAGTTCGCCTTAGAACGTACCATTTTATTTCCAAAGTGTAGTAAATCTTTGCTTTCTCACAGCAGGGTGTTCACATTACAAGGCTGCAATTTTTATTTGCCCATCAACCGGGCTTTTGGTGTAAATGACGAACCACCAGCAGCATGACGTCCGCAAGAGTGGCAACGAAGGTGGGGGGGGGGGGGGAGGGGGCGGGAACAAGAAGATGACAAGTTGTTATTCTATTGGTATGTACTGTCTCTTTATGGTGTTTTAAAGATTCTTCTTCAAGGACATCTTAGAACGTAGCATTTTATTTCCAAAGTGTAGTAAATCTTTGCTTTCTCACAGCAGGGTGTTCACATTACAAAGCTGCAATTTCTATTTGCCCATCAACTGGGCTTTTGGTGGAAATGACGAACCACCAGCAGCATGATGGTCGTAAGAGTGGCAACGAAGGGGGTGGGGGGGGGGGGGCCAGGAACAAGAAGATGACAAGTTGTTATTCTATTGGTATGTACTGTCTCTTTAAAGTGTTTTAAAGATTGTTCTATCAAGTTCGCCTTAGAACGTAGCATTTTATTTCCAAAGTGTAATAAATCTTTGCTTTCTCACAGCAGGGTGTTCACATTACAAGGCTGCAATTTTTATTTGCCCATCAACCGGGCTTTTGGTGTAAATGACGAACCACCAGCAGCATGACGTCCGCAAGAGTGGCAACGAAGGTGGGGGGGGGGGGGGAGGGGGCGGGAACAAGAAGATGACAAGTTGTTATTCTATTGGTATGTACTGTCTCTTTATGGTGTTTTAAGGATTGTTCTTTCAAGTTCGCCTAAGAACGTAGCATTTTATTTCCAAAGTGTAGTAAATCTTTGCTTTCTCACAGCAGGGTGTTCACATTACAAGGCTGCAATTTTTATTTGCCCATCAACTGGGCTTTTGGTGGAAATGACGAACCACCAGCAGCATGATGTCCGCAAGAGTGGCAACGAGGTGGGGGGGCCGGGAACAAGAATATGACAAGTTGTTATTCTATTGGTATGTACTGTCTCTTTATGGTGTTTTGAAGATTGTTCTTTCAAGTACATCTTAGAACGTAGCATTTTATTTCCAAAGTGTAGTAAATCTTTGCTTTCTCACATCAGGGTGTTCACATTACAAGGCTGCCATTTTTATTTGTCCATCAACTGGGCTTTTGGTGGAAATGACGAACCACCAGCAGCATGATGTCCGCAAGAGTGGCAACGAGGTTGGGGGGCCGGGAACAAGAAGATGACAAGTTGTTATTCTATTGGTATGTACTGTCTCTTTATGGTGTTTTAAAGATTCTTCTTTCAAGTACATGTTAGAACGTAGCATTTTATTTCCAAAGTGTAGTAAATCTTTGCTTTGTCACAGCAGGGTGTTCAAATTACAAAGCTGCAATTTTTATTTGCCCATCAACTGGGCTTTTGGTGGAAATGACGGACCACCAGCAGCATGATGTCCGCAGGAGTTGCAATGAGGGGGGGAGGGGGGGGGCCGGGAACAAGAAGATGACAAGTTGTTATTCTATTCGTATGTACTGTCTCTTTATGGTATTTTAAAAATTGTTCTTTCAAGTACATCTTAGAACGTAGCATTTTATTTCCAAAGTGTAGTAAATCTTTGCTTTCTCACAGCAGGGTTTTCACATTACAAGGCTGCAATTTTTATTTGCCCATCAACTGGGCTTTTGGTGGAAATGACGAACCACCAGCAGCATGATGTCCGCAAGAGTGGAAACGAGGTGGGGGGGCCAGGGACAAGAAGATGACAAGTTGTTATTCTATTGGTATGTACTGTCTCTTTATGGTGTTTTAAAGATTGTTCTTTCAAGTACAATTTAGAACGTAGCATTTTATTTCCAAAGTGTAGTAAATCTTTGCTTTCTCACAGCAGGGTGTTCACATTACAAGGCTGCAATTTTTATTTGCCCATCAACTGGGCTTTTGGTGGAAATGACGAACCACCAGCAGCATGATGTCCGCAGGGGTGGCAATGCGGGGTACGGCGGGGTGGGTGTGTGGGGGGGGTCGCCGGGAACAAGAAGATGACAAGTTGTTATTCTATTGGTATGTACTGTCTCTTTATGGTGTTTTAAAGATTGTTCTTTCAAGTACATCTTAGAACGTAGCATTTTATTTCCAAAGTGTAGTAAATCTTTGCTTTCTCACAGCAGGGTGTTCACATTACAAGGCTGCCATTTTTATTTGTCCATCAACTGGGCTTTTGGTGGAAATGACGAACCACCAGCAGCATGATGTCCGCAAGAGTGGCAACGAGGTTGGGGGGCCGGGAACAAGAAGATGACAAGTTGTTATTCTATTGGTATGTACTGTCTCTTTATGGTGTTTTAAAGATTCTTCTTTCAAGTACATGTTAGAACGTAGCATTTTATTTCCAAAGTGTAGTAAATCTTTGCTTTGTCACAGCAGGGTGTTCAAATTACAAAGCTGCAATTTTTATTTGCCCATCAACTGGGCTTTTGGTGGAAATGACGGACCACCAGCAGCATGATGTCCGCAGGAGTTGCAATGAGGGGGGGAGGGGGGGGGCCGGGAACAAGAAGATGACAAGTTGTTATTCTATTCGTATGTACTGTCTCTTTATGGTATTTTAAAAATTGTTCTTTCAAGTACATCTTAGAACGTAGCATTTTATTTCCAAAGTGTAGTAAATCTTTGCTTTCTCACAGCAGGGTTTTCACATTACAAGGCTGCAATTTTTATTTGTTCATCAACTGGGCTTTTGGTGGAAATGACGAACCACCAGCAGCATGATGTCCGCAAGAGTGGAAACGAGGTGGGGGGGCCAGGGACAAGAAGATGACAAGTTGTTATTCTATTGGTATGTACTGTCTCTTTATGGTGTTTTAAAGATTGTTCTTTCAAGTACAATTTAGAACGTAGCATTTTATTTCCAAAGTGTAGTAAATCTTTGCTTTCTCACAGCAGGGTGTTCACATTACAAGGCTGCAATTTTTATTTGCCCATCAACTGGGCTTTTGGTGGAAATGACGAACCACCAGCAGCATGATGTCCGCAGGAGTGGCAATGCGGGGTACGGCGGGGTGGGTGTGTGGGGGGGGTCGCCGGGAACAAGAAGATGACAAGTTGTTATTCTATTGGTATGTACTGTCTCTTTATGGTGTTTTAAAGATTGTTCTTTCAAGTACATCTTAGAACGTAGCATTTTATTTCCAAAGTGTAGTAAATCTTTGCTTTCTCACAGCAGGGTGTTCACATTACAGGGCTGCAATTTTTATTTGCCCATCAACTGGGCTTATGGTTTAAATGACGAACCACCAGCAGCATGATGTCCGCAAGAGTGGCAACGAGGTGGGGGGGCCGGGGACAAGAAGATGACAAGTTGTTATTCTATTGGTATGTACTGTCTCTTTATGGTGTTTTAAAGATTGTTCTTTCAAGTACATCTTAGATCGTAGCATTTTATTTCCAAAGTGTAGTAAATCTTTGCTTTCTCACATCAGGGTGTTCACATTACAAGGCTGCCATTTTTATTTGTCCATCAACTGGGCTTTTGGTGGAAATGACGAACCACCAGCAGCATGATGTCCGCAAGAGTGGCAACGAGGTTGGGGGGCCGGGAACAAGAAGATGACAAGTTGTTATTCTATTGGTATGTACTGTCTCTTTATGGTGTTTTAAAGATTCTTCTTTCAAGTACATGTTAGAACGTAGCATTTTATTTCCAAAGTGTAGTAAATCTTTGCTTTGTCACAGCAGGGTGTTCAAATTACAAAGCTGCAATTTTTATTTGCCCATCAACTGGGCTTTTGGTGGAAATGACGGACCACCAGCAGCATGATGTCCGCAGGAGTTGCAATGAGGGGGGGAGGGGGGGGGCCGGGAACAAGAAGATGACAAGTTGTTATTCTATTCGTATGTACTGTCTCTTTATGGTATTTTAAAAATTGTTCTTTCAAGTACATCTTAGAACGTAGCATTTTATTTCCAAAGTGTAGTAAATCTTTGCTCTCTCACAGCAGGGTTTTCACATTACAAGGCTGCAATTTTTATTTGCCCATCAACTGGGCTTTTGGTGGAAATGACGAACCACCAGCAGCATGATGTCCGCAAGAGTGGAAACGAGGTGGGGGGGCCAGGGACAAGAAGATGACAAGTTGTTATTCTATTGGTATGTACTGTCTCTTTATGGTGTTTTAAAGATTGTTCTTTCAAGTACAATTTAGAACGTAGCATTTTATTTCCAAAGTGTAGTAAATCTTTGCTTTCTCACAGCAGGGTGTTCACATTACAAGGCTGCAATTTTTATTTGCCCATCAACTGGGCTTTTGGTGGAAATGACGAACCACCAGCAGCATGATGTCCGCAGGAGTGGCAATGCGGGGTACGGCGGGGTGGGTGTGTGGGGGGGGTCGCCGGGAACAAGAAGATGACAAGTTGTTATTCTATTGGTATGTACTGTCTCTTTATGGTGTTTTAAAGATTGTTCTTTCAAGTACATCTTAGAACGTAGCATTTTATTTCCAAAGTGTAGTAAATCTTTGCTTTCTCACAGCAGGGTGTTCACATTACAGGGCTGCAATTTTTATTTGCCCATCAACTGGGCTTATGGTTTAAATGACGAACCACCAGCAGCATGATGTCCGCAAGAGTGGCAACGAGGTGGGGGGGCCGGGGACAAGAAGATGACAAGTTGTTATTCTATTGGTATGTACTGTCTCTTTATGGTGTTTTAAAGATTGTTCTTTCAAGTACATCTTAGAACGTAGCATTTTATTTCCAAAGTGTAGTAAATCTTTGCTTTCTCACAGCAGGGTGTTCACATTACAAGGCTGCAATTTTTATTTGCCCATCACTGGGCTTTTGGTGGAAATGACGAACCACCAGCAGCATGATGTCGGCAAGAGTGGCAACGAGGTGAGGGGGCCGGGGACAAGAAGATGACAAGTTGTTATTCTATTGGTATGTACTGTCTCTTTATGGTGTTTTAAAGATTGTTCTTTCAAGTACATGTTAGAACGTAGCATTTTATTTCCAAAGTGTAGTAAATCTTTGCTTTCTCACAATAGGGTGTTCACATTACAAGGCTGTAATTATTATTTGCCCATCAACTGGGCTTTTGGTGGAAATGACGAACCACCAGCAGCATGATGTCCGCAAGAGTGGCAACGAGGTGGGGGGGCCGGGGACAAGAAGATGACAAGTTGTTATTCTATTGGTATGTACTGTCTCTTTATGGTGTTTTAAAGATTGTTCTTTCAAGTACATGTTAGAACGTAGCATTTTATTTCCAAAGTGTAGTAAATCTTTGCTTTCTCACAGCAGGGTGTTCACATTACAAGGCTGCAATTTTTATTTGCCCATCAACTGGGCTTATGGTGGAAATGACGAACCACCAGCAGCATGATGTCCGCAAGAGTGGCAACGAGGTGGGGGGGCCGGGGACAAGAAGATGACAAGTTGTTATTCTATTGGTATGTACTGTCTCTTTATGGTGTTTTAAAAATTCTTCATTCAAGTACATGTTAGAACGTAGCATTTTATTTCCAAAGTGTAGTAAATCTTTGCTTTCTCACAGCAGGGTGTTCAAATTACAAGGCTGCAATTTTTATTTGCCCATCAACTGGGCTTTTGGTGGAAATGACGAACCACCAGCAGCATGATGTCCGCAGGAGTGGTAACGAGGGGTGGAGGGGGGGGGCCGGGAACAAGAAGATGAAAAGTTGTTATTCTATTGGTATGTAGTGTCTCTTTATGGTGTTTTAAAGATTGTTCTTTCAAGTACATCTTAGAACGTAGCATTTTATTTCCAAAGTGTAGTAAATCTTTGCTACCTCACAGCAGGGTGTTCACATTACAAGGCTGCAATTTTTATTTGCCCATCACTGGGCTTTTGGTGGAAATGACGAACCACCAGCAGCATGATGTCCGCAAGAGTGGCAACGAGGTGGGGGGGCCGGGGACAAGAATATGACAAGTTGTTATTCTATTGGTATGTACTGTCTCTTTATGGTGTTTTAAAGATTGTTCTTTCAAGTACATGTTAGAACGTAGCATTTTATTTCCAAAGTGTGGTAAATCTTTGCTTTCTCACAGCAGGGTGTTCACATTACAAGGCTGCGATTTTTATTTGCCCATCAACTGGGCTTTTGGTGGAAATGACGAACCACCAGCAGCATGATGTCCGCAAGAGTGGCTACGAGGTGGGGGGGCCAGGGACAAGAAGATGACGAGTTGTTATTCTATTGGTATGTACTGTCTCTTTATGGTGTTGTAAAGATTGTTCTTTCAAGTACATGTTAGAACGTAGCATTTTATTTCCAAAGTGTAGTAAATCTTTGCTTTCTTACAGCAGGGTGTTCACATTACAAGGCTGCAATTTTTATTTGCCCATCAACTGGGCTTTTGGTGGAAATGACGAACCACCAGCAGCAAGATGTTCGTAAGAGTGGCAACGAGGGGGGGGGGGGGGCCGGGAACAAGAAGATGAGAAGTTGTTATTCTATTGGTATGTACTGTCTCTTTATGGTGTTTTAAGGATTGTTCTTTCAAGTTCGCCTAAGAACGTAGCATTTTATTTCCAAAGTGTAGTAAATCTTTGCTTTCTCACAGCAGGGTGTTCACATTACAAGGCTGCAATTTTTATTTGCCCATCAACTGGGCTTTTGGTGGAAATGACGAACCACCAGCAGCATGATGTCCGCAAGAGTGGCAACGAGGTGGGGTTGCCGGGAACAAGAATATGACAAGTTGTTATTCTATTGGTATGTACTGTCTCTTTATGGTGTTTTGAAGATTGTTCTTTCAAGTACATGTTAGAACGTAGCATTTTATTTCCAAAGTGTAGTAAATCTTTACTTTCTCACAGCAGGGTGTTCACATTACAAGGCTGCAATTTTTATTTGCCGATCAACTGGGCTTTTGTTGGAAATGACGAACCACCAGCAGCATGATGTCCGCAAGAGTGGCAACGAGGTTGGGGGGCCGGGAACAAGAAGATGACAAGTTGTTATTCTATTGGTATGTACTGTCTCTTTATGGTGTTTTAAAGATTCTTCTTTCAAGTACATGTTAGAACGTAGCATTTTATTTCCAAAGTGTAGTAAATCTTTGCTTTCTCACAGCAGGGTGTTCAAATTACAAAGCTGCAATTTTTATTTGCCCATCAACTGGGCTTTTGGTGGAAATGACGGACCACCAGCAGCATGATGACCGCAGGAGTTGCAATGAGGGTGGAAGGGGGGGGGCGGGAACAAGAAGATGACAATTTGTTATTCTATTGGTATGTACTGTCTCTTTATGGTGTTTTAAAGATTGTTCTTTCAAGTACATGTTAGAACGTAGCATTTTATTTGCAAAGTGTAGTAAATCTTTGCATTCTCACAGCAGGGTGTTCACATTACAAGGCTGCAATTTTTATTTGCCCATCAACTGGGCTTTTGGTGGAAATGACGAACCACTAGCAGCATGATGTCCGCAAGAGTGGCAACGAGGTGGGGGGGCCAGGAACAAGAAGATGACAAGTTGTTATTCTATTGGTATGTACTGTCTCTTTATGGTGTTTTAAAGATTGTTCTTTCAAGTACATGTTAGAACGTAGCATTTTATTTCCAAAGTGTGGTAAATCTTTGCTTTCTCACAGCAGGGTGTTCACATTACAAGGCTGCAATTTTTATTTGCCCATCAACTGGGCTTTTGGTGGAAATGACGAACCACCAGCAGCATGATGTCCGCAAGAGTGGCAACGAGGTGGGGGGGCCGGGAACAAGAAGATGACAAGTTGTTATTCTATTGGTATGTACTGTCTCTTTATGGTGTTTTAAAGATTGTTCTTTCAAGTACATGTTAGAACGTAGCATTTTATTTCCAAAGTGTAGTAAATCTTTGCTTTCTCACAGCAGGGTGTTCACATTACAAGGCTGTAATTTTTATTAGCCCATCACTGGGCTTTTGGTCTAAATGACGAACCACCAGCAGCATGATGTCCGCAGGAGTGGCAACGAGGTGGGGAGGCCGGGGACAAGAAGATGACAAATTGTTATTCTATTGGTATGTAGTGTCTCTTTATGGTGTTTTAAGGACTGTTCTTTCAAGTTCGCCTAAGAACGTAGCATTTTATTTCCAAAGTGTAGTAAATCTTTGCTTTCTCACAGCAGGGTGTTCACATTACAAGGCTGCAATTTTTATTTGCCCATCAACTGGGCTTTCGGTGGAAATGACGAACCACCAGCAGCATGATGTCCGCAAGAGTGGCAACAAGGTGGGGGGGCCGGGAACAAGAAGATGACAAGTTGTTATTCTATTGGTATGTACTGTCTCTTTATGGTGTTTTAAAGATTGTTCTTTCAAGTACATGTTAGAACGTAGCATTTTATTTCCAAAGTGTGGTAAATCTTTGCTTTCTCACAGCAGGGTGTTCACATTACAAGGCTGCAATTTTTATTTGCCCATCAACTGGGCTTTCGGTGGAAATGACGAACTACCAGCAGCATGATGTCCGGAAGAGTGGCAACGAGGTGGGGGGGCCGGGAACAAGAAGATGACAAGTTGTTATTCTATTGGTATGTACTGTCTCTTTATGGTGTTTTAAAGATTGTTCTTTCAAGTACATGTTAGAACGTAGCATTTTATTTCCAAAGTGTAGTAAATCTTTGCTTTCTCACAGCAGGGTGTTCACATTACAAGGCTGTAATTTTTATTTGCCCATCACTGGGCTTTTGGTGGAAATGACGAACCACCAGCAGCATGATGTCCGCAGGAGTGGCAACGAGGTGGGGGGGCCGGGGACAAGAAGATGACAAGTTGTTATTCTATTGGTATGTACTGTCTCTTTATGGTGTTTTAAAGATTGTTCTTTCAAGTACATGTTAGAACGTAGCATTTTATTTCCAAAGTGTAGTAAATCTTTGCTTTCTCACAGCAGGGTGTTCACATTGCAAGGCTGCAATTTTTATTTGCCCATCAACTGGGCTTATGGTGGAAATGACGAACCACCAGCAGCATGATGTCCGCAAGAGTGGCAACGAGGTGGGGTGGCCGGGGACAAGAAGATTACAAGTTGTTATTCTATTGGTATGTACTGTCTCTTTATGGTGTTTTAAAGATTCTTCTTTCAAGTACATGTTAGAACGTAGCATTTTATTTCCAAAGTGTAGTAAATCTTTGCTTTCTCACAGCAGGGTGTTCAAATTACAAGGCTGCAATTTTTATTTGCCCATCAACTGGGCTTTTGGTGGAAATGACGAACCACCAGCAGCATGATGTCCGCAGGAGTGGTAACGAGGGGGGGAGGGGGGGGCCGGGAACAAGAAGATGAAAAGTTGTTATTCTATTGGTATGTAGTGTCTCTTTATGGTGTTTTAAAGATTGTTCTTTCAAGTACATCTTAGAACGTAGCATTTTATTTCCAAAGTGTAGTAAATCTTTGCTTTCTCACAGCAGGGTGTTCACATTACAAGGCTGCAATTTTTATTTGCCCATCAACTGGGCTTTTGGTGGAAATGACAAACCACCAGCAGCATGATGTCCGCAAGAGTGGCAACGAGGTGGGGGGGCCGGGGACAAGAAGATGACAAGTTGTTATTCTATTGGTATGTACTGTCTCTTTATGGTGTTTTAAAGATTGTTCTTTCAAGTACATCTTAGAACGTAGCATTTTATTTCCAAAGTGTAGTATATCTTTGCTTTCTCACAGCAGGGTGTTCACATTACAAGGCTGCAATTTTTATTTGCCCATCAACTGGGCTTTTGGTGGAAATGACGAACCACCAGCAGCATGATGTCCGCAAGAGTGGCAACGAGGTGGGGGGGCCGGGGACAAGAAGATGACAAGTTGTTATTCTATTGGTATGTACTGTCTCTTTATGGTGTTTCAAAGATTGTTCTTTCAAGTACATGTTAGAACGTAGCATTTTATTTCCAAAGTGTAGCAAATCTTTGCTTTCTCACAGCAGGGTGTTCACATTACAAGGCTGCAATTTTTATTTGCCCATCAACTGGGCTTTTGGTGGAAATGACGAACCACCAGCAGCATGATGTCCGCAAGAGTGGCAATGAGGAGGGGGGGCCGGGAACAAGAAGATGACAAGTTGTTATTCTATTGGTATGTACTGTCTCTTTATGGTGTTTTAAAGATTGTTCTTTCAAGTACATGTTAGAACGTAGCATTTTATTTCCAAAGTGTAGTAAATCTTTGCTTTCTCACAGCAGGGTGTTCACATTACAAGGCTGCAATTTTTATTTGCCCATCAACTGGGCTTTTGGTGGAAATGACGAACCACCAGCAGCATGATGTCCGCAAGAGTGGCAACGAGGTGGGGGGGCCGGGAACAAGAAGATGACAAGTTGTTATTCTATTGGAATGTAGTGTCTCTTTATGGTGTTTTAAGGTTTGTTCTTTCAAGTTCGCCTAAGAACGTAGCATTTTATTTCCAAAGTGTAGTAAATCTTTGCTTTCTCACAGCAGGGTGTTCACATTACAAGGCTGCAATTTTTATTTGCCCATCAACTGGGCTTTTGGTGGAAATGACGAACAAGCAGCAGCAAGATGTTCGTAAGATTGGCAACGAGGGGGGGGGGGGGGGGGCCGGGAACAAGAAGATGACAAGTTGTTATTCTATTGGTATGTACTGTCTCTTTATGGTGTTTTAAGGATTGTTCTTTCAAGTTCGCCTAAGAACGTAGCATTTTATTTCCAAAGTGTAGTAAATCTTTGCTTTCTCACAGCAGGGTGTTCACATTACAAGGCTCTAATTTTTATTTGCCCATCACTGGGCTTTTGGTGGAAATGACGAACCACCAGCAGCATGATGTCCGCAGGAGTGGCAACGAGGTGGGGGGGCCGGGGACAAGAAGATGACAAGTTGTTATTCTATTGGTATGTACTGTCTCTTTATGGTGTTTTAAAGATTGTTCTTTCAAGTACATGTTAGAACGTAGCATTTTATTTCCAAAGTGTAGTAAATCTTTGCTTTCTCACAGCAGGGTGTTCACATTACAAGGCTGTAATTTTTATTTGCCCATCACTGGGCTTTTGGTGGAAATGACGAACCACCAGCAGCATGATGTCCGCAGGAGTGGCAACGAGGTGGGGGGGCCGGGGACAAGAAGATGACAAGTTGTTATTCTATTGGTATGTACTCTCTCTTTATGGTGTTTTAAAGATTGTTCTTTCAAGTACATGTTAGAACGTAGCATTTTATTTCCAAAGTGTAGTAAATCTTTGCTTTCTCACAGCAGGGTGTTCACATTACAAGGCTGCAATTTTTATTTGCCCATCAACTGGGCTTATGGTGGAAATGACGAACCACCAGCAGCATGATGTCCGCAAGAGTGGCAACGAGGTGGGGTGGCCGGGGACAAGAAGATTACAAGTTGTTATTCTATTGGTATGTACTGTCTCTTTATGGTGTTTTAAAGATTCTTCTTTCAAGTACATGTTAGAACGTAGCATTTTATTTCCAAAGTGTAGTAAATCTTTGCTTTCTCACAGCAGGGTGTTCAAATTACAAGGCTGCAATTTTTATTTGCCCATCAACTGGGCTTTTGGTGGAAATGACGAACCACCAGCAGCATGATGTCCGCAGGAGTGGTAACGAGGGGGGGAGGGGGGGGCCGGGAACAAGAAGATGAAAAGTTGTTATTCTATTGGTATGTAGTGTCTCTTTATGGTGTTTTAAAGATTGTTCTTTCAAGTACATCTTAGAACGTAGCATTTTATTTCCAAAGTGTAGTAAATCTTTGCTTTCTCACAGCAGGGTGTTCACATTACAAGGCTGCAATTTTTATTTGCCCATCAACTGGGCTTTTGGTGGAAATGACAAACCACCAGCAGCATGATGTCCGCAAGAGTGGCAACGAGGTGGGGTGGCCGGGGACAAGAAGATTACAAGTTGTTATTCTATTGGTATGTACTGTCTCTTTATGGTGTTTTAAAGATTCTTCTTTCAAGTACATGTTAGAACGTAGCATTTTATTTCCAAAGTGTAGTAAATCTTTGCTTTCTCACAGCAGGGTGTTCAAATTACAAGGCTGCAATTTTTATTTGCCCATCAACTGGGCTTTTGGTGGAAATGACGAACCACCAGCAGCATGATGTCCGCAGGAGTGGTAACGAGGGGGGGAGGGGGGGGCCGGGAACAAGAAGATGAAAAGTTGTTATTCTATTGGTATGTAGTGTCTCTTTATGGTGTTTTAAAGATTGTTCTTTCAAGTACATCTTAGAACGTAGCATTTTATTTCCAAAGTGTGGTAAATCTTTGCTTTCTCACAGCAGGGTGTTCACATTACAAGGCTGCAATTTTTATTTGCCCATCAACTGGGCTTTTGGTGGAAATGACAAACCACCAGCAGCATGATGTCCGCAAGAGTGGCAACGAGGTGGGGGGGCCGGGGACAAGAAGATGACAAGTTGTTATTCTATTGGTATGTACTGTCTCTTTATGGTGTTTTAAAGATTGTTCTTTCAAGTACATCTTAGAACGTAGCATTTTATTTCCAAAGTGTAGTATATCTTTGCTTTCTCACAGCAGGGTGTTCACATTACAAGGCTGCAATTTTTATTTGCCCATCAACTGGGCTTTTGGTGGAAATGACGAACCACCAGCAGCATGATGTCCGCAAGAGTGGCAACGAGGTGGGGGGGCCGGGGACAAGAAGATGACAAGTTGTTATTCTATTGGTATGTACTGTCTCTTTATGGTGTTTCAAAGATTGTTCTTTCAAGTACATGTTAGAACTTAGCATTTTATTTCCAAAGTGTAGCAAATCTTTGCTTTCTCACAGCAGGGTGTTCACATTACAAGGCTGCAATTTTTATTTGCCCATCAACTGGGCTTTTGGTGGAAATGACGAACCACCAGCAGCATGATGTCCGCAAGAGTGGCAATGAGGAGGGGGGGCCGGGAACAAGAAGATGACAAGTTGTTATTCTATTGGTATGTACTGTCTCTTTATGGTGTTTTAAAGATTGTTCTTTCAAGTACATGTTAGAACGTAGCATTTTATTTCCAAAGTGTAGTAAATCTTTGCTTTCTCACAGCAGGGTGTTCACATTACAAGGCTGCAATTTTTATTTGCCCATCAACTGGGCTTTTGGTGGAAATGACGAACCACCAGCAGCATGATGTCCGCAAGAGTGGCAACGAGGTGGGGGGGCTGGGAACAAGAAGATGACAAGTTGTTATTCTATTGGAATGTAGTGTCTCTTTATGGTGTTTTAAGGTTTGTTCTTTCAAGTTCGCCTAAGAACGTAGCATTTTATTTCCAAAGTGTAGTAAATCTTTGCTTTCTCACAGCAGGGTGTTCACATTACAAGGCTGCAATTTTTATTTGCCCATCAACTGGGCTTTTGGTGGAAATGACGAACCAGCAGCAGCAAGATGTTCGTAAGATTGGCAACGAGGGGGGGGGGGGGCCGGGAACAAGAAGATGAGAAGTTGTTATTCTATTGGTATGTACTGTCTCTTTATGGTGTTTTAAGGATTGTTCTTTCAAGTTCGCCTAAGAACGTAGCATTTTATTTCCAAAGTGTAGTAAATCTTTGCTTTCTCACAGCAGGGTGTTCACATTACAAGGCTCTAATTTTTATTTGCCCATCACTGGGCTTTTGGTGGAAATGACGAACCACCAGCAGCATGATGTCCGCAGGAGTGGCAACGAGGTGGGGGGGCCGGGGACAAGAAGATGACAAGTTGTTATTCTATTGGTATGTACTGTCTCTTTATGGTGTTTTAAAGATTGTTCTTTCAAGTACATGTTAGAACGTAGCATTTTATTTCCAAAGTGTAGTAAATCTTTGCTTTCTCACAGCAGGGTGTTCACATTACAAGGCTGCAATTTTTATTTGCCCATCAACTGGGCTTATGGTGGAAATGACGAACCACCAGCAGCATGATGTCCGCAAGAGTGGCAACGAGGTGGGGTGGCCGGGGACAAGAAGATTACAAGTTGTTATTCTATTGGTATGTACTGTCTCTTTATGGTGTTTTAAAGATTCTTCTTTCAAGTACATGTTAGAACGTAGCATTTTATTTCCAAAGTGTAGTAAATCTTTGCTTTCTCACAGCAGGGTGTTCAAATTACAAGGCTGCAATTTTTATTTGCCCATCAACTGGGCTTTTGGTGGAAATGACGAACCACCAGCAGCATGATGTCCGCAGGAGTGGTAACGAGGGGGGGAGGGGGGGGCCGGGAACAAGAAGATGAAAAGTTGTTATTCTATTGGTATGTAGTGTCTCTTTATGGTGTTTTAAAGATTGTTCTTTCAAGTACATCTTAGAACGTAGCATTTTATTTCCAAAGTGTAGTAAATCTTTGCTTTCTCACAGCAGGGTGTTCACATTACAAGGCTGCAATTTTTATTTGCCCATCAACTGGGCTTTTGGTGGAAATGACAAACCACCAGCAGCATGATGTCCGCAAGAGTGGCAACGAGGTGGGGGGGCCGGGGACAAGAAGATGACAAGTTGTTATTCTATTGGTATGTACTGTCTCTTTATGGTGTTTTAAAGATTGTTCTTTCAAGTATATGTTAGAACGTAGCATTTTATTTCCAAAGTGTAGTAAATCTTTGCTTTCTCACAGCAGGGTGTTCACATTACAAGGCTGCAATTTTTATTTGCCCATCAACTGGGCTTTTGGTGGAAATGACGAACCACCAGCAGCATGATGTCCGCAAGAGTGGCAACGAGGTGGGGGGGCCGGCGACAAGAAGATGACAAGTTGTTATTCTATTGGTATGTACTGTCTCTTTATGGTGTTTTAAAGATTGTTCTTTCAAGTACATGTTAGAACGTAGCATTTTATTTGCAAAGTGTAGTAAATCTTTGCTTTCTCACAGCAGGGTGTTCAAATTACAAGGCTGCAATTTTTATTTGCCCATCAACTGGGCTTTTGGTGGAAATGACGAACCACCAGTAGCATGATGTGCGCAGGAGTGGCAACAAGGGGGGGGGGGGGGGGCGGGAACAAGAAGATGACAAGTTGTTATTCTATTGGTATGTAGTGTCTCTTAATGGTGTTTTAAAGATTGTTCTTTCAAGTACATCTTAGAACGTAGCATTTTATTTCCAAAGTGTAGTATATCTTTGCTTTCTCACAGCAGGGTGTTCACATTACAAGGCTGCAATTTTTATTTGCCCATCAACTGGGCTTTTGGTGGAAATGACGAACCACCAGCAGCATGATGTCCGCAAGAGTGGCAACGAGGTGGGGGGGCCGGGGACAAGAAGATGACAAGTTGTTATTCTATTGGTATGTACTGTCTCTTTATGGTGTTTTAAAGATTGTTCTTTCAAGTACATGTTAGAACGTAGCATTTTATTTCCAAAGTGTAGCAAATCTTTGCTTTCTCACAGCAGGGTGTTCACATTACAAGGCTGCAATTTTTATTTGCCCATCAACTGGGCTTTTGGTGGAAATGACGAACCACCAGCAGCATGATGTCCGCAAGAGTGGCAATGAGGAGGGGGGGCCGGGAACAAGAAGATGACAAGTTGTTATTCTATTGGTATGTACTGTCTCTTTATGGTGTTTTAAAGATTGTTCTTTCAAGTACATGTTAGAACGTAGCATTTTATTTCCAAAGTGTAGTAAATCTTTGCTTTCTCACAGCAGGGTGTTCAAATTACAAGGCTGCAATTTTTATTTGCCCATCAACTGGGCTTTTGGTGGAAATGACGAACCACCAGTAGCATGATGTCCGCAGGAGTGGTAACAAGGGGGGGGGGGGGGGCGGGAACAAGAAGATGACAAGTTGTTATTCTATTGGTATGTAGTGTCTCTTAATGGTGTTTTAAAGATTGTTCTTTCAAGTACATCTTAGAACGTAGCATTTTATTTCCAAAGTGTAGTAAATCTTTGCTTTCTCACAGCAGGGTGTTCACATTACAAGGCTGCAATTTTTATTTGCCCATCAACTGGGCTTTTGGTGGAAATGACGAACCACCAGCAGCACGATGTCCGCAAGAGTGGCAACGAGGTGGGGGGGCCGGGAACAAGAAGATGACAAGTTGTTATTCTATTGGAATGTAGTGTCTCTTTATGGTGTTTTAAGGTTTGTTCTTTCAAGTTCGCCTAAGAACGTAGCATTTTATTTCCAAAGTGTAGTAAATCTTTGCTTTCTCACAGCAGGGTGTTCACATTACAAGGCTGCAATTTTTATTTGCCCATCAACTGGGCTTTTGGTGGAAATGACGAACCAGCAGCAGCAAGAAGTTCGTAAGATTGGCAACGAGGGGGGGGGGGGGGCCGGGAACAAGAAGATGACAAGTTGTTATTCTATTGGTATGTACTGTCTCTTTATGGTGTTTTAAGGATTGTTCTTTCAAGTTCGCCTAAGAACGTAGCATTTTATTTCCAAAGTGTAGTAAATCTTTGCTTTCTCACAGCAGGGTGTTCACATTACAAGGCTGTAATTTTTATTTGCCCATCACTGGGCTTTTGGTGGAAATGACGAACCACCAGCAGCATGATGTCCGCAGGAGTGGCAACGAGGTGGGGGGGCCGGGGACAAGAAGATGACAAGTTGATATTCTATTGGTATGTACTGTCTCTTTATGGTGTTTTAAAGATTGTTCTTTCAAGTACATGTTAGAACGTAGCATTTTATTTCCAAAGTGTAGTAAATCTTTGCTTTCTCACAGCAGGGTGTTCACATTACAAGGCTGCAATTTTTATTTGCCCATCAACTGGGCTTATGGTGGAAATGACGAACCACCAACAGCATGATGTCCGCAAGAGTGGCAACGAGGTGGGGTGGCCGGGGACAAGAAGATTACAAATTGTTATTCTATTGGTATGTACTGTCTCTTTATGGTGTTTTAAAGATTCTTCTTTCAAGTACATGTTAGAACATAGCATTTTATTTCCAAAGTGTAGTAAATCTTTGCTTTCTCACAGCAGGGTGTTCAAATAACAAGGCTGCAATTTTTATTTGCCCATCAACTGGGCTTTTGGTGGAAATGACGAACCACCAGCAGCATGATGTCCGCAGGAGTGGTAACGAGGGGGGGAGGGGGGGGCCGGGAACAAGAAGATGAAAAGTTGTTATTCTATTGGTATGTAGTGTCTCTTTATGGTGTTTTAAAGATTGTTCTTTCAAGTACATCTTAGAACGTAGCATTTTATTTCCAAAGTGTAGTAAATCTTTGCTTTCTCACAGCAGGGTGTTCACATTACAAGGCTGCAATTTTTATTTGCCCATCAACTGGGCTTTTGGTGGAAATGACAAACCACCAGCAGCATGATGTCCGCAAGAGTGGCAACGAGGTGGGGGGGCCGGGGACAAGAAGATGACAAGTTGTTATTCTATTGGTATGTGCTGTCTCTTTATGGTGTTTTAAAGATTGTTCTTTCAAGTATATGTTAGAACGTAGCATTTTATTTCCAAAGTGTAGTAAATCTTTGCTTTCTCACAGCAGGGTGTTCACATTACAAGGCTGCAATTTTTATTTGCCCATCAACTGGGCTTTTGGTGGAAATGACGAACAACCAGCAGCATGATGTCCGCAAGAGTGGCAACGAGGTGGGGGGGCCGGGGACAAGAAGATGACGAGTTGTTATTCTATTGGTATGTACTGTCTCTTTATGGTGTTTTAAAGATTGTTCTTTCAAGTACATGTTAGAACGTAGCATTTTATTTCCAAAGTGTAGTAAATCTTTGCTTTCTCACAGCAGGGTGTTCAAATTACAAGGCTGCAATTTTTATTTGCCCATCAACTGGGCTTTTGGTGGAAATGACGAACCACCAGCAGCATGATGTCCGCAAGAGTGGCAACGAGGTGGGGGGGCCGGGGACAAGAAGATGACAAGTTGTTATTCTATTGGTATGTACTGTCTCTTTATGGTGTTTTAAAGATTGTTCTTTCAAGTACATGTTAGAACGTAGCATTTTATTTCCAAAGTGTAGCAAATCTTTGCTTTCTCACAGCAGGGTGTTCACATTACAAGGCTGCAATTTTTATTTGCCCATCAACTGGGCTTTTGGTGGAAATGACGAACCACCAGCAGCATGATGTCCGCAAGAGTGGCAATGAGGAGGGGGGGCCGGGAACAAGAAGATGACAAGTTGTTATTCTATTGGTATGTACTGTCTCTTTATGGTGTTTTAAAGATTGTTCTTTCAAGTACATGTTAGAACGTAGCATTTTATTTCCAAAGTGTAGTAAATCTTTGCTTTCTCACAGCAGGGTGTTCAAATTACAAGGCTGCAATTTTTATTTGCCCATCAACTGGGCTTTTGGTGGAAATGACGAACCACCAGTAGCATGATGTCCGCAGGAGCGGTTAACAAGGGGGGGGGGGGGGGGGGCGGGAACAAGAAGATGACAAGTTGTTATTCTATTGGTATGTAGTGTCTCTTAATGGTGTTTTAAAGATTGTTCTTTCAAGTACATCTTAGAACGTAGCATTTTATTTCCAAAGTGTAGTAAATCTTTGCTTTCTCACAGCAGGGTGTTCACATTACAAGGCTGCAATTTTTATTTGCCCATCAACTGGGCTTTTGGTGGAAATGACGAACCACCAGCAGCATGATGTCCGCAAGAGTGGCAACGAGGTGGGGGGGCCGGGGACAAGAAGATGACAAGTTGTTATTCTATTGGTATGTACTGTCTCTTTATGGTGTTTTAAAGATTGTTCTTTCAAGTACATGTTAGAACGTAGCATTTTATTTCCAAAGTGTAGTAAATCTTTGCTTTCTCACAGCAGGGTATTCACATTACAAGGCTGCAATTTTTATTTGCCCATCAACTGGGCTTTTGGTGGAAATGACGAACCACCAGCAGCATGATGTCCGCAAGAGTGGCAACGAGGTGGGGGGGCCGGGAACAAGAAGATGACAAGTTGTTATTCTATTGGAATGTAGTGTCTCTTTATGGTGTTTTAAGGATTGTTCTTTCAAGTTCGCCTAAGAACGTAGCATTTTATTTCCAAAGTGTAGTAAATCTTTGCTTTCTCACAGCAGGGTGTTCACATTACAAGGCTGCAATTTTTATTTGCCCATCAACTGGGCTTTTGGTGGAAATGACGAACCACCAGCAGCAAGATGTTCGTAAGAGTGGCAACGAGGGGGGGGGGGGGGGGGCGGGAACAAGAAGATGACAAGTTGTTATTCTATTGGTATGTACTGTCTCTTTATGGTGTTTTAAGGATTGTTCTTTCAAGTTCGCCTAAGAACGTAGCATTTTATTTCAAAGTGTAGTAAATCTTTGCTTTCTCACAGCAGGGTGTTCACATTACAAGGCTGCAATTTTTATTTGCCCATCAACTGGGCTTTTGGTGGAAATGACGAACCACCAGTAGCATGATGTTCGCAGGAGTGGTAACAAGGGGGGGGGGGGGGGGGGGGGGGGCGGGAACAAGAAGATGACAAGTTGTTATTCTATTGGTATGTAGTGTCTCTTAATAGTGTTTTAAAGATTGTTCTTTCAAGTACATCTTAGAACGTAGCATTTTATTTCCAAAGTGTAGTAAATCTTTGCTTTCTCACAGCAGGGTGTTCACATTACAAGGCTGCAATTTTTATTTGCCCATCAACTGGGCTTTTGGTGGAAATGACGAACCACCAGCAGCATGATGTCCGCAAGAGTGGCAACGAGGTGGGGGGGCCGGGGACAAGAAGATGACAAGTTGTTATTCTATTGGTATGTACTGTCTCTTTATGGTGTTTTAAAGATTGTTCTTTCAAGTACATGTTAGAACGTAGCATTTTATTTCCAAAGTGTAGTAAATCTTTGCTTTCTCACAGCAGGGTGTTCACATTACAAGGCTGCAATTTTTATTTGCCCATCAACTGGGCTTTTGGTGGAAATGACGAACCACCAGCAGCATGATGTCCGCAAGAGTGGCAACGAGGTGGGAGGGCCGGGAACAAGAAGATGACAAGTTGTTATTCTATTGGAATGTAGTGTCTCTTTATGGTGTTTTAAGGATTGTTCTTTCAAGTTCGCCTAAGAACGTAGCATTTTATTTCCAAAGTGTAGTAAATCTTTGCTTTCTCACAGCAGGGTGTTCACATTACAAGGCTGCAATTTTTATTTGCCCATCAACTGGGCTTTTGGTGGAAATGACGAACCACCAGCAGCAAGATGTTCGTAAGAGTGGCAACGAGGGAGGGGGGGGGGGGCCGGGAACAAGAAGATGACAAGTTGTTATTCTATTGCTATGTACTGTCTCTTTATGGTGTTTTAAGGATTGTTCTTTCAATTTCGCCTAAGAACGTAGCATTTTATTTCCAAAGTGTAGTAAATCTTTGCTTTCTCACAGCAGGGTGTTCACATTACAAGGCTGCAATTTTTATTTGCCCATCAACTGGGCTTTTGGTGGAAATGACGAACCACCAGCAGCAGGATGTCCGCAAGAGTGGCAACGAGGTGGGGTTGCCGGGAACAAGAATATGACAAGTTGTTATTCTATTGGTATGTACTGTCTCTTTATGGTGTTTTAAAGATTCTTCTTTCAAGTACATGTTAGAACGTAGCAATTTATTTCCAAAGTGTAGTAAATCTTTGCTTTCTCACAGCAGGGTGTTCAAATTACAAAGCTGCAATTTTTATTTGCCCATCAACTGGGCTTTTGGTGGAAATGACGGACCACCAGCAGCATGATGCCCGCAGGAATTGCAATGAGGGACGGAAGGGGGGGGGCGGGAACAAGAAGATGACAAGTTGTTATTCTATTGGTATGTACTGTCCCTTTATGGTGTTTTAAAGATTGTTCTTTCAAGCACATGTTAGAACGTAGCATTTTATTTCCAAAGTGTAGTAAATCTTTGCTTTCTCACAGCAGGGTTTTCACATTACAAGGCTGCAATTTTTATTTGCCCATCAACTGGGCTTTTGGTGGAAATGACGAACCACCAGCATTATGATGTCCGCAAGAGTGGAAACGAGGTGGGGGGGCCAGGGACAAGAACATGACAATTTGTTATTCTATTGGTATGTACTGTCTCTTTATGGTGTTTTAAAGATTGTTCTTTCAAGTACATCTTAGAACGTAGCATTTTATTTGCAAAGTGTAGTAAATCTTTGCTTTCTCACAGCAGGGTGTTCACATTACAAGGCTGCAATTTTTATTTGCCCATCAACTGGGCTTTCGGTGGAAATGACGAACCACCAGCAGCATGATGTCCGCAAGAGTGGCAACGAGGTGGGGGGGCCGGGAACAAGAAGATGACAAGTTGTTATTCTATTGGTATGTACTGTCTCTTTATGGTGTTTTAAAGATTGTTCTTTCTAGTACATGTTAGAACGTAGCATTTTATTTCCAAAGTGAAGTAAATCTCTGCTTTCTCAAAGCAGGGTGTTCACATTACAAGGCTGTAATTTTTATTTGCCCATCACTGGGCTTTTGGTGGAAATGACGAACCACCAGCAGCATGATGTCCGCAGGAGTGGCAACGAGGTGGGGGGGCCGGGGACAAGAAGATGACAAGTTGTTATTCTATTGGTATGTACTGTCTCTTTATGGTGTTTTAAAGATTGTTCTTTCTAGTACATGTCAGAACGTAGCATTTTATTTCCAAAGTGTAGTAAATCTTTGCTTTCTCACAGCTGGGTGTTCACATTACAAGGCTGCAATTTTTATTTGCCCATCAACTGGGCTTATGGTGGAAATGACGAACCACCAGCAGCATGATGTCCGCAAGAGTGGCAACGAGGTGGGGGGGCCGGGGACAAGAAGATTACAAGTTGTTATTCTATTGGTATGTACTGTCTCTTTATGGTGTTTTAAAGATTGTTCTTTCAAGTACATGTTAGAACGTAGCATTTTATTTCCAAAGTGTAGTAAATCTTTGCTTTCTCACAGCAGGGTGTTCACATTACATGGCTGCAATTTTTATTTGCCCATCAACTGGGCTTTTGGTGGAAATGACGAACCACCAGCAGCATGATGTCCGCAGGAGTGGCAACAAGGAAGGGGGGGGGGGCGGGAACAAGAAGATGACAAGTTGTTATTCTATTGTTATGTACTGTCTCTTTATGGTGTTTTAAAGATTGTTCTTTCAAGTACATGTTAGAACGTAGCATTTTATTTCCAAAGTGTAGTAAATCTTTGCTTTCTCACAGCAGGGTGTTCAAATTACAAGGCTGCAATTTTTATTTGCCCATCAACTGGGCTTTTGGTGGAAATGACGAACCACCAGCAGCATGATGTCCGCAAGAGTGGCAACAAGGAAGGGGGAAGGGGGGGCGGGAACAAGAAGATGACAAGTTGTTATTCTATTGGTATGTACTGTCTCTTTATGGTGTTTTAAAGATAGTTCTTTCAAGTACATCTTAGAACGTAGCATTTTATTTCCAAAGTGTAGAAAATCTTTGCTTTCTCACAGCATGGTGTTCACATTACATGGCTGCAATTTTTATTTGCCCATCAACTGGGCTTTTGGTGGAAATGACGAACCACCAGCAGCATGATGTCCGCAAGAGTGGCAACAAGGAAGGGGGAAGGGGGGGCGGGAACAAGAAGATGACAAGTTGTTATTCTATTGGTATGTACTGTCTCTTTATGGTGTTTTAAAGATAGTTCTTTCAAGTACATGTTAGAACGTAGCATTTTATTTCCAAAGTGTAGAAAATCTTTGCTTTCTCACAGCATGGTGTTCACATTACATGGCTGCAATTTTTATTTGCCCATCAACTGGGCTTTTGGTGGAAATGACGAACCACCAGCAGCATGATGTCCGCAAGAGTGGCAACAAGGAAGGGGGAAGGGGGGGCGGGAACAAGAAGATGACAAGTTGTTATTCTATTGGTATGTACTGTCTCTTTATGGTGTTTTAAAGATAGTTCTTTCAAGTACATGTTAGAACGTAGCATTTTATTTCCAAAGTGTAGAAAATCTTTGCTTTCTCAAAGCATGGTGTTCACATTACATGGCTGCAATTTTTATTTGCCCATCAACTGGGCTTTTGGTGGAAATGACGAACCACCAGCAGCATGATGTCCGCAGGAGTGGCAACAAGGAAGGGGGGGGGGGGCGGGAACAAGAAGATGACAAGTTGTTATTCTATTGTTATGTACTGTCTCGTTATGGTGTTTTAAAGATAGTTCTTTCAAGTACATCTTAGAACGTAGCATTTTATTTCCAAAGTGTAGAAAATCTTTGCTTTCTCACAGCATGGTGTTCACATTACATGGCTGCAATTTTTATTTGCCCATCAACTGGGCTTTTGGTGGAAATGACGAACCACCAGCAGCATGATGTCCGCAAGAGTGGCAACAAGGAAGGGGGAAGGGGGGGCGGGAACAAGAAGATGACAAGTTGTTATTCTATTGGTATGTACTGTCTCTTTATGGTGTTTTAAAGATAGTTCTTTCAAGTACATGTTAGAACGTAGCATTTTATTTCCAAAGTGTAGAAAATCTTTGCTTTCTCACAGCATGGTGTTCACATTACATGGCTGCAATTTTTATTTGCCCATCAACTGGGCTTTTGGTGGAAATGACGAACCACCAGCAGCATGATGTCCGCAGGAGTGGCAACAAGGAAGGGGGGGGGGGGGGCGGGAACAAGAAGATGACAAGTTGTTATTCTATTGTTATGTACTGTCTCTTTATGGTGTTTTAAAGATTGTTCTTTCAAGTACATGTTAGAACGTAGCATTTTATTTCCAAAGTGTAGTAAATCTTTGCTTTCTCACAGCAGGGTGTTCAAATTACAAGGCTGCAATTTTTATTTGCCCATCAACTGGGCTTTTGGTGGAAATGACGAACCACCAGCAGCATGATGTCCGCAGGAGTGGCAACAAGGAAGGGGGGGGGAGGGGGCGGGAACAAGAAGATGACAAGTTGTTATTCTATTGTTATGTACTGTCTCTTTATGGTGTTTTAAAGATTGTTCTTTCAAGTACATCTTGGAACGTAGCATTTTATTTCCAAAGTGTAGTAAATCTTTGCTTTCTCACAGCAGGGTGTTCAAATTACAAGGCTGCAATTTTTATTTGCCCATCAACTGGGCTTTTGGTAGAAATGACGAACCACCAGCAGCATGATGTCCGCAGGAGTGGCAACAAGGAAGGGGGGGGGGGGGGGGCGGGAACAAGAAGATGACAAGTTGTTATTCTATTGGTATGTACTGTCTCTTTATGGTGTTTTAAAGATAGTTCTTTCAAGTACATGTTAGAACGTAGCATTTTATTTCCAAAGTGTAGAAAATCTTTGCTTTCTCACAGCATGGTGTTCACATTACATGGCAGCAATTTTTATTTGCCCATCAACTGGGCTTTTGGTGGAAATGACGAACCACCAGCAGCATGATGTCCGCAAGAGTGGCAACGAGGTGGGTGGGCCGGGAACAAGAAGATGACAAGTTATTATTCTATTGGTATGTACTGTCTCTTTATGGTGTTTTAAAGATTCTTCTTTCAAGTACATGTTAGAACGTAGCATTTTATTTCCAAAGTGTAGTAAATCTTTGCTTTCCCACAGCTGGGTGTTCAAATTACAAGGCTGCAATTTTTATTTGCCCATCAACTGGGCTTTTGGTGGAAATGACAACAACCAGCAGCATGATGATCGTAAGAGTGGCAACGAGGGGGGGGGGGGGGGCGGGAACAAGAAGATGACAAGTTGTTATTCTATTGGTATGTACTGTCTCTTTATGGTGTTTTAAAGATTGTTCTTTCAAGTACATGTTAGAACGTAGCATTTTATTTCCAAAGTGTAGAAAATCTTTGCTTTCTCACAGCATGGTGTTCACATTACATGGCTGCAATTTTTATTTGCCCATCAACTGGGCTCTTGGTGGAAATGACGAACCACCAGCAGCATGATGTCCGCAGGAGTGGCAACAAGGAAGGGGGGGGGGGGGGGGGCGGGAACAAGAAGATGACAAGTTGTTATTCTATTGGTATGTACTGTCTCTTTATGGTGTTTTAAAGATAGTTCTTTCAAGTACATGTTAGAACGTAGCATTTTATTTCCAAAGTGTAGAAAATCTTTGCTTTCTCACAGCATGGTGTTCACATTACATGGCTGCAATTTTTATTTGCCCATCAACTGGGCTTTTGGTGGAAATGACGAACCACCAGCAGCATGATGTCCGCAAGAGTGGCAACGAGGTGGGTTGGCCGGGAACAAGAAGATGACAAGTTATTATTCTATTGGTATGTACTGTCTCTTTATGGTGTTTTAAAGATTCTTCTTTCAAGTACATGTTAGAACGTAGCATTTTATTTCCAAAGTGTAGTAAATCTTTGCTTTCTCACAGCAGGGTGTTCAAATTACAAGGCTGCAATTTTTATTTGCCCATCAACTGCGCTTTTGGTGGAAATGACGAACCACCAGCAGCATGATGTCCGCAAGAATGGCAACGAGGGAGGGGGGGGGGGGGGGCGGGAACAAGAAGATGACAAGTTGTTATTCTATTGGTATATACTGTCTCTTTATGGTGTTTTAAAGATTGTTCTTTCAAGTACATGTTAGAACGTAGCATTTTCTTTCCAAAGTGTAGTAAATCTTTGCTTTCTCACAGCAGGGTGTTCAAATTACAAGGCTGCAATTTTTATTTTTCCATCAGCTGGGCTTTTGGTGGAAATGACGAACCACCAGCAGCATGATGTCTGCAAGAGTGGCAACGAGGTGGGGGAGCCGGGAACAAAAAGATGACAAGTTGTTATTCTATTGGTATGTACTGTCTCTTTATGGTGTTTTAAAGATTGTTCTTTCAAGTACATGTTAGAACATAGCATTTTATTTCCAAAGTGTAGTAAATCTTTGCTTTCTCACAGCAGGGTGTTCAAATTACAAGGCTGCAATTTTTATTTGCCTATCAACTGGGCTTTTGGTGGAAATGACGAACCACCAGCAGCATGATGTCCGCAGGAGTGGCAACGAGGGGGGTGGGGGGGCCGGGAACAAGAAGATGACAAGTTGTTATTCTATTGGTATGTACTGTCTCCTTATGGTGTTTTAAAAGATTCTTCTTTCAATTACATGTTAGAACATAGCATTTTATTTCCAAAGTGTAGTAAATCTTTGCTTTCTCACAGCAGGGTGTTCAAATTACAAGGCTGCAATTTTTATTTGCCTATCAACTGGGCTTTTGGTGGAAATGACGAACCACCAGCAGCATGATGTCCGCAGGTGTGGCAACGAGGGGGGGGGGGGCTGGGAACAAGAAGATGACAAGTTGTTATTCTATTGGTATGTACTGTCTCTTTATGGTGTTTTAAAGATTGTTCTTTCAAGTACATCTTAGAACGTAGCATTTTATTTCCAAAGTGTAGTAAATCTTTGCTTTCTCACAGCAGGGTGTTCACATTACAAGGCTGCAATTTTTATTTGCCCATCAACTGGTCTTTTGGTGGAAATGACGAACCACCAGCAGCATGATGTCCGCAAGAGTGACAACGAGGTGGGGGGGCGGGGACAAGAAGATGACAAGTTGTTATTCTATTGGTATGCACTGTCTCTTTATGGTGTTTTAAAGATTGTTCTTTCAAGTACATGTTAGAACATAGCATTTTATTTCCAAAGTGAAGTAAATCTTTGCTTTCTCACAGCAGGGTGTTCAAATTACAAGGCTGCAATTTTTATTTGCCTATCAACTGGGCTTTTGGTGGAAATGACGAACCACCAGCAGCATGATGTCCGCAGGTGTGGCAACGAGGGGGGGGCGGGGCTGGGAACAAGAAGATGACAAGTTGTTATTCTATTGGTATGTACTGCCTCTTTATGGTGTTTTAAAGATTGTTCTTTCAAGTACATGTTAGAACGTAGCATTTTATTTCCAAAGTGTAGTAAATCTTTGCTTTCTCACAGCAGGGTGTTCACATTACAAGGCTGCAATTTTTATTTGCCCATCAACTGGGCTTTTGGTGGAAATGACGAACCACCAGCAGCATGATGTCCGCAAGAGTGACAACGAGGTGGAGGGGCCGGGACAAGAAGATGACAAGTTGTAATTCTATTGGTATGTACTGTCTCTTTATGGTGTTTTAAAGATTGTTCTTTCAAGTACATGTTAGAACGTAGCATTTTATTTCCAAAGTGTAGTAAATTTTTGCTTTCTCACAGCAGGGTGTTCACATTACAAGGCTGCAATTTTTATTTGCCCATCAACTGGGCTTTTGGTGGAAATGACGAACCACCAGCAGCATGATGTCCGCAAGAGTGGCAATGAGGAGGGGGGGCCGGGAACAAGAAGATGACAAGTTGTTATTCTATTGGTATGTACTGTCTCTTTATGGTGTTTTAAAGATTGTTCTTTCAAGTACATGTTAGAACGTAGCATTTTATTTCCAAAGTGTAGTAAATCTTTGCTTTCTCACAGCAGGGTGTTCAAATTACAAGGCTGCAATTTTTATTTGCCCATCAACTGGGCTTTTGGTGGAAATGACGAACCACCAGTAGCATGATGTCCGCAGGAGCGGTTAACAAGGGGGGGGGGGGGGGGGCGGGAACAAGAAGATGACAAGTTGTTATTCTATTGGTATGTAGTGTCTCTTAATGGTGTTTTAAAGATTGTTCTTTCAAGTACATCTTAGAACGTAGCATTTTATTTCCAAAGTGTAGTAAATCTTTGCTTTCTCACAGCAGGGTGTTCACATTACAAGGCTGCAATTTTTATTTGCCCATCAACTGGGCTTTTGGTGGAAATGACGAACCACCAGCAGCATGATGTCCGCAAGAGTGACAACGAGGTGTGGGGGCCGGGGACAAGAAGATGACAAGTTGTTATTCTATTGGTATGTACTGTCTCTTTATGGTGTTTTAAAGATTGTTCTTTCAAGTACATGTTAGAACGTAGCATTTTATTTCCAAAGTGTAGTAAATTTTTGCTTTCTCACAGCAGGGTGTTCACATTACAAGGCTGCAATTTTTATTTGCCCATCAACTGGGCTTTTGGTGGAAATGACGAACCATCAGCAGCATGATGTCCGCAAGAGTGGCAATGAGGAGGGGGGGCCGGGAACAAGAAGATGACAAGTTGTTATTCTATTGGTATGTACTGTCTCTTTATGGTGTTTTAAAGATTGTTCTTTCAAGTACATCTTAGAACGTAGCATTTTATTTTCAAAGTGTAGTAAATCTTTGCTTTCTCACAGCAGGGTGTTCACATTACAAGGCTGCAATTTTTATTTGCCCATCAACTGGGATTTTGGTGGAAATGACGAACCACCGGCAGCATGATGTCCGCAGGACTGGCAACGAGGGGGGGGGGGGGCGGGGACAAGAAGATGACAAGTTGTTATTCTATTGGTATGTACTGTCTCTTTATGGTGTTATAAAGATTGTTCTTTCAAGTACATCTTAGAACGTAGCATTTTATTTCCAAAGTGTAGTAAATCTTTGCTTTCTCACAGCAGGGTGTTCACATTACAAGGCTGCAATTTTTATTTGCCCATCAACTGGGCTTTTGGTGGAAATGACGAACCATCAGCAGCATGATGTCCGCAAGAGTGGCAATGAGGAGGGGGGGCCGGGAACAAGAAGATGACAAGTTGTTATTCTATTGGTATGTACTGTCTCTTTATGGTGTTTTAAAGATTGTTCTTTCAAGTACATCTTAGAACGTAGCATTTTATTTCCAAAGTGTAGAAAATCTTTGCTTTCTCACAGCATGGTCTTCACATTACAAGGCTGCAATTTTTATTTGCCCATCAACTGGGCTTTTGGTGGAAATGACGAACCACCAGCAGCATGATGTCCGCAAGAGTGGCAACGAGGTGGGGGGGCCGGGAACAAGAAGATGACAAGTTGTCATTCTATTGGTATGTACTGTCTCTTTATGGTGTTTTAAAGATTCTTCTTTCAAGTACATGTTAGAACGTAGCATTTTATTTTCAAAGTGTAGTAAATCTTTGCTTTCTCACAGCAGGGTGTTCACATTACAAGGCTGCAATTTTTATTTGCCCATCAACTGGGCTTTTGGTGGAAATGACGAACCACCAGCAGCATGATGTCCGCAGGAGTGGCAACAAGGAAGGGTGGGGGGGGGGGGGGGGCGGGAACAAGAAGATGACAAGTTGTTATTCTATTGTTATGTACTGTCTCTTTATGGTGTTTTAAAGATTGTTCTTTCAAGTACATGTTAGAACGTAGCATTTTATTTCCAAAGTGTAGTAAATCTTTGCTTTCTCACAGCAGGGTGTTCAAATTACAAGGCTGCAATTTTTATTTGCCCATCAACTGGGCTTTTGGTGGAAATGACGAACCACCAGCAGCATGATGTCCGCAAGAGTGGCAACGAGGTGGGTGGGCCGGGAACAAGAAGATGACAAGTTATTATTCTATTGGTATGTACTGTCTCTTTATGGTGTTTTAAAGATTCTTCTTTCAAGTACATGTTAGAACGTAGCATTTTATTTCCAAAGTGTAGTAAATCTTGCTTTCCCACAGCTGGGTGTTCAAATTACAAGGCTGCAATTTTTATTTGCCCATTAACTGGGCTTTTGGTGGAAATGACAACCACCAGCAGCATGATGATCGTAAGAGTGGCAACGAGGGGGGGGGGGGGGGCGGGAACAAGAAGATGACAAGTTGTTATTCTATTGGTATGTACTGTCTCTTTATGGTGTTTTAAAGATTGTTCTTTCAAGTACATCTTAGAACGTAGCATTTTATTTCCAAAGTGTAGTAAATCTTTGCTTTCTCACAGCAAGGTGTTCACATTACAAGGCTGCAATTTTTATTTGCCCATCAACTGGGCTTTTGGTGGAAATGACGAAACACCAGCAGCATGATGTCCGCAAGAGTGGCAACGAGGTGGGGGGGCCGAGGACAAGAAGATGACGAGTTGTTATTCTATTGGTATGTACTGTCTCTTTATGGTGTTTTAAAGATTGTTCTTTCAAGTACATGTTAGAACATAGCATTTTATTTCCAAAGTGTAGTAAATCTTTGCTTTCTCACAGCAGGGTGTTCACATTACAAGGCTGCAATTTTTATTTGCCCATCAACTGTGCTTTTGGTGGAATTGACGAACCACCAGCAGCATGATGTCCGCAGGAGTGGCAACGAGGGGGGTGGGGGGGCCGGGAACAAGAAGATGACAAGTTGTTATTCTATTGGTATGTACTGTCTCCTTATGGTGTTTTAAAGATTCTTCTTTCAATTACATGTTAGAACATAGCATTTTATTTCCAAAGTGTAGTAAATCTTTGCTTTCTCACAGCAGGGTGTTCAAATTACAAGGCTGCAATTTTTATTTGCCTATCAACTGGGCTTTTGGTGGAAATGACGAACCACCAGCAGCATGATGTCCGCAGGTGTGGCAACGAGGGGGGGGGGGCTGGGAACAAGAAGATGACAAGTTGTTATTCTATTGGTATGTACTGTCTCTTTATGGTGTTTTAAAGATTGTTCTTTCAAGTACATCTTAGAACGTAGCATTTTATTTCCAAAGTGTAGTAAATCTTTGCTTTCTCACAGCAGGGTGTTCACATTACAAGGCTGCAATTTTTATTTGCCCATCAACTGGTCTTTTGGTGGAAATGACGAACCACCAGCAGCATGATGTCCGCAAGAGTGACAACGAGGTGGGGGGGCGGGGACAAGAAGATGACAAGTTGTTATTCTATTGGTATGCACTGTCTCTTTATGGTGTTTTAAAGATTGTTCTTTCAAGTACATGTTAGAACATAGCATTTTATTTCCAAAGTGAAGTAAATCTTTGCTTTCTCACAGCAGGGTGTTCAAATTACAAGGCTGCAATTTTTATTTGCCTATCAACTGGGCTTTTGGTGGAAATGACGAACCACCAGCAGCATGATGTCCGCAGGTGTGGCAACGAGGGGGGGGCGGGGCTGGGAACAAGAAGATGACAAGTTGTTATTCTATTGGTATGTACTGCCTCTTTATGGTGTTTTAAAGATTGTTCTTTCAAGTACATGTTAGAACGTAGCATTTTATTTCCAAAGTGTAGTAAATCTTTGCTTTCTCACAGCAGGGTGTTCACATTACAAGGCTGCAATTTTTATTTGCCCATCAACTGGGCTTTTGGTGGAAATGACGAACCACCAGCAGCATGATGTCCGCAAGAGTGGCAACGAGGTGGGGGGGCCGGGAACAAGAAGATGACAAGTTGTTATTCTATTGGTATGTACTGTCTCTTTATGGTGTTTTAAAGATTCTTCTTTCGAGTACATGTTAGAACGTAGCATTTTATTTCCAAAGTGTAGTAAATCTTTGCTTTCTCACAGCAGGGTGTTCAAATTGCAAGGCTGCAATTTTTATTTGCCCATCAACTGGGCTTTCGGTGGAAATGACGAACCACCAGCAGCATGATGTCCGCAGGAGTGGCAACATGGAAGGGGGGGGGGGGGGGCCGGGAACAAGAAGATGACAAGTTGTTATTCTATTGGTATGTACTGTCTCTTTATGGTGTTTTAAAGATTGTTCTTTCAAGTACATCTTAGAACGTAGCATTTTATTTCCAAAGTGTAGTAAATCTTTGCTTTCCCACAGCAGGGTGTTCAAATTACAAGGCTGCAATTTTTATTTGCCCATCAACTGGGCTTTTGGTGGAAATGACGGGCCACCAGCAGCATGATGTCCGGAGGAATGGCAACGTTTGGTGAAGGGGGGGGTGGGGCGAGAACAAGAAGATGACAAGTTGTTATTCTATTGGTATGTACTGTCCCTTTATGGTGTTTTAAAGATTGTTCTTTCAAGTACATCTTAGAACGTAGCATTTTATTTCCAAAGTGTAGTAAATCTTTGCTTTCTCACAGCAGGGTGTTCAAATTACAAGGCTGCAATTTTTATTTGCCTATCAACTGGGCTTTTGGTGGAAATGACGAACCACCAGTAGCATGATGTCCGGAGGAGTGACAACAAGGGTGGGGGGGGGGGGGGGGGGGGGCGGGAACAAGAAGATGACAAGTTGTTATTCTATTGGTATGTAGTGTCTCTTTATGGTGTTTTAAAGATTGTTCTTTCAAGTACATCTTAGAACGTAGCATTTTATTTCCAAAGTGTAGTAAATCTTTGCTTTCTCACAGCAGGGTGTTCACATTACAAGGCTGCAATTTTTATTTGCCCATCAACTGGGCTTTTGGTGGAAATGACGAACCACCAGCAGCATGATGTCCGCAAGAGTGACAACGAGGTGGGGGGGCCGGGGACAAGAAGATGACAAGTTGTTATTCTATTGGTATGTACTGTCTCTTTATGGTGTTTTAAAGATTGTTCTTTCAAGTACATGTTAGAACGTAGCATTTTATTTCCAAAGTGTAGTAAATTTTTGCTTTCTCACAGCAGGGTGTTCACATTACAAGGCTGCAATTTTTATTTGCCCATCAACTGGGCTTTTGGTGGAAATGACGAACCATCAGCAGCATGATGTCCGCAAGAGTGGCAATGAGGAGGGGGGGCCGGGAACAAGAAGATGACAAGTTGTTATTCTATTGGTATGTACTGTCTCTTTATGGTGTTTTAAAGATTGTTCTTTCAAGTACATCTTAGAACGTAGCATTTTATTTTCAAAGTGTAGTAAATCTTTGCTTTCTCACAGCAGGGTGTTCACATTACAAGGCTGCAATTTTTATTTGCCCATCAACTGGGATTTTGGTGGAAATGACGAACCACCGGCAGCATGATGTCCGCAGGACTGGCAACGAGGGCGGGGGGGGGGGGGGGGGGGGGGGGGGGGGGGGGGGGGGCTGGAACAAGAAGATGACAAGTTGTTATTCTATTGGTATGTACTGTCTCTTTATGGTGTTATAAAGATTGTTCTTTCAAGTACATCTTAGAACGTAGCATTTTATTTCCAAAGTGTAGTAAATCTTTGCTTTCTCACAGCAGGGTGTTCACATTACAAGGCTGCAATTTTTATTTGCCCATCAACTGGGCTTTTGGTGGAAATGACGAACCACCAGCAGCATGATGTCCGCAAGAGTGACAACGAGGTGGAGGGGCCGGGGACAAGAAGATGACAAGTTGTAATTCTATTGGTATGTACTGTCTCTTTATGGTGTTTTAAAGATTGTTCTTTCAAGTACATGTTAGAACGTAGCATTTTATTTCCAAAGTGTAGTAAATTTTTGCTTTCTCACAGCAGGGTGTTCACATTACAAGGCTGCAATTTTTATTTGCCCATCAACTGGGCTTTTGGTGGAAATGACGAACCATCAGCAGCATGATGTCCGCAAGAGTGGCAATGAGGAGGGGGGGCCGGGAACAAGAAGATGACAAGTTGTTATTCTATTGGTATGTACTGTCTCTTTATGGTGTTTTAAAGATTGTTCTTTCAAGTACATCTTAGAACGTAGCATTTTATTTCCAAAGTGTAGAAAATCTTTGCTTTCTCACAGCATGGTCTTCACATTACAAGGCTGCAATTTTTATTTGCCCATCAACTGGGCTTTTGGTGGAAATGACGAACCACCAGCAGCATGATGTCCGCAAGAGTGGCAACGAGGTGGGGGGGCCGGGAACAAGAAGATGACAAGTTGTCATTCTATTGGTATGTACTGTCTCTTTATGGTGTTTTAAAGATTCTTCTTTCAAGTACATGTTAGAACGTAGCATTTTATTTTCAAAGTGTAGTAAATCTTTGCTTTCTCACAGCAGGGTGTTCACATTACAAGGCTGCAATTTTTATTTGCCCATCAACTGGGCTTTTGGTGGAAATGACGAACCACCAGCAGCATGATGTCCGCAGGAGTGGCAACAAGGAAGGGGGGGGGGGGCGGGAACAAGAAGATGACAAGTTGTTATTCTATTGGTATGTACTGTCTCTTTATGGTGTTTTAAAGATTGTTCTTTCAAGTACATTTTAGAACGTAGCATTTTATTTCCAAAGTGTAGTAAATCTTTGCTTTCTCACAGCAGGGTGTTCACATTACAAGGCTGCAATTTTTATTTGCCCATCAACTGGGCTTTTGGTGGAAATGACGAACCACCAGCAGCATGATGTCCGCAAGAGTGACAACGAGGTGGGGGGGCCGGGGACAAGAAGATGACAAGTTGTTATTCTATTGGTATGTACTGTCTCTTTATGGTGTTTTAAAGATTGTTCTTTCAAGTACATGTTAGAACGTAGCATTTTATTTCCAAAGTGTAGTAAATTTTTGCTTTCTCACAGCAGGGTGTTCACATTACAAGGCTGCAATTTTTATTTGCCCATCAACTGGGCTTTTGGTGGAAATGACGAACCATCAGCAGCATGATGTCCGCAAGAGTGGCAATGAGGAGGGGGGACCGGGAACAAGAAGATGACAAGTTGTTATTCTATTGGTATGTACTGTCTCTTTATGGTGTTTTAAAGATTGTTCTTTCAAGTACATCTTAGAACGTAGCATTTTATTTTCAAAGTGTAGTAAATCTTTGCTTTCTCACAGCAGGGTGTACACATTACAAGGCTGCAATTTTTATTTGCCCATCAACTGGGATTTTGGTGGAAATGACGAACCACCGGCAGCATGATGTCCGCAGGACTGGCAACGAGGGGGGGGGGGGGGGCGGGGACAAGAAGATGACAAGTTGTTATTCTATTGGTATGTACTGTCTCTTTATGGTGTTATAAAGATTGTTCTTTCAAGTACATCTTAGAACGTAGCATTTTATTTCCAAAGTGTAGTAAATCTTTGCTTTCTCACAGCAGGGTGTTCACATTACAAGGCTGCAATTTTTATTTGCCCATCAACTGGGCTTTTGGTGGAAATGACGAACCATCAGCAGCATGATGTCCGCAAGAGTGGCAATGAGGAGGGGGGGCCGGGAACAAGAAGATGACAAGTTGTTATTCTATTGGTATGTACTGTCTCTTTATGGTGTTTTAAAGATTGTTCTTTCAAGTACATCTTAGAACGTAGCATTTTATTTCCAAAGTGTAGAAAATCTTTGCTTTCTCACAGCATGGTCTTCACATTACAAGGCTGCAATTTTTATTTGCCCATCAACTGGGCTTTTGGTGGAAATGACGAACCACCAGCAGCATGATGTCCGCAAGAGTGGCAACGAGGTGGGGGGGCCGGGAACAAGAAGATGACAAGTTGTCATTCTATTGGTATGTACTGTCTCTTTATGGTGTTTTAAAGATTCTTCTTTCAAGTACATGTTAGAACGTAGCATTTTATTTTCAAAGTGTAGTAAATCTTTGCTTTCTCACAGCAGGGTGTTCACATTACAAGGCTGCAATTTTTATTTGCCCATCAACTGGGCTTTTGGTGGAAATGACGAACCACCAGCAGCATGATGTCCGCAGGAGTGGCAACAAGGAAGGGTGGGGGGGGGGGGGGCGGGAACAAGAAGATGACAAGTTGTTATTCTATTGTTATGTACTGTCTCTTTATGGTGTTTTAAAGATTGTTCTTTCAAGTACATGTTAGAACGTAGCATTTTATTTCCAAAGTGTAGTAAATCTTTGCTTTCTCACAGCAGGGTGTTCAAATTACAAGGCTGCAATTTTTATTTGCCCATCAACTGGGCTTTTGGTGGAAATGACGAACCACCAGCAGCATGATGTCCGCAAGAGTGGCAACGAGGTGGGTGGGCCGGGAACAAGAAGATGACAAGTTATTATTCTATTGGTATGTACTGTCTCTTTATGGTGTTTTAAAGATTCTTCTTTCAAGTACATGTTAGAACGTAGCATTTTATTTCCAAAGTGTAGTAAATCTTGCTTTCCCACAGCTGGGTGTTCAAATTACAAGGCTGCAATTTTTATTTGCCCATCAACTGGGCTTTTGGTGGAAATGACAACCACCAGCAGCATGATGATCGTAAGAGTGGCAACGAGGGGGGGGGGGGGGCGGGAACAAGAAGATGACAAGTTGTTATTCTATTGGTATGTACTGTCTCTTTATGGTGTTTTAAAGATTGTTCTTTCAAGTACATCTTAGAACGTAGCATTTTATTTCCAAAGTGTAGTAAATCTTTGCTTTCTCACAGCAAGGTGTTCACATTACAAGGCTGCAATTTTTATTTGCCCATCAACTGGGCTTTTGGTGGAAATGACGAAACACCAGCAGCATGATGTCCGCAAGAGTGGCAACGAGGTGGGGGGGCCGAGGACAAGAAGATGACGAGTTGTTATTCTATTGGTATGTACTGTCTCTTTATGGTGTTTTAAAGATTGTTCTTTCAAGTACATGTTAGAACATAGCATTTTATTTCCAAAGTGTAGTAAATCTTTGCTTTCTCACAGCAGGGTGTTCACATTACAAGGCTGCAATTTTTATTTGCCCATCAACTGTGCTTTTGGTGGAATTGACGAACCACCAGCAGCATGATGATCGTAAGAGTGGCACTGAGGGGGGGGGGGTGGCGGGAACAAAAAGATGACAAGTTGTTATTCTATTGGTATGTACTGTCTCTTTATGGTGTTTTAAAGATTGTTCTTTCAAGTACATCTTAGAACGTAGCATTTTATTTCCAAAGTGTAGTAAATCATTGCTTTCTCACAGCAAGGTGTTCACATTACAAGGCTGCAATTTTTATTTGCCCATCAACTGGGCTTTTGGTGGAAATGACGAAACACCAGCAGCATGACGTCCGCAAGAGTGGAAACGAGGTGGGGGGGCCGAGGACAAGAAGATGACGAGTTGTTATTCTATTGGTATGTACTGTCTCTTTATGGTGTTTTAAAGATTGTTCTTTCAAGTACATCTTAGAACGTAGCATTTTATTTCCAAAGTGTAGTAAATCTTTGCTTTCTCACAGCAGGGTGTTCACATTACAAGGCTGCAATTTTTATTTGCCCATCAACTGGGCTTTTGGTGGAAATGACGAACAACCAGCAGCATGATGTCCGGAGGAGTGGCAACGTTTGGTGAAGGGGGGGGGGGGGGGGCGGGAGCAAGAAGATGACAAGTTGTTATTCTATTGGTATGTACTGTCTCTTTATGGTGTTTTAAAGATTGTTCTTTCAAGTACATGTTAGAACGTAGCATTTTATTTCCAAAGTGTAGAAAATCTTTGCTTTCTCACAGCATGGTGTTCACATTACATGGCTGCAATTTTTATTTGCCCATCAACTGGGCTTTTGGTGGAAATGACGAACCACCAGCAGCATGATGTCCGCAGAAGTGGCAACAAGGAAGGGGGGGGGGGGGGGAACAAGAAGATGACGAGTTGTTATTCTATTGGTATGTACTGTCTCTTTATGGTGTTTTAAAGATTGTTCTTTCAAGTACATGTTAGAACGTAGCATTTTCTTTCCAAAGTGTAGTAAATCTTTGCTTTCTCACAGCAGGGTGTTCAAATTACAAGGCTGCAATTTTTATTTTTCCATCAGCTGGGCTTTTGGTGGAAATGACGAACCACCAGCAGCATGATGTCTGCAAGAGTGGCAACGAGGTGGGGGAGCCGGGAACAAAAAGATGACAAGTTGTTATTCTATTGGTATGTACTGTCTCTTTATGGTGTTTTAAAGATTGTTCTTTCAAGTACATGTTAGAACATAGCATTTTATTTCCAAAGTGTAGTAAATCTTTGCTTTCTCACAGCAGGGTGTTCAAATTACAAGGCTGCAATTTTTATTTGCCTATCAACTGGGCTTTTGGTGGAAATGACGAACCACCAGCAGCATGATGTCCGCAGGAGTGGCAACGAGGGGGGTGGGGGGGCCGGGAACAAGAAGATGACAAGTTGTTATTCTATTGGTATGTACTGTCTCTTTATGGTGTTTTAAAGATTCTTCTTTCAATTACATGTTAGAACATAGCATTTTATTTCCAAAGTGTAGTAAATCTTTGCTTTCTCACAGCAGGGTGTTCAAATTACAAGGCTGCAATTTTTATTTGCCTATCAACTGGGCTTTTGGTGGAAATGACGAACCACCAGCAGCATGATGTCCGCAGGTGTGGCAACGAGGGAGGGGGGGGGGCTGGGAACAAGAAGATGACAAGTTGTTATTCTATTGGTATGTACTGTCTCTTTATGGTGTTTTAAAGATTGTTCTTTCAAGTACATCTTAGAACGTAGCATTTTATTTCCAAAGTGTAGTAAATCTTTGCTTTCTCACAGCAGGGTGTTCACATTACAAGGCTGCAATTTTTATTTGCCCATCAACTGGTCTTTTGGTGGAAATGACGAACCACCAGCAGCATGATGTCCGCAAGAGTGACAACGAGGTGGGGGGGCGGGGACAAGAAGATGACAAGTTGTTATTCTATTGGTATGTACTGTCTCTTTATGGTGTTTTAAAGATTGTTCTTTCAAGTACATGTTAGAACATAGCATTTTATTTCCAAAGTGAAGTAAATCTTTGCTTTCTCACAGCAGGGTGTTCAAATTACAAGGCTGCAATTTTTATTTGCCCATCAACTGGGCTTTTGGTGGAAATGACGGGCCACCAGCAGCATGATGTCCGGAGGAATGGCAACGTTTGGTGAAGGGGGGGGTGGGGCGGGAACAAGAAGATGACAAGTTGTTATTCTATTGGTATGTACTGTCTCTTTATGGTGTTTTAAAGATTGTTCTTTCAAGTACATGTTAGAACGTAGCATTTTATTTCCAAAGTGTAGTAAATCTTTGCTTTCTCACAGCAGGGTGTTCAAATTACAAGGCTGCAATTTTTATTTGCCCATCAACTGGGCTTTTGGTGGAAATGACGAACCACCAGCAGCATGATGTCCGCAGGAGTGGCAACAAGGGGGGGGGGGGGGGGCGGGAACAAGAAGATGACAAGTTGTTATTCTATTGGTATGTACTGTCCCTTTATGGTGTTTTAAAGATTGTTCTTTCAAGTACATCTTAGAACGTAGCATTTTATTTCCAAAGTGTAGTAAATCTTTGCTTTCTCACAGCAGGGTGTTCAAATTACAAGGCTGCAATTTTTATTTGCCCATCAACTGGGCTTTTGGTGGAAATGACGAACCACCAGTAGCATGATGTCCGGAGGAGTTACAACAAGGGGGGGGGGGGAGGCGGGAACAAGAAGATGACAAGTTGTTATTCTATTGGTATGTAGTGTCTCTTTATGGTGTTTTAAAGATTGTTCTTTCAAGTACATCTTAGAACGTAGCATTTTATTTCCAAAGTGTAGTAAATCTTTGCTTTCTCACAGCAGGGTGTTCACATTACAAGGCTGCAATTTTTATTTGCCCATCAACTGGGCTTTTGGTGGAAATGACGAACCACCAGCAGCATGATGTCCGCAAGAGTGACAACGAGGTGGGGGGGCCGGGGACAAGAAGATGACAAGTTGTTATTCTATTGGTATGTACTGTCTCTTTATGGTGTTTTAAAGATTGTTCTTTCAAGTACATGTTAGAACGTAGCATTTTATTTCCAAAGTGTAGTAAATTTTTGCTTTCTCACAGCAGGGTGTTCACATTACAAGGCTGCAATTTTTATTTGCCCATCAACTGGGCTTTTGGTGGAAATGACGAACCATCAGCAGCATGATGTCCGCAAGAGTGGCAATGAGGAGGGGGGGCCGGGAACAAGAAGATGACAAGTTGTTATTCTATTGGTAAGTACTGTCTCTTTATGGTGTTTTAAAGATTGTTCTTTCAAGTACATCTTAGAACGTAGCATTTTATTTTCAAAGTGTAGTAAATCTTTGCTTTCTCACAGCAGGGTGTTCACATTACAAGGCTGCAATTTTTATTTGCCCATCAACTGGGATTTTGGTGGAAATGACGAACCACCGGCAGCATGATGTCCGCAGGACTGGCAACGAGGTGGGGGGGGGGGGCGGGAACAAGAAGATGACAAGTTGTTATTCTATTGGTATGTAGTGTCTCTTTATGGTGTTTTAAAGATTGTTCTTTCAAGTACATCTTAGAACGTAGCATTTTATTTCCAAAGTGTAGTAAATCTTTGCTTTCTCACAGCAGGGTGTTCACATTACAAGGCTGCAATTTTTATTTGCCCATCAACTGGGCTTTTGGTGGAAATGACGAACCACCAGCAGCATGATGTCCACAAGAGTGACAACGAGGTGGGGGGGCCGGGGACAAGAAGATGACAAGTTGTTATTCTATTGGTATGTACTGTCTCTTTATGGTGTTTTAAAGATTGTTCTTTCAAGTACATGTTAGAACGTAGCATTTTATTTCCAAAGTGTAGTAAATTTTTGCTTTCTCACAGCAGGGTGTTCACATTACAAGGCTGCAATTTTTATTTGCCCATCAACTGGGCTTTTGGTGGAAATGACGAACCATCAGCAGCATGATGTCCGCAAGAGTGGCAATGAGGAGGGGGGGCCGGGAACAAGAAGATGACAAGTTGTTATTCTATTGGTATGTACTGTCTCTTTATGGTGTTTTAAAGATTGTTCTTTCAAGTACATCTTAGAACGTAGCATTTTATTTTCAAAGTGTAGTAAATCTTTGCTTTCTCACAGCAGGGTGTTCACATTACAAGGCTGCAATTTTTATTTGCCCATCAACTGGGATTTTGGTGGAAATGACGAACCACCGGCAGCATGATGTCCGCAGGACTGGCAACGAGGGGGGGGGGGGGCCGGGGACAAGAAGATGACAAGTTGTTATTCTATTGGTATGTACTGTCTCTTTATGGTGTTATAAAGATTGTTCTTTCAAGTACATCTTAGAACGTAGCATTTTATTTCCAAAGTGTAGTAAATCTTTGCTTTCTCACAGCAGGGTGTTCACATTACAAGGCTGCAATTTTTATTTGCCCATCAACTGGGCTTTTGGTGGAAATGACGAACCATCAGCAGCATGATGTCCGCAAGAGTGGCAATGAGGAGGGGGGGCCGGGAACAAGAAGATGACAAGTTGTTATTCTATTGGTATGTACTGTCTCTTTATGGTGTTTTAAAGATTGTTCTTTCAAGTACATCTTAGAACGTAGCATTTTATTTCCAAAGTGTAGAAAATCTTTGCTTTCTCACAGCATGGTCTTCACATTACAAGGCTGCAATTTTTATTTGCCCATCAACTGGGCTTTTGGTGGAAATGACGAACCACCAGCAGCATGATGTCCGCAAGAGTGGCAACGAGGTGGGGGGGCCGGGAACAAGAAGATGACAAGTTGTCATTCTATTGGTATGTACTGTCTCTTTATGGTGTTTTAATGATTCTTCTTTCAAGTACATGTTAGAACGTAGCATTTTATTTCCAAAGTGTAGTAAATCTTTGCTTTCCCACAGCAGGGTGTTCAAATTACAAGGCTGCAATTTTTATTTGCCCATCAACTGGGCTTTTGGTGGAAATGACAAACAACCAGCAGCATGATGCGCGGAGGTATGGCAACAAGGGGGGGGGGGGGGGGGCGGGAACAAGAAGATGACAAGTTGTTATTCTATTGGTATGTACTGTCTCTTTATGGTGTTTTAAAGATTGTTCTTTCAAGTACATCTTAGAATGTAGCATTTTGTTTCCAAAGTGTAGTAAATCTTTGCTTTCTCACAGCAGGGTGTTCACATTACAAGGCTGCAATTTTTATTTGCCCATCAACTGGGCTTTTGGTGGAAATGACGAACCACCAGCAGCATGATGTCCGCAAGAGTGACAACGAGGTGGGGGGGCCGGGGACAAGAAGATGACAAGTTGTTATTCTATTGGTATGTACTGTCTCTTTATGGTGTTTTAAAGATTTTTCTTTCAAGTACATGTTAGAACATAGCATTTTATTTCCAAAGTGTAGTAAATCTTTGCTTTCTCACAGCAGGGTGTTCAAATTACAAGGCTGCAATTTTTATTTGCCCATCAACTGCGCTTTTGGTGGAAATGACGAACCACCAGCAGCATGATGTCCGCAGGAGTGGAAACGAGGGGGGGGGGGGGGGCCGGGAACAAGAAGATGACAAGTTGTTATTCTACTGGTATGTACTGTCTCTTTATGGTGTTATAAAGATTGTTCTTTCAAGTACATCTTAGAACGTAGCATTTTATTTCCAAAGTGTAGTAAATCTTTGCTTTCTCACAGCAGGGTGTTCAAATTACAAGGCTGCAATTTTTATTTGCCCATCAACTGGGCTTTTGGTGGAAATGACGAACCACCAGCAGTATGATGTCCGCTGGAGTGGCAACAAGGGGGGGGGGGGGGGCGGGAACAAGAAGATGACAAGTTGTTATTCTATTGGTATGTACTGTCTCTTTATGGTGTTTTAAAGATTGTTCTTTCAAGTACATGTTAGAACGTAGCATTTTATTTCCAAAGTGTAGTAAATATTTGCTTTCTCACAGCAGGGTGTTCAAATTACAAGGCTGCAATTTTTATTTGCCCATCAACTGGGCTTTTGGTGGAAATGACGAACCACCAGCACCATGATGTCCGCAGGAGTGGCAACAAGGGGGGGGGGGGGGGCGGGAACAAGAAGATGACAAGATGTTATTCTATTGGTATGTACTGTCCCTTTATGGTGTTTTAAAGATTGTTCTTTCAAGTACATCTTAGAACGTAGCATTTTATTTCCAAAGTGTAGTAAATCTTTGCTTTCTCACAGCAGGGTGTTCAAATTACAAGGCTGCAATTTTTATTTGCCCATCAACTGGGCTTTTGGTGGAAATGACGAACCACCAGTAGCATGATGTCCGGAGGAGTGACAACAAGGGGGGGGGGGGGGGGGCGGGAACAAGAAGATGACAAGTTGTTATTCTATTGGTATGTAGTGTCTCTTTATGGTGTTTTAAAGATTGTTCTTTCAAGTACATCTTAGAACGTAGCATTTTATTTTCAAAGTGTAGTAAATCTTTGCTTTCTCACAGCAGGGTGTTCACATTACAAGGCTGCAATTTTTATTTGCCCATCAACTGGGATTTTGGTGGAAATGACGAACCACCGGCAGCATGATGTCCGCAGGACTGGTAACGAGGGGGGGGGGGGCGGGAACAAGAAGATGACAAGTTGTTATTCTATTGGTATGTAGTGTCTCTTTATGGTGTTTTTAAAGATTGTTCTTTCAAGTACATCTTAGAACGTAGCAATTTTATTTCCAAAGTGTAGTAAATCTTTGCTTTCTCACAGCAGGGTGTTCACATTACAAGCTGCAATTTTTATTTGCCCATCAACTGGGCTATTGGTGGAAATGACGAACCACCAGCAGCATGATGTCCGCAAGAGTGACAACGAGGTGGGGGGGCCGGGGACAAGAAGATGACAAGTTGTTATTCTATTGGTATGTACTGTCTCTTTATGGTGTTTTAAAGATTTTTCTTTCAAGTACATGTTAGAACATAGCATTTTATTTCCAAAGTGTAGTAAATCTTTGCTTTCTCACAGCAGGGTGTTCAAATTACAAGGCTGCAATTTTTATTTGCCCATCAACTGCGCTTTTGGTGGAAATGACGAACCACCAGCAGCATGATGTCCGCAGGAGTGGCAACGAGGGGGGGGGGGGGGGGGCAGGAACAAGAAGATGACAAGTTGTTATTCTATTGGTATGTACTGTCTCTTTATGGTGTTATAAAGATTGTTCTTTCAAGTACATCTTAGAACGTAGCATTTTATTTCCAAAGTGTAGTAAATCTTTGCTTTCTCACAGCAGGGTGTTCACATTACAAGGCTGCAATTTTTATTTGCCCATCAACTGGGCTTTTGGTGGAAATGACTAACCACCAGCAGCATGATGTCCGCAAGAGTGGCAACGAGGTGGGGGGGCCGGGAACAAGAAGATGACAAGTTGTTATTCTATTGGTATGTACTGTCTCTTTATGGTGTTTTAAAGATTCTTCTTTCAAGTACATGTTAGAACGTAGCATTTTATTTCCAAAGTGTAGTAAATCTTTGCTTTCTCACAGCAGGGTGTTCAAATTACAAGGCTGCAATTTTTATTTGCCCATCAACTGGGCTTTTGGTGGAAATGACGAACCATCAGCAGCATGATGTCCGCAGGAGTGGCAACAAGGAAGGGGGGGGGGGCGGGAACAAGAAGATGACAAGTTGTTATTCTATTGGTATGTACTGTCTCCTTTTGGTGTTTTAAAGATTGTTCTTTCAAGTACATCTTGGAACGTAGCATTTTATTTCCAAAGTGTAGTAAATCTTTGCTTTCTCACAGCAGGGTGTTCACATTACAAGGCTGCAATTTTTATTTGCCCATCAACTGGGCTTTTGGTGGAAATGACGAACCACCAGCAGCATGATGTCCGCAGGACTGGCAACGAGGGGGGGGGGGGCGGGAACAAGAAGATGACAAGTTGTTATTCTATTGGTATGTACTGTCTCTTTATGGTGTTTTAAAGATTCTTCTTTCAAGTACATGTTAGAACGTAGCATTTTATTTCCAAAGTGTAGTAAATCTTTGCTTTCCCACAGCAGGGTGTTCAAATTACAAGGCTGCAATTTTTATTTGCCCATCAACTGGGCTTTTGGTGGAAATGACGAACCACCAGCAGCATGATGATCGTAAGAGTGGTAACGAGGGGGGGGGGGGGGGGCGGGAACAAGAAGATGACAAGTTGTTATTCTATTGGTATGTACTGTCTCTTTATGGTGTTTTAAAGATAGTTCTTTCAAGTACATGTTAGAACGTAGCATTTTATTTCCAAAGTGTAGAAAATCTTTGCTTTCTCACAGCATGGTGTTCACATTACATGGCTGCAATTTTTATTTGCCCATCAACTGGGCTTTTGGTGGAAATGACGAACCACCAGCAGCATGATGTCCGCAAGAGTGGCAACGAGGTGGGTGGGCCGGGACCAAGAAGATGACAAGTTATTATTCTATTGGTATGTACTGTCTCTTTATGGTGTTTTAAAGATTCTTCTTTCAAGTACATGTTAGAACGTAGCATTTTATTTCCAAAGTGTAGTAAATCTTTGCTTTCCCTCAGCAGGGTGTTCAAATTACAAGGCTGCAATTTTTATTTGCCCATCAACTGGGCTTTTGGTGGAAATGACGAACCACCAGCAGCATGATGATCGTAAGAATGGCAACGAGGGGGGGGGGGGGGGGGGGCGGGAACAAGAAGATGACAAGTTGTTATTCTATTGGTATGTACTGTCTCTTTATGGTGTTTTAAAGATTGTTCTTTCAAGTACATCTTAGAACGTAGCATTTTATTTCCAAAGTGTAGTAAATCTTTGCTTTCTCACAGCAAGGTGTTCACATTACAAGGCTGCAATTTTTATTTGCCCATCAACTGGGGTTTTGGTGGAAATGACGAACCACCAGCAGCATGATGTCCGCAGGAGTGGCAACAAGGGGGGGGGGGGGGGGGGGGGGGCGGGAACAAGAAGATGACAAGTTGTTATTCTATTGGTATGTACTGTCTCCTTTTGGTGTTTTAAAGTTTGTTCTTTCAAGTACATCTTGGAACGTAGCATTTTATTTCCAAAGTGTAGTAAATCTTTGCTTTCTCACAGCAGGGTGTTCACATTACAAGGCTGCAATTTTTATTTGCCCATCAACTGGGCTTTTGGTGGAAATCACGAACCACCAGCAGCATGATGTCCGCAGGACTGGCAACGAGGGGGGGGGGGGGGGGGCCGGAACAAGAAGATGACAAGTTGTTATTCTATTGGTATGTACTGTCTCTTTATGGTGTTTTAAAGATTCTTCTTTCAAGTACATGTTAGAACGTAGAATTTTATTTCCAAAGTGTAGTAAATCTTTGCTTTCCCACAGCAGGGTGTTCAAATTACAAGGCTGCAATTTTTATTTGCCCATCAACTGGGCTTTTGGTGGAAATGACGAACCACCAGCAGCATGATGATCGTAAGAGTGGCAACGAGGGGTGGGGGGGGGGGGGGGGGGCGGGAACAAGAAGATGACAAGTTGTTATTCTATTGGTATGTACTGTCTCTTTATGGTGTTTTAAAGATAGTTCTTTCAAGTACATGTTAGAACGTAGCATTTTATTTCCAAAGTGTAGAAAATCTTTGCTTTCTCACAGCATGGTGTTCACATTACAAGGCTGCAATTTTTATTTGCCCATCAACTGGGCTTTTGGTGGAAATGACGAACCACCAGCAGCATGATGTCCGCAAGAGTGGCAACGAGGTGGGTGGGCCGGGAACAAGAAGATGACAAGTTATTATTCTATTGGTATGTACTGTCTCTTTATGGTGTTTTAAAGATTCTTCTTTCAAGTACATGTTAGAACGTAGCATTTTATTTCCAACGTGTAGTAAATCTTTGCTTTCCCACAGCAGGGTGTTCAAATTACAAGGCTGCAATTTTTATTTGCCCATCAACTGGGCTTTTGGTGGAAATGACGAACCACCAGCAGCATGATGATCGTAAGAGTGGCAACGATGGGGGGGGGGGGGGGGGGGGGGGGGCGGGAACAAGAAGATGACAAGTTGTTATTCTATTGGTATGTACTGTCTCTTTATGGTGTTTTAAAGATAGTTCTTTCAAGTACATGTTAGAACGTAGCATTTTATTTCCAAAGTGTAGAAAATCTTTGCTTTCTCACAGCATGGTGTTCACATTACATGGCTGCAATTTTTATTTGCCCATCAACTGGGCTTTTGGTGGAAATGACGACCCACCAGCAGCATGATGTCCGCAAGAGTGGCAACGAGGTGGGTGGGCCGGGAACAAGAAGATGACAAGTTATTATTCTATTGGTATGTACTGTCTCTTTATGGTGTTTTAAAGATTCTTCTATCAAGTACATGTTAGAACGTAGCATTTTATTTCCAAAGTGTAGTAAATCTTTGCTTTCCCACAGCAGGGTGTTCAAATTACAAGGCTGCAATTTTTATTTGCCCATCAACTGGGCTTTTGGTGGAAATGACGAACCACCAGCAGCATGATGATCGTAAGAGTGGCAACGAGGGGGGGGGGGGGGGGAAGAAGAAGATGACAAGTTGTTATTCTATTGGTATGTACTGTCTCTTTATGGTGTTTTAAAGATTGTTCTTTCAAGTACATCTTAGAACGTAGCATTTTATTTCCAAAGTGTAGTAAATCTTTGCTTTCCCACAGCAGGGTGTTCAAATTACAAGGCTGCAATTTTTATTTGCCCATCAACTGGGCTTTTGGTGGAAATGACAAACAACCAGCAGCATGATGCGCGGAGGTGAGGTAACAAGGGGGGGGGGGGGGGGGGGCGGGAACAAGAAGATGACAAGTTGTTATTCTATTGGTATGTACTGTCTCTTTATGGTGTTTTAAAGATTGTTCCTTCAAGTACATCTTAGAACGTAGCATTTTATTTCCAAAGTGTAGTAAATCTTTGCTTTCTCACAGCAGGGTGTTCACATTACAAGGCTGCAATTTTTATTTGCCCATCAACTGGGCTTTTGGTGGAAATGACGAACCACCAGCAGCATGATGTCCGCAAGAGTGACAACGAGGTGGGGGTCCGGGGTCAAGAAGATGACAAGTTGTTATTCTATTGGTATGTACTGTCTCTTTATGGTGTTTTAAAGATTTTTCTTTCAAGTACATGTTAGAACATAGCATTTTACTTCCAAAGTGTAGTAAATCTTTGCTTTCTCACAGCAGGGTGTTCAAATTACAAGGCTGCAATTTTTATTTGCCCATCAACTGCGCTTTTGGTGGAAATGACGAACCACCAGCAGCATGATGTCCGCAGGAGTGGCAACGAGGGTGGGGGGGGGGGGGCCGGGAACAAGAAGATGACAAGTTGTTATTCTATTGGTATGTACTGTCTCTTTATGGTGTTATAAAGATTGTTCTTTCAAGTACATCTTAGAACGTAGCATTTTATTTCCAAAGTGTAGTAAATCTTTGCTTTCTCACAGCAGGGTGTTCACATTACAAGGCTGCAATTTTTATTTGCCCATCAACTGGGCTTTTGGTGGAAATGACGAACCACCAGCAGCATGATGTCCGCAGGAGTGGTAACGAGGGGGGGGGGGGGCGGGAACAAGAAGATGACAAGTTGTTATTCTATTGGTATGTACTGTCTCTTTATGGTGTTATAAAGATTGTTCTTTTAAGTACATCTTAGAACGTAGCATTTTATTTCCAAAGTGTAGTAAATCTTTGCTTTCTCTCAGCAGGGTGTTCAAATTACAAGGCTGCAATTTTTATTTGCCCATCAACTGGGCTTTTGGTGGAAATGACGAACCACCAGCAGTATGATGTCCGCAGGAGTGGTAACAAGGGGGGGGGGGGGCGGGAACAAGAAGATGACAAGTTGTTATTCTATTGGTATGTACTGTCTCTTTATGGTGTTTTAAAGATTGTTCTTTCAAGTACATCTTAGAACGTAGCATTTTATTTCCAAAGTGTAGTAAATATTTGCTTTCTCACAGCAGGGTGTTCACATTACAAGGCTGCAATTTTTATTTGCCCATCAACTGGGCTTTTGGTGGAAATGACGAACCACCAGCAGCATGATGTCCGCAGGACTGGCAACGAGGGGGGGGGGGGGCGGGAACAAGAAGATGACAAGTTGTTATTCTATTGGTATGTACTGTCTCTTTATGGTGTTTTAAAGATAGTTCTTTCAAGTACATGTTAGAACGTAGCATTTTATTTCCAAAGTGTAGAAATCTTTGCTTTCTCACAGCATGGTGTTCACATTACATGGCTGCAATTTTTATTTGCCCATCAACTGGGCTTTTGGTGGAAATGACGAACCACCAGCAGCATGATGTCCGCAAGAGTGGCAACGAGGTGGGTGGGCCGGGAACAAGAAGATGACAAGTTATTATTCTATTGGTATGTACTGTCTCTTTATGGTGTTTTAAAGATTCTTCTATCAAGTACATGTTAGAACGTAGCATTTTATTTCCAAAGTGTAGTAAATCTTTGCTTTCCCACAGCAGGGTGTTCAAATTACAAGGCTGCAATTTTTATTTGCCCATCAACTGGGCTTTTGGTGGAAATGACGAACCACCAGCAGCATGATGATCGTAAGAGTGGCAACGAGGGGGGGGGGGGGGGAAGAAGAAGATGACAAGTTGTTATTCTATTGGTATGTACTGTCTCTTTATGGTGTTTTAAAGATTGTTCTTTCAAGTACATCTTAGAACGTAGCATTTTATTTCCAAAGTGTAGTAAATCTTTGCTTTCCCACAGCAGGGTGTTCAAATTACAAGGCTGCAATTTTTATTTGCCCATCAACTGGGCTTTTGGTGGAAATGACAAACAACCAGCAGCATGATGCGCGGAGGTGAGGTAACAAGGGGGGGGGGGGGGGGGGCGGGAACAAGAAGATGACAAGTTGTTATTCTATTGGTATGTACTGTCTCTTTATGGTGTTTTAAAGATTGTTCCTTCAAGTACATCTTAGAACGTAGCATTTTATTTCCAAAGTGTAGTAAATCTTTGCTTTCTCACAGCAGGGTGTTCACATTACAAGGCTGCAATTTTTATTTGCCCATCAACTGGGCTTTTGGTGGAAATGACGAACCACCAGCAGCATGATGTCCGCAAGAGTGACAACGAGGTGGGGGTCCGGGGTCAAGAAGATGACAAGTTGTTATTCTATTGGTATGTACTGTCTCTTTATGGTGTTTTAAAGATTTTTCTTTCAAGTACATGTTAGAACATAGCATTTTATTTCCAAAGTGTAGTAAATCTTTGCTTTCTCACAGCAGGGTGTTCAAATTACAAGGCTGCAATTTTTATTTGCCCATCAACTGCGCTTTTGGTGGAAATGACGAACCACCAGCAGCATGATGTCCGCAGGAGTGGCAACGAGGGTGGGGGGGGGGGGGCCGGGAACAAGAAGATGACAAGTTGTTATTCTATTGGTATGTACTGTCTCTTTATGGTGTTATAAAGATTGTTCTTTCAAGTACATCTTAGAACGTAGCATTTTATTTCCAAAGTGTAGTAAATCTTTGCTTTCTCACAGCAGGGTGTTCACATTACAAGGCTGCAATTTTTATTTGCCCATCAACTGGGCTTTTGGTGGAAATGACGAACCACCAGCAGCATGATGTCCGCAGGAGTGGTAACGAGGGGGGGGGGGGGCGGGAACAAGAAGATGACAAGTTGTTATTCTATTGGTATGTACTGTCTCTTTATGGTGTTATAAAGATTGTTCTTTTAAGTACATCTTAGAACGTAGCATTTTATTTCCAAAGTGTAGTAAATCTTTGCTTTCTCTCAGCAGGGTGTTCAAATTACAAGGCTGCAATTTTTATTTGCCCATCAACTGGGCTTTTGGTGGAAATGACGAACCACCAGCAGTATGATGTCCGCAGGAGTGGTAACAAGGGGGGGGGGGGCGGGAACAAGAAGATGACAAGTTGTTATTCTATTGGTATGTACTGTCTCTTTATGGTGTTTTAAAGATTGTTCTTTCAAGTACATCTTAGAACGTAGCATTTTATTTCCAAAGTGTAGTAAATATTTGCTTTCTCACAGCAGGGTGTTCACATTACAAGGCTGCAATTTTTATTTGCCCATCAACTGGGCTTTTGGTGGAAATGACGAACCACCAGCAGCATGATGTCCGCAGGACTGGCAACGAGGGGGGGGGGGGGGCGGGAACAAGAAGATGACAAGTTGTTATTCTATTGGTATGTACTGTCTCTTTATGGTGTTTTAAAGATAGTTCTTTCAAGTACATGTTAGAACGTAGCATTTTATTTCCAAAGTGTAGAAATCTTTGCTTTCTCACAGCATGGTGTTCACATTACATGGCTGCAATTTTTATTTGCCCATCAACTGGGCTTTTGGTGGAAATGACGAACCACCAGCAGCATGATGTCCGCAAGAGTGGCAACGAGGTGGGTGGGCCGGGAACAAGAAGATGACAAGTTATTATTCTATTGGTATGTACTGTCTCTTTATGGTGTTTTAAAGATTCTTCTTTCAAGTACATGTTAGAACGTAGCATTTTATTTCCAAAGTGTAGTAAATCTTTGCTTTCCCACAGCAGGGTGTTCAAATTACAAGGCTGCAATTTTTATTTGCCCATCAACTGGGCTTTTGGTGGAAATGACGAACCACCAGCAGCATAATGATCGTAAGAGTGGCAACGAGGGGGGGGGGGGGGCGGGAACAAGAAGATGAAAAGTTGTTATTCTATTGGTATGTACTGTCTCTTTATGGTGTTTTAAAGATTGTTCTTTCAAGTACATCTTAGAACGTAGCATTTTATTTCCAAAGTGTAGTAAATCTTTGCTTTCCCACAGCAGGGTGTTCAAATTACAAGGCTGCAATTTTTATTTGCCCATCAACTGGGCTTTTGGTGGAAATGACGAACCACCAGCAGCATGATGTCCGCAAGAGTGACAACGAGGTGGGGGTCCGGGGTCAAGAAGATGACAAGTTGTTATTCTATTGGTATGTACTGTCTCTTTATGGTGTTTTAAAGATTTTTCTTTCAAGTACATGTTAGAACATAGCATTTTATTTCCAAAGTGTAGTAAATCTTTGCTTTCTCACAGCAGGGTGTTCAAATTACAAGGCTGCAATTTTTATTTGCCCATCAACTGGGCTTTTGGTGGAAATGACGAACCACCAGCAGCATGATGTCCGCAGGACTGGCAAAGAGGGGGGGGGGGGGGGGGCGGGAACAAGAAGATGACAAGTTGTTATTCTATTGGTATGTACTGTCTCTTTATGGTGTTTTAAAGATAGTTCTTTCAAGTACATGTTAGAACGTAGCATTTTATTTCCAAAGTGTAGAAAATCTTTGCTTTCTCACAGCATGGTGTTCACATTACAAGGCTGCAATTTTTATTTGCCCATCAACTGGGCTTTTGGTGGAAATGACGAACCACCAGCAGCATGATGTCCGCAAGAGTGGCAACGAGGTGGGTGGGCCGGGAACAAGAAGATGACAAGTTATTATTCTATTGGTATGTACTGTCTCTTTATGGTGTTTTAAAGATTCTTCTTTCAAGTACATGTTAGAACGTAGCATTTTATTTCCAAAGTGTAGTAAATCTTTGCTGTCCCACAGCAGGGTGTTCAAATTACAAGACTGCAATTTTTATTTGCCCATCAACTGGGCTTTTGGTGGAAATGACGAACCACCAGCAGCATAATGATCGTAAGAGTGGCAACGAGGGGGGGGGGGGGGGGGGGCGGGAACAAGAAGATGACAAGTTGTTATTCTATTGGTGTGTACTGTCTCTTTATGGTGTTTTAAAGATTGTTCTTTCAAGTACATCTTAGAACGTAGCATTTTATTTCCAAAGTGTAGAAAATATTTGCTTTCTCACAGCATGGTGTTCACATTACATGGCTGCAATTTTTATTTGCCCATCAACTGGGCTTTTGGTGGAAATGACGAACCACCAGCAGCATGATGTCCGCAAGAGTGGCAACGAGGTGGGTGGGCCGGGAACAAGAAGATGACAAGTTATTATTCTATTGGTATGTACTGTCTCTTTATGGTGTTTTAAAGATTCTTCTTTCAAGTACATGTTAGAACGTAGCATTTTATTTCCAGAGTGTAGTAAATCTTTGCTTTCCCACAGCAGGGTGTTCAAATTACAAGGCTGCAATTTTTATTTGCCCATCAACTGGGCTTTTGGTGGAAATGACGAACCACCAGCAGCATGATGATCGTAAGAGTGGCAACGAGGGGGGGGGGGGGGGCGGGAACAAGAAGATGACAAGTTGTTATTCTATTGGTATGTACTGTCTCTTTATGGTGTTTTAAAGATTGTTCTTTCAAGTACATCTTAGAACGTAGCATTTTATTTCCAAAGTGTAGTAAATATTTGCTTTCTCACAGCAGGGTGTTCACATTACAAGGCTGCAATTTTTATTTGCCCATCAACTGGGCTTTTGGTGGAAATGACGAACCACCAGCAGCATGATGTCCGCAGGACTGGCAACGAGGGGGGGGGGGGGCGGGAACAAGAAGATGACAAGTTGTTATTCTATTGGTATGTACTGTCTCTTTATGGTGTTTTAAAGATAGTTCTTTCAAGTACATGTTAGAACGTAGCATTTTAATTCCAAAGTGTAGAAAATCTTTGCTTTCTCACAGCATGGTGTTCACATTACAAGGCTGCAATTTTTATTTGCCCATCAACTGGGCTTTTGGTGGAAATGACGAACCACCAGCAGCATGATGTCCGCAAGAGTGGCAACGAGGTGGGGGGGCCGGGAACAAGAAGATGACAAGTTGTTATTCTATTGGTATGTACTGTCTCTTTATGGTGTTTTAAAGATAGTTCTTTCAAGTACATGTTAGAACGTAGCATTTTATTTCCAAAGTGTAGAAAATCTTTGCTTTCTCACAGCAGGGTGTTCACATTACATGGCTGCAATTTTTATTTGCCCATCAACTGGGCTTTTGGTGGAAATGACGAACCACCAGCAGCATGATGTCCGCAAGAGTGGCAACGAGGTGGGTGGGCCGGGAACAAGAAGATGACAAGTTATTATTCTATTGGTATGTACTGTCTCTTTATGGTGTTTTAAAGATTCTTCTTTCAAGTACATGTTAGAACGTAGCATTTTATTTCCAAAGTGTAGTAAATCTTTGCTTTCCCACAGCAGGGTGTTCACATTACAAGGCTGCAATTTTTATTTGCCCATCAACTGGGCTTTTGGTGGAAATGACGAACCACCAGCAGCATGATGTCCGCAGGACTGGCAACGAGGGGGGGGGGGGGGGGGGCGGGAACAAGAAGATGACAAGTTGTTATTCTATTGGTATGTACTGTCTCTTTATGGTGTTTTAAAGATAGTTCTTTCAAGTACATGTTAGAACGTAGCATTTTATTTCCAAAGTGTAGAAAATCTTTGCTTTCTCACAGCATGGTGTTCACATTACAAGGCTGCAATTTTTATTTGCCCATCAACTGGGCTTTTGGTGGAAATGACGAACCACCAGCAGCATGATGTCCGCAAGAGTGGCAACGAGGTGGGGGGGCCGGGAACAAGAAGATGACAAGTTGTTATTCTATTGGTATGTACTGTCTCTTTATGGTGTTTTAAAGATTGTTCTTTCAAGTACATGTTAGAACGTAGCATTTTATTTCCAAAGTGTAGAAAATCTTTGCTTTCCCACAGCAGGGTGTTCAAATTACAAGGCTGCAATTTTTATTTGCCCATCAACTGAGCTTTTGGTGGAAATGACGAACCACCAGCAGCATGATGATCGTAAGAGTGGATACAAGGGGGTGGGGGGGGGGGGGCGGGAACAAGATGATGACAAGTTGTTATTCTATTGGTATGTACTGTCTCTTTATGGTGTTTTAAAGATAGTTCTTTCAAGTACATGTTAGAACGTAGCATTTTATTTCCAAAGTGTAGAAAATCTTTGCTTTCTCACAGCAGGGTGTTCACTTTACATGGCTGCAATTTTTATTTGCCCATCAACTGGGCTTTTGGTGGAAATGACGAACCACCAGCAGCATGATGATCGTAAGAGTGGCAACGAGGGGGGGGGGGGGGGGGGGCGGGAACAAGAAGATGACAAGTTGTTATTCTATTGGTATGTACTGTCTCTTTATGGTGTTTTAAAGATTCTTCTTTCAAGTACATGTTAGAACGTAGCATTTTATTTCCAAAGTGTAGTAAATCTTTGCTTTCTCACAGCAGGGTGTTCAAATTACAAGGCTGCAATTTTTATTTGCCCATCAACTGGGCTTTTGGTGGAAATGATGAACCACCAGCAGCATGATGTCCGCAGGACTGGCAACGAGGGGGGGGGGGGGGCGGGAACAAGAAGATGACAAGTTGTTATTCTATTGGTATGTACTGTCTCTTTATGGTGTTTTAAAGATAGTTCTTTCAAGTACATGTTAGAACGTAGCATTTTATTTCCAAAGTGTAGAAAATCTTTGCTTTCTCACAGCATGGTGTTCACATTACATGGCTGCAATTTTTATTTGCCCATCAACTGGGCTTTTGGTGGAAATGACGAACCACCAGCAGCATGATGACCGCAAGTGTGGCAATGAGGTGGGTGGGCCGGGAACAAGAAGATGACAAGTTATTATTCTATTGGTATGTACTGTCTCTTTATGGTGTTTTAAAGATTGTTCTTTCAAGTACATGTTAGAACGTAGCATTTTATTTCCAAAGTGTAGTAAATCTTTGCTTTCCCACAGCAGGGTGTTCAAATTACAAGGCTGCAATTTTTATTTGCCCATCAACTGGGCTTTTGGTGGAAATGACAAACAACCAGCAGCATGATGATCGTAAGAGTGGCAACGAGGGGGGGGGGGCGGGAACAAGAAGATGACAAGTTGTTATTCTATTGGTATGTACTGTCTCTTTCTGGTGTGTTAAAGATTGTTCTTTCAAGTACATCTTAGAACGTAGCATTTTATTTCCAAAGTGTAGTAAATCTTTGCTTTCTCACAGCAAGGTGTTCACATTACAAGGCTGCAATTTTTATTTGCCCATCAACTGGGCTTTTGGTGGAAATGACGAAACACCAGCAGCATGATGTCCGCAAGAGTGGCAACGAGGTGGGGGGGCCGAGGACAAGAAGATGACGAGTTGTTATTCTATTGGTATGTACTGTCTCTTTATGGTGTTTTAAAGATTGTTCTTTCAAGTACATTTTAGAACATAGCATTTTATTTCCAAAGTGTAGTAAATCTTTGCTTTCTCACAGCAGGGTGTTCACATTACAAGGCTGCAATTTTTATTTGCCCATCAACTGGGCTTTTGGTGGAAATGACGAACCACCAGCAGCATGATGATCGTAAGAGAGGCACTGAGGGGGGTGGGGGGGGGGGCGGGAACAAGAAGATGACAAGTTGTTATTCTATTGGTATGTACTGTCTCTTTATGGTGTTTTAAAGATTGTTCTTTCAAGTACATCTTAGAACGTAGCATTTTATTTCCAAAGTGTAGTAAATCTTTGCTTTCTCACAGCAGGGTGTTCACATTACAAGGCTGCAATTTTTATTTGCCCATCAACTGGGCTTTTGGTGGAAATGACGAACCACCAGCAGCATGATGTCCGCAAGAGTGACAACGAGGAGGGGGGGCCGGGGACAAGAAGATGACAAGTTGTTATTCTATTGGTATGTACTGTCTCTTTATGGTGTTTTAAAGATTGTTCTTTCAAGTACATGTTAGAACGTAGCATTTTATTTCCAAAGTGTAGGAAATCTTTGCTTTCTCACAGCAGGGTGTTCAAATTACAAGGCTGCAATTTTTATTTGCCCATCAACTGCGCTTTTGGTGGAAATGACGAACCACCAGCAGCATGATGTCCGCAAGAGTGGCAACGAGAGGGGGGGGGGGGGGGCGGGAACAAGAAGATGACAAGTTGTTATTCTATTGGTATGTACTGTCTCTTTATGGTGTTTTAAAGATTTTTCATTCAAGTACATGTTAGAACGTAGCATTTTCTTTCCAAAGTGTAGTAAATCTTTGCTTTCTCACAGAAGGGTGTTCAAATTACAAGGCTGCAATTTTTATTTTTCCATCAGCTGGGCTTTTGGTGGAAATGACGAACCACCAGCAGCATGATGTCTGCAAGAGTGGCAACGAGGTGGGGGAGCCGGGAACAAAAAGATGACAAGTTGTTATTCTATTGGTATGTACTGTCTCTTTATGGTGTTTTTAAGATTGTTCTTTCAAGTACATGTTAGAACATAGCATTTTATTTCCAAAGTGTAGTAAATCTTTGCTTTCTCACAGCAGGGTGTTCAAATTACAAGGCTGCAATTTTTATTTGCCTATCAACTGGGCTTATGGTGGAAATGACGAACCACCAGCAGCATGTTGTCCGCAGGAGTGGCAACGAGGGGGGTGGGGGGGCCGGGAACAAGAAGATGACAAGTTGTTATTCTATTGGTATGTACTGTCTCTTTATGGTGTTTTAAAGATTCTTCTTTCAATTACATGTTAGAACATAGCATTTTATTTCCAAAGTGTAGTAAATCTTTGCTTTCTCACAGCAGGGTGTTCAAATTACAAGGCTCCAATTTTTATTTGCCTATCAACTGGGCTTTTGGTGGAAATGACGAACCACCAGCAGCATGATGTCCGTAGGTGTGGCAACTTGGGGCGGGGGGGGGGGGGGGGGGGGGGGGGGGGGGGGGGGGGGCTGGGAACAAGAAGATGACAAGTTGTTATTCTATTGGTATGTACTGTCTCTTTATGGTGTTTTAAAGATTGTTCTTTCAAGTACATCTTAGAACGTAGCATTTTATTTCCAAAGTGTAGTAAATCTTTGCTTTCTCACAGCAGGGTGTTCACATTACAAGGCTGCAATTTTTATTTGCCCATCAACTGGGCTTTTGGTGGAAATGACGAACCACCAGCAGCATGATGTCCGCAAGAGTGACAACGAGGTGGGGGGGCGGGGACAAGAAGATGACAAGTTGTTATTCTATTGGTATGTACTGTCTCTTTATGGTGTTTTAAAGATTGTTCTTTCAAGTACATGTTAGAACGTAGCATTTTATTTCCAAAGTGTAGTAAATCTTTGCTTTCTCACAGCAGGGTGTTCAAATTACAAGGCTGCAATTTTTATTTGCCCATCAACTGCCCTTTTGGTGGAAATGACGAACCACCAGCAGCATGATGTCCGCAAGAGTGGCAACGAGGGGGGGGGGGGGCCGGGAACAAGAAGAAGACAAGTTGTTATTCTATTGGTATGTACTGTCTCTTTATGGTGTTTTAAAGATTGTTCTTTCAAGTACATGTTAGAACGTAGCATTTTCTTGCCAAAGTGTAGTAAATCTTTGCTTTCTCACAGCTGGGTGTTCACATTACAAGGCTGCAATTTTTATTTGCCCATCAGCTGGGCTTTTGGTGGAAATTACGAACCACCAGCAGCATGATGTCTGCAAGAGTGGCAACGAGGTGGGGGGGCCGGGAACAAAAAGATGACAAGTTGTTATTCTATTGGTATGTACTGTCTCTTTATTGTGTTTTAAAGATTCTTCTTTCAAGTACATGTTAAAACGTAGCATTTTATTTCCAAAGTGTAGTAAATCTTTGCTTTCTCACAGCAGGGTGTTCAAATTACAAGGCTGCAATTTTTATTTGCCCATCAACTGGGCTTTTGGTGGAAATGACGAACCACCAGCAGCATGATGTCCGCAGGAGTGGCAACGAGGGGGGAGGGGGGCCGGGAATAAGAAGATGACAAATTGTTATTCTATTGGTATGTACTGTCTCTTTATGGTGTTTTAAAGATTGTTCTTTCAAGTACATGTTAGAACGTAGCATTTTATTTCCAAAGTGTAGTAAATCTTTGCTTTCTCACAGTAGGGTGTTCACATTACAAGGCTGCAATTTTTATTTGCCCATCAACTGGGCTTTTGGTGGAAATGACGAACCACCAGCAGCATGATGTCCGCAGGATTGGCAACGAGGGGGGTGGGGGGGGGGGGGGGGGCGGGAGAAGATGACAAGTTGTTATTCTATTGGTATGTACTGTCTCTTTATGGTGTTTTAAAGATTGTTCTTTCAAGTACATGTTAGAACGTAGCATTTTATTTCCAAAGTGTAGTAAATCTTTGCTTTCTCACATCAGGGTGTTCAAATTACAAGGCTGCAATTTTTATTTGCCTATCAACAGGGCTTTTGGTGGAAATGACGAACCACCAGCAGCATGATGTCCGCAGGTGTGGCAACGAGGGGGGGGGGGGGGGGGGCTGGGAACAAGAAGATGACAAGTTGTTATTCTATTGGTATGTACTGTCTCTTTATGGTGTTTTAAAGATTGTTCTTTCAAGTACATGTTAGAACGTAGCATTTTATTTCCAAAGTGTAGTAAATCTTTGCTTTCTCACAGCAGGGTGTTCACATTACAAGGCTGCAATTTTTATTTGCCCATCAACTGGGCTTTTGGTGGAAATGACGAACCACCAGCAGCATGATGTCCGCAAGAGTGGCAACGAGGTGGGGGCTCCGGGAACAAGAAGATGACAAGTTGTTATTCTATTGGTATGTACTGTCTCTTTATGGTGTTTTAAAGATTCTTCTTTCGAGTACATGTTAGAACGTAGCATTTTATTTCCAAAGTGTAGTAAATCTTTGCTTTCTCACAGCAGGGTGTTCAAATTACAAGGCTGCAATTTTTATTTGCCCATCAACTGGGCTTTCGGTGGAAATGACGAACCACCAGCAGCATGATGTCCGCAGGAGTGGCAACATGGAAGGGGGGGGGGGGCGGGAACAAGAAGATGACAAGTTGGTATTCTATTGGTATGTACTGTCTCTTTATGGTGTTTTAAAGATTGTTCTTTCAAGTACATCTTAGAACGTAGCATTTTATTTCCAAAGTGTAGCAAATTTTTGCTTTCTCACAGCAGGGTGTTCACATTACAAGGCTGCAATTTTTATTTGCCCATCAACTGGGCTTTTGGTGGAAATGACGAACCAGCAGCAGCATGATGTCCGCAGGACTGGCAACGAGGGGGGGGGGGGGCGGGAACAAGAAGATGACAAGTTGTTATTCTATTGGTATGTACTGTCTCTTTATGGTGTTTTAAAGATAGTTCTTTCAAGTACATGTTAGAACGTAGCATTTTATTTCCAAAGTGTAGAAAATCTTTGCTTTCTCACAGCATGGTGTTCACATTACAAGGCTGCAATTTTTATTTGCCCATCAACTGGGCTTTCGGTGGAAATGACGAACCACCAGCAGCATGATGTCCGCAAGAGTGGCAACGAGGTGGGGGGGCCGGGAACAAGAAGATGACAAGTTGTTATTCTATTGGTATGTACTGTCTCTTTATGGTGTTTTAAAGATTCTTCTTTCAAGTACATGTTAGAAGGTAGCATTTTATTTCCAAAGTGTAGTAAATCTTTGCTTTCCCACAGCAGGGTGTTCAAATTACAAGGCTGCAATTTTTATTTGCCCATCAACTGGGCTTTTGGTGGAAATGACGCACCACCAGCAGCATGATGTCCGGAGGAGTGGCAACGTTTGGTGAAGGGGGGGGGGGGGCGGGAACAAGAAGATGACAAGTTGTTATTCTATTGGTATGTACTGTCTCTTTATGGTGTTTTAAAGATTGTTCTTTCAAGTACATGTTAGAACGTAGCATTTTATTTCCAAAGTGTAGTAAATCTTTGCTTTCTCACAGCAGGGTGTTCAAATTACAAGGCTGCAATTTTTATTTGCCCATCAACTGGGCTTTTGGTGGAAATGACGAACCACCAGCAGCATGATGTCCGCAGGAGTGGCAACAAGGGGGGGGGGGGGGCGGGAACAAGAAGATGACAACTTGTTATTCTATTGGTATGTACTGTCCCTTTATGCTGTTTTAAAGATTGTTCTTTCAAGTACATCTTAGAACGTAGCATTTTATTTCCAAAGTGTAGTAAATCTTTGCTTTCTCACAGCAGGGTGTTCACATTACAAGGCTGCAATTTTTATTTGCCCATCAACTGGGCTTTTGTTGGAAATGACGAACCAGCAGCAGCATGATGTCCGCAGGACTGGCAACGAGGGTGGGGGGGGGGCGGGAACAAGAAGATGACAAGTTGTTATTCTATTGGTATGTACTGTCTCTTTATGGTGTTTTAAAGATTGTTCTTTCAAGTACATGTTAGAACGTAGCATTTTATTTCCAAAGTGTAGAAAATCTTTGCTTTCTCACAGCATGGTGTTCACATTACAAGGCTGCAATTTTTATTTGCCCATCAACTGGGCTTTTGGTGGAAATGACGAACCACCAGCAGCATGATGTCCGCAAGAGTGGCAACGTTTGGTGAAGGGGGGGGGGGGGGGCGGGACCAAGAAGATGACAAGTTGTTATTCTATTGGTATGTACTGTCTCTTTATGGTGTTTTAAAGATTGTTCTTTCAAGTACATGTTAGAACGTAGCATTTTATTTCCAAAGTGTAGAAAATCTTTGCTTTCTCACAGCATGGTGTTCACATTACAAGGCTGCAATTTTTATTTGCCCATCAACTGGGCTTTTTGTGGAAATGACGCACCACCAGCAGCATGATGTCCGGAGGAGTGGCAACGTTTGGCGAAGGGGGGGGGGGGGGCGGGAACAAGAAGATGACAAGTTGTTATTCTATTGGTATGTACTGTCTCTTTATGGTGTTTTAAAGATTCTTCTTTCAAGTACATGTTAGAACGTAGCATTTTATTTCCAAAGTGTATTAAATCTTTGCTTTCCCACAGCAGGGTGTTCAAATTACAAGGCTGCAATTTTTATTTGCCCATCAACTGGGGTTTTGGTGGAAATGACGCACCACCAGCAGCATGATGTCCAGAGGAGTGGCAACGTTTGGTGAAGGGGGGGGGGGGGGGCGGGAACAAGAAGATGACAAGTTGTTATTCTATTGGTATGTACTGTCTCTTTATGGTGTTTTAAAGATTGTTCTTTCAAGTACATGTTAGAACGTAGCATTTTATTTCCAAAGTGTAGTAAATCTTTGCTTTCTCACAGCAGGGTGTTCAAATTACAAGGCTGCAATTTTTATTTGCCCATCAACTGGGCTTTTGGTGGAAATGACGAACCACCAGCAGCATGATGTCCGCAGGAGTGGCAACAAGGGGGGTGGGGGGCGGGAACAAGAAGATGACAAGTTGTTATTCTATTGGTATGTACTGTCTCTTTATGGTGTTTTAAAGATAGTTCTTTCAAGTACATGTTAGAACGTAGCATTTTATTTCCAAAGTGTAGAAATCTTTGCTTTCTCACAGCATGGTGTTCACATTACAAGGCTGCAAATTTTATTTGCCCATCAACTGGGCTTTTGGTGGAAATGACGAACCACCAGCAGCATGATGTCCGCAAGAGTGGCAACGAGGTGGGGGGGCCGGGAACAAGAAGATGACAAGTTATTATTCTATTGGTAAGTACTGTCTCTTTATGGTGTTTTAAAGATTCTTCTTTCAAGTACATGTTAGAACGTAGCATTTTATTTCCAAAGTGTAGTATATCTTTGCTTTCCCACAGCAGGGTGTTCAAATTACAAGGCTGCAATTTTTATTTGCCCATCAACTGGGCTTTTGGTGGAAATGACAAACAACCAGCAGCATGATGTCCGGAGGAGTGGCAACGTTTGGGGAAGGGGTTGGGGGGGGCGGAACAAGAAGATGACAAGTTGTTATTCTATTGGTATGTACTGTCTCTTTATGGTGTTTTAAAGATTGTTCTTTCAAGTACATGTTAGAACGTAGCATTTTATTTCCAAAGTGTAGTAAATCTTTGCTTTCTCACAGCAGGGTGTTCACATTACAAGGCTGCAGTTTTAATTTGCCCATCAACTGGGCTTTTGGTGGAAATGACGAACCACCAGCAGCATGATGATCGTAAGAGTGGCAACGAGGGGGGGGGGGGGGTGGGAACAAGAAGATGACAAGTTGTTATTCTATTGGTATGTACTGTCTCTTTATGGGGTTGATTGTTCTTTCAAGTACATCTTAGAACGTAGCATTTTATTTCCAAAGTGTAGTTAATCTTTGCTTTCTCACAGCATGGTGTTCACATTACAAGGCTGCAGTTTTAATTTGCCCATCAACTGGGCTTTTGGTGGAAATGACGAACCACCAGCAGCATGATGTCCGCAAGAGTGGCAACGAGGTGGGGGCTCCGGGAACAAGAGGATGACAAGTTGTTATTCTATTGGTATGTACTGTCTCTTTATGGTGTTTTAAAGATTCTTCTTTCGAGTACATGTTAGAACGTAGCATTTTATTTCCAAAGTGTAGTAAATCTTTGCTTTCTCACAGCAGGGTGTTCACATTACAAGGCTGCAATTTTTATTTGCCCATCAACTGGGCTTTTGGTGGAAATGACGAACCACCAGCAGCATGATGTCCGCAGGAGTGGCAACATGGAAGGGGGGGGGGGGCGGGAACAAGAAGATGACAAGTTGTTATTCTATTGGTATGTACTGTCTCTTTATGGTGTTTTAAAGATAGTTCTTTCAAGTACATCTTAGAACGTAGCATTTTATTTCCAAAGTGTAGTAAATCTTTGCTTTCTCACAGCAGGGTGTTCACATTACAAGGCTGCAATTTTTATTTGCCCATCAACTGTGCTTTTGGTGGAAATGACGAACCACCAGCAGCATGATGTCCGCAGGAGTGGCAACATGGAAGGGGGGGGGGGGGGCGGGAACAAGAAGATGACAAGTTGTTATTCTATTGGTATGTACTGTCTCTTTATGGTGTTTTAAAGATAGTTCTTTCAAGTACATGTTAGAACGTAGCATTTTATTTCCAAAGTGTAGTAAATCTTTGCTTTCTCACAGCAGGGTGTTCACATTACAAGGCTGCAATTTTTATTTGCCCATCAACTGGGGCTTTTGGTGGAAATGACGAACCACCAGCAGCATGATGTCCGCAGGAGTGGCAACATGGAAGGGGGGGGGGGGCGGGAACAAGAAGATGACAAGTTGTTATTCTATTGGTATGTACTGTCTCTTTATGGTGTTTTAAAGATTGTTCTTTCAAGTACATGTTAGAACGTTGCATTTTATTTCCAAAGTGTAGTAAATCTTTGCTTTCTCACAGCAGGGTGTTCACATTACAAGGCTGCAATTTTTATTTGCCCATCAACTGGGCTTTTGGTGGAAATGACGAACCACCAGCAGCATGATGTCCGCAGGAGTGGCAACATGGAAGGGGGGGGGGCGGGAACAAGAAGATGACAAGTTGTTATTCTATTGGTATGTACTGTCTCTTTATGGTGTTTTAAAGATTGTTCTTTCAAGTACATCTTAGAACGTAGCATTTTATTTCCAAAGTGTAGTAAATCTTTGCTTTCTCACAGCAGGGTGTTCACATTACAAGGCTGCAATTTTTATTTGCCCATCAACTGGGCTTTTGGTGGAAATGACGAACCAGCAGCAGCATGATGTCCGCAGGACTGGCAATGAGGGGGGGGGGGGGGCGGGAACAAGAAGATGACAAGTTGTTATTCTATTGGTATGTACTGTCTCTTTATGGTGTTTTAAAGATAGTTCTTTCAAGTACATGTTAGAACGTAGCATTTTATTTCCAAAGTGTAGAAAATCTTTGCTTTCTCACAGCATGGTGTTCACATTACAAGGCTGCAATTTTTATTTGCCCATCAACTGGGCTTTTGGTGGAAATGACGAACCACCAGCAGCATGATGTCCGCAGGACTGGCAATGAGAGGGGGGGGGGCGGGAACAAGAAGATGACAAGTTGTTATTCTATTGGTATGTACTGTCTCTTTATGGTGTTTTAAAGATTGTTCTTTCAAGTACATCTTAGAACGTAGCATTTTATTTCCAAAGTGTAGTAAATCTTTGCTTTCTCACAGCAGGGTGTTCACATTACAAGGCTGCAATTTTTATTTGCCCATCAACTGGGCTTTTGGTGGAAATGACGAACCAGCAGCAGCATGATGTCCGCAAGACTGGCAATGAGTGGGGGGGGGGGGGGGGGGCGGGAACAAGAAGATGACAAGTTGTTATTCTATTGGTATGTACTGTCTCTTTATGGTGTTTTAAAGATAGTTCTTTCAAGTACATGTTAGAACGTAGCATTTTATTTCCAAAGTGTAGTAAATCTTTGCTTTCTCACAGCAGGGTGTTCACATTACAAGGCTGCAATTTTTATTTGCCCATCAACTGGGCTTTTGGTGGAAATGACGAACCACCAGCAGCATGATGCCCGCAGGACTGGTAATGAGGGGGGGGGGGGGGGGGCGGGAACAAGAAGATGACAAGTTGTTATTCTATTGGTATGTACTGTCTCTTTATGGTGTTTTACAGATAGTTCTTTCAAGTACATGTTAGAACGTAGCATTTTATTTCCAAAGTGTAGAAAATCTTTGCTTTCTCACAGCATGGTGTTCACATTACAAGGCTGCAATTTTTATTTGCCCATCAACTGGGCTTTTGGTGGAAATGACGAACCACCAGCAGCATGATGTCCGCAGGACTGGCAACGAGGGGGGGGGGGGCGGGAACAAGAAGATGACAAGTTGTTATTCTATTGGTATGTACTGTCTCTTTATGGTGTTTTAAAGATAGTTCTTTCAAGTACATGTTAGAACGTAGCATTTTATTTCCAAAGTGTAGAAAATCTTTGCTTTCTCACAGCATGGTGTTCACATTACAAGGCTGCAAATTTTATTTGCCCATCAACTGGGCTTTTGGTGGAAATGACGAACCACCAGCAGCATGATGTCCGCAAGAGTGGCAACGAGGTGGGGGGGCCGGGAACAAGAAGATGACAAGTTATTATTCTATTGGTAAGTACTGTCTCTTTATGGTGTTTTAAAGATTCTTCTTTCAAGTACATGTTAGAACGTAGCATTTTATTTCCAAAGTGTAGTAAATCTTTGCTTTCCCACAGCAGGGTGTTCAAATTACAAGGCTGCAATTTTTATTTGCCCATCAACTGGGCTTTTGGTGGAAATGACAAACAACCAGCAGCATGATGTCCGGAGGAGTGGCAACGTTTGGGGAAGGGGTTGGGGGGGGCGGAACAAGAAGATGACAAGTTGTTATTCTATTGGTATGTACTGTCTCTTTATGGTGTTTTAAAGATTGTTCTTTCAAGTACATGTTAGAACGTAGCATTTTATTTCCAAAGTGTAGTAAATCTTTGCTTTCTCACAGCAGGGTGTTCACATTACAAGGCTGCAGTTTTAATTTGCCCATCAACTGGGCTTTTGGTGGAAATGACGAACCACCAGCAGCATGATGATCGTAAGAGTGGCAACGAGGGGGGGGGGGGGGGGTGGGAACAAGAAGATGACAAGTTGTTATTCTATTGGTATGTACTGTCTCTTTATGGTGTTGATTGTTCTTTCAAGTACATCTTAGAACGTAGCATTTTATTTCCAAAGTGTAGTTAATCTTTGCTTTCTCACAGCATGGTGTTCACATTACAAGGCTGCAGTTTTAATTTGCCCATCAACTGGGCTTTTGGTGGAAATGACGAACCACCAGCAGCATGATGTCCGCAAGAGTGGCAACGAGGTGGGGGCTCCGGGAACAAGAGGATGACAAGTTGTTATTCTATTGGTATGTACTGTCTCTTTATGGTGTTTTAAAGATTCTTCTTTCGAGTACATGTTAGAACGTAGCATTTTATTTCCAAAGTGTAGTAAATCTTTGCTTTCTCACAGCAGGGTGTTCACATTACAAGGCTGCAATTTTTATTTGCCCATCAACTGGGCTTTTGGTGGAAATGACGAACCACCAGCAGCATGATGTCCGCAGGAGTGGCAACATGGAAGGGGGGGGGGGCGGGAACAAGAAGATGACAAGTTGTTATTCTATTGGTATGTACTGTCTCTTTATGGTGTTTTAAAGATAGTTCTTTCAAGTACATCTTAGAACGTAGCATTTTATTTCCAAAGTGTAGTAAATCTTTGCTTTCTCAAAGCAGGGTGTTCACATTACAAGGCTGCAATTTTTATTTGCCCATCAACTGGGCTTTTGGTGGAAATGACGAACCACCAGCAGCATGATGTCCGCAGGAGTGGCAACATGGAAGGGGGGGGGGGGCGGGAACAAGAAGATGACAAGTTGTTATTCTATTGGTATGTACTGTCTCTTTATGGTGTTTTAAAGATAGTTCTTTCAAGTACATGTTAGAACGTAGCATTTTATTTCCAAAGTGTAGTAAATCTTTGCTTTCTCACAGCAGGGTGTTCACATTACAAGGCTGCAATTTTTATTTGCCCATCAACTGGGCTTTTGGTGGAAATGACGAACCACCAGCAGCATGATGTCCGCAGGAGTGGCAACATGGAAGGGGGGGGGGGCGGGAACAAGAAGATGACAAGTTGTTATTCTATTGGTATGTACTGTCTCTTTATGGTGTTTTAAAGATTGTTCTTTCAAGTACATGTTAGAACGTTGCATTTTATTTCCAAAGTGTAGTAAATCTTTGCTTTCTCACAGCAGGGTGTTCACATTACAAGGCTGCAATTTTTATTTGCCCATCAACTGGGCTTTTGGTGGAAATGACGAACCACCAGCAGCATGATGTCCGCAGGAGTGGCAACATGGAAGGGGGGGGGGCGGGAACAAGAAGATGACAAGTTGTTATTCTATTGGTATGTACTGTCTCTTTATGGTGTTTTAAAGATTGTTCTTTCAAGTACATCTTAGAACGTAGCATTTTATTTCCAAAGTGTAGTAAATCTTTGCTTTCTCACAGCAGGGTGTTCACATTACAAGGCTGCAATTTTTATTTGCCCATCAACTGGGCTTTTGGTGGAAATGACGAACCAGCAGCAGCATGATGTCCGCAGGACTGGCAATGAGGGGGGGGGGGGGGCGGGAACAAGAAGATGACAAGTTGTTATTCTATTGGTATGTACTGTCTCTTTATGGTGTTTTAAAGATAGTTCTTTCAAGTACATGTTAGAACGTAGCATTTTATTTCCAAAGTGTAGAAAATCTTTGCTTTCTCACAGCATGGTGTTCACATTACAAGGCTGCAATTTTTATTTGCCCATCAACTGGGCTTTTGGTGGAAATGACGAACCACCAGCAGCATGATGTCCGCAGGACTGGCAATGAGAGGGGGGGGGGGCGGGAACAAGAAGATGACAAGTTGTTATTCTATTGGTATGTACTGTCTCTTTATGGTGTTTTAAAGATTGTTCTTTCAAGTACATCTTAGAACGTAGCATTTTATTTCCAAAGTGTAGTAAATCTTTGCTTTCTCACAGCAGGGTGTTCACATTACAAGGCTGCAATTTTTATTTGCCCATCAACTGGGCTTTTGGTGGAAATGACGAACCAGCAGCAGCATGATGTCCGCAAGACTGGCAATGAGGGGGGGGGGGGGGGCGGGAACAAGAAGATGACAAGTTGTTATTCTATTGGTATGTACTGTCTCTTTATGGTGTTTTAAAGATAGTTCTTTCAAGTACATGTTAGAACGTAGCATTTTATTTCCAAAGTGTAGTAAATCTTTGCTTTCTCACAGCAGGGTGTTCACATTACAAGGCTGCAATTTTTATTTGCCCATCAACTGGGCTTTTGGTGGAAATGACGAACCACCAGCAGCATGATGCCCGCAGGACTGGAAATGAGGGGGGGGGGGGGGGGCGGGAACAAGAAGATGACAAGTTGTTATTCTATTGGTATGTACTGTCTCTTTATGGTGTTTTACAGATAGTTCTTTCAAGTACATGTTAGAACGTAGCATTTTATTTCCAAAGTGTAGAAAATCTTTGCTTTCTCACAGCATGGTGTTCACATTACAAGGCTGCAATTTTTATTTGCCCATGAACTGGGCTTTTGGTGGAAATGACGAACCACCAGCAGCATGATGTCCGCAGGACTGGCAACGAGGGGGGGGGGGGGCGGGAACAAGAAGATGACAAGTTGTTATTCTATTGGTATGTACTGTCTCTTTATGGTGTTTTAAAGATAGTTCTTTCAAGTACATGTTAGAACGTAGCATTTTATTTCCAAAGTGTAGTAAATCTTTGCTTTCTCACAGCAGGGTGTTCACATTACAAGGCTGCAATTTTTATTTGCCCATCAACTGGGCTTTTGGTGGAAATGACGAACCACCAGCAGCATGATGTCCGCAGGAGTGGCAACATGGAAGGGGGGGGGGGCGGGAACAAGAAGATGACAAGTTGTTATTCTATTGGTATGTACTGTCTCTTTATGGTGTTTTAAAGATAGTTCTTTCAAGTACATGTTAGAACGTAGCATTTTATTTCCAAAGTGTAGTAAATCTTTGCTTTCTCACAGCAGGGTGTTCACATTACAAGGCTGCAATTTTTATTTGCCCATCAACTGGGCTTTTGGTGGAAATGACGAACCACCAGCAGCATCATGTCCGCAGGAGTGGCAACATGGAAGGGGGGGGGGGGGGCGGGAACAAGAAGATGACAAGTTGTTATTCTATTGGTATGTACTGTCTCTTTATGGTGTTTTAAAGATTGTTCTTTCAAGTACATCTTAGAACGTAGCATTTTATTTCCAAAGTGTAGTAAATCTTTGCTTTCTCACAGCAGGGTGTTCACATTACAAGGCTGCAATTTTTATTTGCCCATCAACTGGGCTTTTGGTGGAAATGACGAACCAGCAGCAGCATGATGTCCGCAGGACTGGCAAGAGGGGGGGGGGGGGGGGGGGGGGGGGGGAACAAGAAGATGACAAGTTGTTATTCTATTGGTATGTACTGTCTCTTTATGGTGTTTTAAAGATAGTTCTTTCAAGTACATGTTAGAACGTAGCATTTTATTTCCAAAGTGTAGAAAATCTTTGCTTTCTCACAGCATGGTGTTCACATTACAAGGCTGCAATTTTTATTTGCCCATCAACTGGGCTTTTGGTGGAAATGACGAACCACCAGCAGCATGATGTCCGCAGAACTGGCAATGAGGGGGGGGGGGGGGGGGGCGGGAACAAGAAGATGACAAGTTGTTATTCTATTGGTATGTACTTTCTCTTTATGGTGTTTTAAAGATAGTTCTTTCAAGTACATCTTAGAACGTAGCATTTTATTTCCAAAGTGTAGTAAATCTTTGCTTTCTCACAGCAGGGTGTTCACATTACAAGGCTGCAATTTTTATTTGCCCATCAACTGGGCTTTTGGTGGAAATGACGAACCAGCAGCAGCATGATGTCCGCAAGACTGGCAATGTGGGGGGGGGGGGGGGGGGGGGGGGGGGCGGGAACAAGAAGATGACAAGTTGTTATTCTATTGGTATGTATGTACTGTCTCTTTATGGTGTTTTAAAGATAGTTCTTTCAAGTACATGTTAGAACGTAGCATTTTATTTCCAAAGTGTAGTAAATCTTTGCTTTCTCACAGCAGGGTGTTCACATTACAAGGCTGCAATTTTTATTTGCCCATCAACTGGGCTTTTGGTGGAAATGACGAACCACCAGCAGCATGATGTCCGCAGGACTGGCAACGAGGGGGTGGGGGGGGGGGCGGGAACAAGAAGATGACAAGTTGTTATTCTATTGGTATGTACTGTCTCTTTATGGTGTTTTAAAGATAGTTCTTTCAAGTACATGTTAGAACGTAGCATTTTATTTCCAAAGTGTAGAAAATCTTTGCTTTCTCACAGCATGGTGATCACATTACAAGGCTGCAATTTTTATTTGCCCATCAACTGGGCTTTTGGTGGAAATGACGAACCAGCAGCAGCATGATGTCCGCAGGACTGGCAACGAGGGGGGGGGGGGGGGGCGGGAACAAGAAGATGACAAGTTGTTATTCTATTGGTATGTACTGTCTCTTTATGGTGTTTTAAAGATAGTTCTTTCAAGTACATGTTAGAACATAGCATTTTATTTCCAAAGTGTAGTAAATCTTTGCTTTCTCACAGCAGGGTGTTCACATTACAAGGCTGCAATTTTTATTTGCCCATCAACTGGGCTTTTGGTGGAAATGACGATCCACCAGCAGCATGATGTCCGCAGGACTGGCAATGAGGGGGGGGGGGGGGCGGGAACAAGAAGATGACAAGTTGTTATTCTATTGGTATGTACTGTCTCTTTATGGTGTTTTAAAGATAGTTCTTTCAAGTACATGTTAGAACGTAGCATTTTATTTCCAAAGTGTAGAAAATCTTTGCTTTCTCACAGCATGGTGTTCACATTACAAGGCTGCAATTTTTATTTGCCCATCAACTGGGCTTTCGGTGGAAATGACGAACCACCAGCAGCATGATGTCCGCAGGAGTGGCAACATGGAAGGGGGGGGGGGGGGGCGGGAACAAGAAGATGACAAGTTGTTATTCTATTGGTATGTACTGTCTCTTTATGGTGTTTTAAAGATTGTTCTTTCAAGTACATCTTAGAACGTAGCATTTCATTTCCAAAGTGTAGTAAATCTTTGCTTTCTCACAGCAGGGTGTTCACATTACAAGGCTGCAATTTTTATTTGCCCATCAACTGGGCTTTTGGTGGAAATGACGAACCAGCAGCAGCATGATGTCCGCAGGACTGGCAACGAGGGAAGGGGGGGGGGCGGGAACAAGAAGATGACAAGTTGTTATTCTAATTGGTATGTACTGTCTCTTTATGGTGTTTTAAAGATAGTTCTTTCAAGTACATGTTAGAACGTAGCATTTTATTTCCAAAGTGTAGAAAATCTTTGCTTTCTCACAGCATGGTGTTCACATTACAAGGCTGCAATTTTTATTTGCCCATCAACTGGGCTTTTGGTGGAAATGACGAACCACCAGCAGCATGATGTCCGCAAGAGTGGCAACGAGAGGGGGGGGGGGGGGGCGGGATCAAGAAGATGACAAGTTGTTATTCTATTGGTATGTACTGTCTCTTTATGGTGTTTTAAAGATAGTTCTTTCAAGTACATGTTAGAACGTAGCATTTTATTTCCAAAGTGTAGTAAATCTTTGCTTTCTCACAGCAGGGTGTTCACATTACAAGGCTGCAATTTTTATTTGCCCATCAACTGGGCTTTTGGTGGAAATGACGAACCAGCAGCAGCATGATGTCCGCAGGACTGGCAATGAGGGGGGGGGGGGGGGGCGGGAACAAGAAGATGACAAGTTGTTATTCTATTGGTATGTACTGTCTCTTTATGGTGTTTTAAAGATAGTTCTTTCAAGTACATGTTAGAACGTAGCATTTTATTTCCAAAGTGTAGAAAATCTTTGCTTTCTCACAGCATGTGGTTCACATTACAAGGCTGCAATTTTTATTTGCCCATCAACTGGGCTTTTGGTGGAAATGACGAACCACCAGCAGCATGATGTCCGTAGGACTGGCAACGAGGGGGGGGAGGGGGGGCGGGAACAAGAAGATGACAAGTTGTTATTCTATTGGTATGTACTGTCTCTTTATGGTGTTTTAAAGATAGTTCTTTCAAGTACATGTTAGAACGTAGCATTTTATTTCCAAAGTGTAGTAAATCTTTGCTTTCTCACAGCAGGGTGTTCACATTACAAGGCTGCAATTTTTATTTGCCCATCAACTGGGCTTTTGGTGGAAATGACAATCCACCAGCAGCATGATGTCCGCAGGACTGGCAATGAGGGGGGGGGGGGGGGGCGGGAACAAGAAGATGACAAGTTGTTATTCTATTGGTATGTACTGTCTCTTTATGGTGTTTTAAAGATAGTTCTTTCAAGTACATGTTAGAACGTAGCATTTTATTTCCAAAGTGTAGAAAATCTTTGCTTTCTCACAGCATGGTGTTCACATTACAAGGCTGCAATTTTTATTTGCCCATCAACTGGGCTTTCGGTGGAAATGACGATCCACCAGCAGCATGATGTCCGCAGGAGTGGCAACATGGAAGGGGGGGGGGGGCGGGAACAAGAAGATGACAAGTTGTTATTCTATTGGTATGTACTGTCTCTTTATGGTGTTTTAAAGATTGTTCTTTCAAGTACATCTTAGAACGTAGCATTTCATTTCCAAAGTGTAGTAAATCTTTGCTTTCTCACAGCAGGGTGTTCACATTACAAGGCTGCAATTTTTATTTGCCCATCAACTGGGCTTTTGGTGGAAATGACGAACCAGCAGCAGCATGATGTCCGCAGGACTGGCAACGAGGGGGGGGGGGGGGGGGGGGGGCGGGAACAAGAAGATGACAAGTTGTTATTCTATTGGTATGTACTGTCTCTTTATGGTGTTTTAAAGATAGTTCTTTCAAGTACATGTTAGAACGTAGCATTTTCTTTCCAAAGTGTAGTAAATCTTTGCTTTCTCACAGCAGGGTGTTCAAATTACAAGGCTGCAATTTTTATTTGCCCATCAACTGGGCTTTTGGTGGAAATGACGAACCACCAGCAGCATGATGTCCGCAGGAGTGGCAACGAGGGGGGAGGGGGGCCGGGAATAAGAAGATGACAAGTTGTTATTCTATTGGTATGTACTGTCTCTTTATGGTGTTTTAAAGATTGTTCTTTCAAGTACATGTTAGAACGTAGCATTTTATTTCCAAAGTGTAGTAAAACTTTGCTTTCTCACAGTAGGGTGTTCACATTACAAGGCTGCAATTTTTATTTGCCCATCAACTGGGCTTTTGGTGGAAATGTCGAACCACCAGCAGCATGATGTCCGCAGGAGAGGCAACGAGGGGGGTCGGGGCGCCGGGAACAAGAAGATGACAAGTTGTTATTCTATTGGTATGTACTGTCTCTTTATGGTGTTTTAAAGATTCTTCTTTCAAGTACATGTTAGAACATAGCATTTTATTTCCAAAGTGTAGTAAATCTTTGCTTTCTCACAGCAGGGTGTTCAAATTACAAGGCTGCAATTTTTATTTGCCTATCAACTGGGCTTTTGGTGGAAATGACGAACCACCAGCAGCATGATGTCCGCAGGTGTGGCAACGAGGGGGGTGGGGGCTGGGAACAAGAAGATGACAAGTTGTTATTCTATTGGTATGTACTGTCTCTTTATGGTGTTTTAAAGATTGTTCTTTCAAGTACATCTTAGAACGTAGCATTTTATTTCCAAAGTGTAGTGAATCTTTGCTTTCTCACAGCAGGGTGTTCACATTACAAGGCTGCAATTTATATTTGCCCATCAACTGGGCTTTTGGTGGAAATGACGAACCACCAGCAGCATGATGTCCGAGGGAGTGGCAACGAGGGGGGGGGGGGGGGGGCGGGAACAAGAAGATGACAAGTTGTTATTCTATTGGTATGTACTGTCTCTTTATGGTGTTTTAAAGATTGTTCTTTCAAGGACATCTTAGAACGTAGCATTTTATTTCCAAGTGTAGTAAATATTTGCTTTCTCACAGCAGGGTGTTTACATTACAAGGCTGCAATTTTTATTTGCCCATCAACTGGGCTTTTGGTGGAAATGACGAACCACCAGCAGCATGATGTCCGCAAGAGTGGCAACGAGGTGGGGGGGCCGGGAACAAGAAGATGACAAGTTGTTATTCTATTGGTATGTACTGTCTCTTTATGGTGTTTTAAACATTCTTCTTTCAAGTACGTGTTAGAACGTAGCATTTTATTTCCAAAGTGTAGTAAATCTTTGCTTTCTCACAGCAGGGTGTTCAAATTAGAAGGCTGCAATTTTTATTTGCCCATCAACTGGGCTTTTGGTGGAAATGACGAACCACCAGCAGCATGATGTCCGCAGGAGTGGCAACGAGGGGGGAGGGGGGCCGGGAATAAGAAGATGACAAGTTGTTATTCTATTGGTATGTACTGCTCTTTATGGTGTTTTAAAGATTGTTCTTTCAAGTACATGTTAGAACGTAGCATTTTATTTCCAAAGTGTAGTAAATCTTTGCTTTCTCACAGTAGGGTGTTCACATTACAAGGCTGCAATTTTTATTTGCCCATCAACTGGGCTTTTGGTGGAAATGACGAGCCACCAGCAGCATGATGTCCGCAAGAGTGGCAACGAGGTGGGGGGGCCGGGAACAAGAAGATGACAAGTTGTTATTCTATTGGTATGTACTGTCTCTTTATGGTGTTTTAAAGTTTCATCTTTCAAGTAAATGTTAGAACGTAGCATTTTATTTCCAAAATGTAGTAAATCTTTGCTTTCTCACAGCAGGGTGTTCACATTACAAGGCTGCAATTTTTATTTGCCCATCAACTGGGCTTTTGGTGGAAATGACGAACCACCAGCAGCATGATGTCCGCAGGAGAGGCAACGAGGGGGGAGGGGGGCCGGGAATAAGAAGATGACAAGTTGTTATTCTATTGGTATGTACTGTCTCTTTATGGTGTTTTAAAGATTGTTCTTTCAAGTACATGTTAGAACGTAGCATTTTATTTCCAAAGTGTAGTAAATCTTTGCTTTCTCACAGTAGAGTGTTCACATTACAAGGCTGCAATTTTTATTTGCCCATCAACTGGGCTTTTGGTGGAAATGACGAACCACCAGCAGCATGATGTCCGCAGGATTGGCAACGAGGGGGGTGGGGGGGGGCCGGGAACAAGAAGATGACAAGTTGTTATTCTATTGGTATGTACTGTCTCTTTATGGTGTTTTAAAGATTCTTCTTTCAAGTACATGTTAGAACGTAGCATTTTATTTCCAAAGTGTAGAAAATCTTTGCTTTCTCACAGCATGGTGTTCACATTACAAGGCTGCAATTTTTATTTGCCCATCAACTGGGCTTTTGGTGGAAATGACGAACCACCAGCAGCATGATGTCCGCAAGAGTGGCAACGAGGTGGGGGGGCCGGGAACAAGAAGATGACAAGTTGTTATTCTATTGGTATGTACTGTCTCTTTATGGTGTTTTAAAGATTCTTCTTTCAAGTACATGTTAGAAGGTAGCATTTTATTTCCAAAGTGTAGTAAATCTTTGCTTTCCCACAGCAGGGTGTTCAAATTACAAGGCTGCAATTTTTATTTGCCCATCAACTGGGCTTTTGGTGGAAATGACGCACCACCAGCAGCATGATGTCCGGAGGGATGGCAACGTTTGGTGAAGGGGGGGGGGGGGGCGGGAACAAGAAGATGACAAGTTGTTATTCTATTGGTATGTACTGTCTCTTTATGGTGTTTTAAAGATTGTTCTTTCAAGTACATGTTAGAACGTAGCATTTTATTTCCAAAGTGTAGTAAATCTTTGCTTTCTCACAGCAGGGTGTTCAAATTACAAGGCTGCAATTTTTATTTGCCCATCAACTGGGCTTTTGGTGGAAATGACGAACCACCAGCAGCATGATGTCCGCAGGAGTGGAAACAAGGGGGGGGGGGGCGGGAACAAGAAGATGACAAGTTGTTATTCTATTGGTATGTACTGTCCCTTTATGGTGTTTTAAAGATTGTTCTTTCAAGTACATCTTAGAACGTAGCATTTTATTTCCAAAGTGTAGTAAATCTTTGCTTTCTTACAGCAGGGTGTTCACATAACAAGGCTGCAATTTTTATTTGCCCATCAACTGGGCTTTTGGTGGAAATGACGAACCAGCAGCAGCATGATGTCCGCAAGAGTGGCAACGAGGTGGGGGGGCCGGGGACAAGAAGATGACGAGTTGTTATTCTATTGGTATGTACTGTCTCTTTATGGTGTTTTAAAGATTGTTCTTTCAAGTACATGTTAGAACGTAGCATTTTATTTCCAAAGTGTAGAAAATCTTTGCTTTCTCACAGCATGGGGTTCACATTACAAGGCTGCAATTTTTATTTGCCCATCAACTGGGCTTTTGGTGGGAATGACGAACCACCAGCAGCATGATGTCCGCAAGAGTGGCAACGAGGTGGGGGGGCCGGGAACAAGAAGATGACAAGTTATTATTCTATTGGTATGTACTGTCTCTTTATGGTGTTTTAAAGATTCTTCTTTCAAGTACATGTTAGAACGTAGCATTTTATTTCCAAAGTGTAGTAAATCTTTGCTTTCCCACAGCAGGGTGTTCAAATTACAAGGCTGCAATTTTTATTTGCCCATCAACTGGGCTTTTGGTGGAAATGACAAACAACCAGCAGCATGATGTCCGGAGGAGTGGCAACGTTTGGGGAAGGGGGGGGGAGCGGAACAAGAAGATGACAAGTTGTTATTCTATTGGTATGTACTGTCTCTTTATGGTGTTTTAAAGATTGTTCTTTCAACTACATCTTAGAACGTAGCATTTTATTTCCAAAGTGTAGTAAATCTTTGCTTTCTCACAGCAAGGTGTTCACATTACAAGGCTGCAATTTTTATTTGCCCATCAACTGGGCTTTTGGTGGAAATGACGAACCACCTGCAGCATGATGTCCGCAAGAGTGGCAACGAGGTGGGGGGGCCGGGGACAAGAAGATGACGAGTTGTTATTCTATTTGTATGTACTGTCTCTTTATGGTGTTTTAAAGATTGTTCTTCCAAGTACATGTTAGAACGTAGCATTTTATTTCCAAAGTGTAGTAAATCTTTGCTTTCTCACAGCATGGTGTTCACATTACAAGGCTGCAGTTTTAATTTGCCCATCAACTGGGCTTTTGGTGGAAATGACGAACCACCAGCAGCATGATGATCGTAAGAGTGGCAACGAGGGGGGGGGGGGGGGGGGGCGGGAACAAGAAGATGACAAGTTGTTATTCTATTGGTATGTACTGTCTCTTTATGGTGTTTTAAAGATTGTTCTTTCAAGTACATCTTAGAACGTAGCATTTTATTTTCAAAGTGTAGTAAATCTTTGCTTTCTCACAGCAGGGTGTTCAAATTACAAGGCTGCAATTTTTATTTGCCCATCAGCTGGGCTTTTGGTGGAAATGACGAACCACCAGCAGCATGATGTCTGCAAGAGTGGCAACGACGTGGGGGGGCCGGGAACAAAAAGATGACAAGTTGTTACTCTATTGGTATGTACTGTCTCTTTATGGTGTTTTAAAGATTCTTCTTTCAAGTACATGTTAGAAAGTAGCATTTTATTTCCAAAGTGTAGTAAATCTTTGCTTTCTCACAGCAGGGTGTTCAAATTACAAGGCTGCAATTTTTATTTGCCTATCAACTGGGCTTTTGGTGGAAATGACGAACCACCAGCAGCATGATGTCCGCAGGAGTGGTAACGAGGGGGGTGGGGGGGGCCGGGAACAAGAAGATGACAAGTTGTTATTCTATTGGTATGTACTGTCTCTTTATGGTGTTTTAAAGATTCTTCTTTCAATTACATGTTAGAACGTAGCATTTTATTTCCAAAGTGTAGTAAATCTTTGCTTTCTCACAGCAGGGTGTTCAAATTACAAGGCTGCAATTTTTATTTGCCCATCAACTGCGCTTTTGGTGGAAATGACGAACCACCAGCAGCATGATGTCCGCAAGAGTGGCAACGAGGGTGGGGGGGGGGGGGCCGGGAACAAGAAGATGACAAGTTGTTATTCTATTGGTATGTACTGTCTCTTTATGGTGTTTTAAAGATTGTTCTTTCAAGTACATGTTAGAACGTAGCATTTTCTTTCCAAAGTGTAGTAAATCTTTGCTTTCTCACAGCAGGGTGTTCAAATTACAAGGCTGCAATTTTTATTTGCCCATCAGCTGGGCTTTTGGTGGAAATTACGAACCACCAGTAGCATGATGTCTGCAAGAGTGGCAACGAGGTGGGGGGCCGGGAACAAGAATATGACAAGTTGTTATTCTATTGGTATGTACTGTCTCTTTATGGTGTTTTAAAGATTCTTCTTTCAAGTACATGTTAGAACGTAGCATTTTATTTCCAAAGTGTAGTAAATCTTTGCTTTCTCACAGCAGGGTGTTCAAATTACAAGGCTGCAATTTTTATTTGCCCATCAACTGGACTTTTGGTGGAAATGACGAACCACCAGCAGCATGATGTCCGCAGGAGTGGCAACGAGGGGGGAGGGGGGCCGAGAATAAGAAGATGACAAGTTGTTATTCTATTGGTATGTACTGTCTATTTATGGTGTTTTAAAGATTGTTCTTTCAAGTACATGTTAGAACGTAGCATTTTATTTCCAAAGTGTAGTAAATCTTTGCTTTCTCACAGTAGGGTGTTCACATTACAAGGCTGCAATTTTTATTTGCCCATCAACTGGGCTTTTGGTGGAAATGACGAACCACCAGCAGCATGATGTCCGCAGGAGTGGCAACGAGGGGGGTCGGGGGGCCGGGAACAAGAAGATGACAAGTTGTTATTCTATTGGTATGTACTGTCTCTTTATGGTGTTTTAAAGATTCTTCTTTCAAGTACATGTTAGAACATAGCATTTTATTTCCAAAGTGTAGTAAATCTTTGCTTTCTCTCAGCAGGGTGTTCAAATTACAAGGCTGCAATTTTTATTTGCCTATCAACTGGGCTTTTGGTGGAAATGACGAACCACCAGCAGCATGATGTCCGCAGGTGTGGCAACGAGGGGGGTGGGGGCTGGGAACAAGAAGATGACAAGTTGTTATTCTATTGGTATGTACTGTCTCTTTAGGGTGTTTTAAAGATTCTTCTTTCAAGTACATGTTAGAATGTAGCATTTTATTTCCAAAGTGTAGTAAATCTTTGCTTTCTCACAGCAGGGTGTTCAAAATACAAGGCTGCAATTTTTATTTGCCCATCAACTGCGCTTTTGATGGAAATGACGAACCACCAGCAGCATGATGTCCGCAGGAGTGGCAACGAGGGGGGGGGTGGGGGGGGGAATACCAGCAGTATGATGTCCGCAGGAGTGGCAACGAGGGGGGGGGGGGCCAGGAACAAGAAGATGACAAGTTGTTATTCTATTGGAATGTACTGTCTCTTTATGATGTTTTAAAGATTGTTCTTTCGAGTACATCTTAGAACGTAGCATATTATATCCAAAATGTAGTAAATCTTTGCTTTCTCACAGCAGGGTGTTCACATTACAAGGCTGCAATTTTTATTTGCCCATCAACTGGGCTTTTGGTGGAAATGACGAACCACCAGCAGCATGATGTCCGCAAGAGTGGCAACGAGGTGGGGGGGCCGGGAACAAGAAGATGACAAGTTGTTATTCCATTGGTATGTACTGTCTCTTTATGGTGTTTTAAAGATTGTTCTTTCAAGTACATGTTAGAATGTAGCATTTTATTTCCAAAGTGTAGTAAATCTTTGCTTTCTCACAGCAGGTTGTTCAAATTACAAGGCTGCAATTTTTATTTTCCCATCAACTGGGCTTTTGGTGGAAATGACGAACCACCAGCAGCATGATGTCCGCAAGAGTGGCAACGAGGTGGGGGGGCCGGGAACAAGAAGATGACAAGTTGTTATTCCATTGGTATGTACTGTCTCTTTATGGTGTTTTAAAGATTGTTCTTTCAAGTACATGTTAGAACGTAGTAATTTATTTCCAAAGTGTAGTAAATCTTTGCTTTCTCACAGCAGGGTGTTCAAATTACAAGGCTGCAATTTTTATTTTTCCATCAACTGGGCTTTTGGTGGAAATGACGAACCACCAGCAGCATGATGTCCGCAAGGGTGGCAACGAGGTGGGGGGGCCGGGAACAAGAAGATGACAAGTTGTTATTCTATTGGTATGTACTGTCTCTTTATGGTGTTATAAAGATTCTTCTTTCAAGTACATGTTAGAACGTAGCATTTTATTTCCAAAGTGTAGTAAATCTTTGCCTTCTCACAGCAGGGTGTTCAAATTACAAGGCTGCAATTTTTATTTGCCCATCAACTGGGCTTTTGGTGGAAATGACGAACCACCTGCAGCATGATGTCCGCAAGAGTGGCAACGAGGTGGGGGGGCCGGGAACAAGAAGATGACAAGTTGTTATTCCATTGGTATGTACTGTCTCTTTATGGTGTTTTACAGATTCTTCTTTCAAGTACATGTTAGAACGTAGCTTTTTATTTCCAAAGTGTAGTAAATCTTTGCTTTCTCACAGCAGGGTGTTCAAATTACTAGGCTGCTATTTTTATTTGCCCATCAACTGGGCTTTTGGTGGAAATGACGAACCACCAGCAGCATGATGTCTGCAAGAGTGGCAACGAGGTGGGGGGTCCGGGAACAAGAAGATGACAAGTTGTTATTCTATTGGTATGTACTGTCTCTTTATGGTGTTTTAAAGAATGTTCTTTCAAGTACATGTTAGAACGTAGCATTTTATTTCCAAAGTGTAGTAAATCTTTGCTTTCTCACAGCAGGGTGTTCAAATTACAAGGCTGCAATTTTTATTTGCCCATCAACTGGGCTTTTGGTGGAAATGACGAACCACCAGCAGCATGATGTCTGCAAGAGTGGCAACGAGGTGGGGGGTCCGGGAACAAGAAGATGACAAGTTGTTATTCTATTGGTATGTACTGTCTCTTTATGGTGTTTTAAAGATTGTTCTTTCAAGTACATGTTAGAACGTAGCATTTTATTTCCAAAGTGTAGTAAATCTTTGCTTTCTCACAGCAGGGTGTTCAAATTACAAGGCTGCAATTTTTATTTGCCCTACAACTGGGCTTTTGGTGGAAATGACGAACCACCAGCAGCATGATGTCCGCAAGAGTGGCAACGAGGTGGGGGGGCCGATAACAAGAAGATGACAAGCTGTTATTCTATTGGTATGTACTGTCTCTTTATGGTGTTTTAAAGAATGTTCTTTCAAGTACATGTTAGAACGTAGCATTTTATTTCCAAAGTGTAGTAAATCTTTGCTTTCTCACAGCAGGGTGTTCAAATTACAAGGCTGCAATTTTTATTTGCCCATCAACTGGGCTTTTGGTGGAAATGACGAACCACCAGCAGCATGATGTCCGCAGGAGTGGCAACGAGGGATGGGGGGTGGGGGCCGGGAACAATAAGATGACAAGTAGTTATTCTATTGTTATGTACTATCTCTTTATGGTGTTTAAAAGATTGTTCTTTCAAGTACATGTTAGAACGTAGCATTTTATTTCCAAAGTGTAGTAAATCTTGGCTTCTTCACAGCAGGGTGTTCAAATTACAAGGCTGCAATTTTTATTTGCCCATCAACTGGGGTTTTGGTGGAAATGATGAACCACCAGCAGCATGATGTCCGCAGGAGTGGCAACGAGGGATGGAGGGTGGGGTCTGGGAACAAGAAGATGACAAGTTGTTATTCAATTGGTATGTACTGTCTCTTTATGGTGTTTTAAAGATTGTTCTTTCAAGTACATGTTAGAACTTAGCATTTTATTTCCAAAGTGTAGTAAATCTTTGCTTTCTCACAGCAGGGTGTTCAAATTACAAGGCTGCAATTTTTATTTGCCCATCAACTGGGCTTTTGGTGGAAATGACGAACCACCAGCAGCATAATGTCCGCAGGAGTGGCAACGAGGGGTGGGGGGTGGGGGCCGGGAACAAGAAGATGACAAGTTGTTATTCTATTGGTATTTACTGTCTCTTTATGGTGTTTTAAAGATTGTTCTTTCAAGTACATGTTAGAACGTAGCATTTTATTTCCAAAGTGTAGTAAATCTTTGCTTTCTCACAGCAGGGTGTTCAAATTACAAGGCTGCAATTTTTATTTGCCCATCGACTGGGCTTTTGGTGGAAATGACGAACCACCAGCAGCATGATGTCCGCAAGAGTGGCAACGAGGTGGAGGGTCCGGGAACAAGAAGATGACAAGTTGTTATTCTATTGGTATGTACTGTCTCTTTATGGTGTTTTAAAGATTGTTCTTTCAAGTACATGTTAGAACGTTGCATTTTATTTCCAAAGTGTAGTAAATCTTTGCTTTCTCACAGCAGGGTGTTCAAATTACAAGGTTGCAATTTTTATTTGCCCATCAACTGGGCTTTTGTTGGAAATGACGAACAACCAGCAGCATGGTGTCCGCAAGAGTGGCAACAAGGTGGGGGGTCCGGGAACAAGAAGATGACAAGTTGTTATTCTATTGGTATGTACTGTCTCTTTATGGTGTTTTAAAGATTCTTCTTTCAAGTACATGTTAGAACGTAGCATTTTATTTCCAAAGTGTAGTAAATCTTTGCTTTCTCACAGCAGGGTGTTCAAATTACAAGGCTGCAATTTTTATTTGCCCATCAGCTGGGCTTTTGGTGGAAATGACGAACCACCAGCAGCATGAAGTCTGCAAGAGTGGCAACGAGGTGGGGGGTCCGGGAACAAGAAGATGACAAGTTGTTATTCTATTGGTATGTACTGTCTCTTTATGGTGTTTTAAAGATTGTTCTATCAAGTACATGTTAGAACGTAGCATTTTATTTCCAAAGTGTAGTAAATCTTTGCTTTCTCACAGCAGGGTGTTCAAATTACAAGGCTGCAATTTTTATTTGCCCATCAACTGGACTTTTGGTGGAAATGACGAACCACCAGCAGCATGATGTCCGCAGGAGTGGCAACGAGGGCGGGTGGGGGGTGGGGGGTGGGCGGGGGGCCGGGAGCAAGAAGATGACAAGTTGTTTTTCTATTGGTATGTACTGTCTCTTTATGGTGTTTTAAAGATTGTTCTTTCAAGTACATGTTAGAACTCAGCATTTTATTTCCAAAGTGTAGTAAATCTTGGCTTTCTCACAGCAGGGTGTTCAAATTACAAGGCTGCAATTTTTATTTGCCCATCAACTGGGCTTTTGGTGGAAATGACGAACCACCAGCAGCATGATGTCCGCAGGAGTGGCAACGAGGGATGGAGGGTGGGGTCCGGGAACAAGAAGATGACAAGTTGTTATTCTATTGGTATGTACTGTCTCTATATGGTGTTTTAAAGATTGTTCTTTCAAGTACATGTTAGAACTTAGCATTTTATTTCCAAAGTGTAGTAAATCTTTGCTTTCTCACAGCAGGGTGTTCAAATTACAAGGCTGCAATTTTTATTTGCCCATCAACTGGCCTTTTGGTGGAAATGACGAACCACCAGCAGCATGATGTCCGCAAGAGTGGCAACGAGGTGGGGGGTCAGGGAACAAGAAGATGACAAGTTGTTATTCTGTTGGTATGTACTGTCTCTTTATGGTGTTTTAAAGATTGTTCTTTCAAGTACATGTTAGAACGTAGTATTTTATTTCCAAAGTGTTGTAAATCTTTTTTTTCTCACAGCAGGGTGTTCAAATTACAAGGCTGCAATTTTTATTTGCCCATCAACTGGGCTTTTGGTGGAAATGACGAACCACCAGCTGCATGATGTCCGCAAGAATGGCAACGAGATGGGGGGGCCGGGAACAAGAAGATGACAAGTTGTTATTCTATTGGTATGTACTGTCTCTTTATGGTGTTTTAAAGATTCTTCTTTCAAGTACATGTTAGAACGTAGCATTTTATTTCCAAAGTGTAGTAAATCTTTGCTTTCTCACAGCAGGGTGTTCAAATTACAAGGCTGCAATTTTTATTTGCCCATCAACTGGGCTTTTGGTGGAAATGACGAACCACCAGCAGCATGATGTCCGTAAGAGTGGCAACGAGGTGGGGGGTCCGGGAACAAGAAGATGACAAGTTGTTATTCTATTGGTATGTACTGTCTCTTTATGGTGTATAAAAGATTGTTCTTTCAAGTACATGTTAGAACGTAGCATTTTATTTCCAAAGTGAAGTAAATCTTGGCTTCTTCACAGCAGGGTGTTCAAATTACAAGGCTGCAATTTTTATTTGCCAATCAACTGGGCTTTTGGTGGAAATGACGAACCACCAGCAGCATGATGTCCGCAGGAGTGGCAACGAGGGATGGAGGGTGGGGTCCGGGAACAAGAAGATGACAAGTTGTCATTCTATTGGTATGTACTGTCTCTTTATGGTGTTTTAAAGATTCTTCTTTCAAGTACATGTTAGAACGTAGCATTTTATTTCCAAAGTGTAGTAATTCTTTGCTTTCTCACAGCAGGGTGTTCAAATTACAAGGCTGCAATTTTTATTTGCCCATCAACTGGGCTTTTGGTGGAAACGACGAACCACCAGCAGCATGATGTCCGCAGGAGTGGCAACGAGGTGTGGGGGGTGGGGGCCGGGAACAAGAAGATGACAAGTTGTTATTCTATTTGTATGTACTGTCTCTTTTTGGTGTTTTAAAGATTCTTCTTTCAAGTACATGTTAGAATGTAGCATTTTATTTCCAAAGTGTAGTAAATCTTTGCTTTCTCACAGCAGGGTGTTCAAATTACAAGGCTGCAATTTTTATTTGCCCATCAACTGGGCTTTTGGTGGAAATGACGAACCACCAGCAGCATGATGTCCGCAGGAGTGGCAACGAGGGGTGGGGGGTGGGGGTCGGGAACAAGAAGATGACAAGTTGTTATTCTTTTGGTATGTACTGTCTCTTTATGGTGTTTTAAAGATTCTTCTTTCAAGTACATGTTAGAACATAGCATTTTATTTCCAAAGTGTAGTAAATCTTTGCTTTCTCACAGCAGTGTGTTCAAATTACAAGGCTGCAATTTTTATTTGCCCATCAACTGGGCTTTTGGTGGAAATTACAAACCACCAGCAGCATGATGTGAGCAAGAGTAGCAACGAGGTGGGGGGTCCGGGAACAAGAAGATGACAAGTTGTTATTCTATTGGTATGTACTGTCTCTTTATGGTGTTTTAAAGATTCTTCTTTCAAGTACATGTTAGAATGTAGCATTTTATTTCCAAAGTGTAGTAAATCTTTGCTTTCTCACAGCAGGGTGTTCAAATTACAAGGCTGCAATTTTTATTTGCCCATCAACTGGATTTTTGGTGGAAATGACGAACCACCAGCAGCATGATGTCCGCAGGAGTGGCAACGATGGTGGGAGGGGGGGGGGGGGGGCGGGAGCAAGAAGATGACAAGTTGTTATTCTATTGGTATGTACTGTCTCTTTATGGTGTTTTAAAGATTGTTCTTTCAAGTACATGTTACAACGTAGCATTTTATTTCCAAAGTGTAGTAAATCTTTGCTTTCTCACAGCTGGGTGTTCAAATTACAAGGCTGCAATTTTTATTTGCCCATCAACTGGGCTTTTGGTGGAAATGACGAACCACCAGCAGCATGATGTCCGCAGGAGTGGTAACGAGGGGTGGAGGGGGGGGGGGCCGGAAACAAGAAGATGACAAGTTGTTATTCTATTGGTATGTACTGTCTCTTTATGTTGTTTTAAACATTCTTCTTTCAAGTACATGTTAGAACGTAGCATTTTATTTCCAAAGTGTAGTAAATCTATGCTTTCTCACAGCAGGGTGTTCAAATTACAAGGCTGCAATTTTTATTTGCCCATCAACTGGGCTTTTGGTGGAAATGACGAACCACCAGCAGCATGATGTCCGCAGGAGTGGTAACGAGTGGAGGGGGGGAGGGGGCCGGGAACAAGAAGATGACAAGTTGTTATTCTATTGGTATGTACTGTCTCTTTATGGTGTTTTAAAGATTCTTCTTTCAAGTACATGTTAGAACGTAGCATTTTATTTCCAAAGTGTAGTAAATCTTTGCTTTCTCACAGCAGGGTGTTCAAATTACAAGGGTGCAATTTTTATTTGCCCATCAACTGGGCTTTTGGTGGAAATGACGAACCACCAGCAGCATGATGTCCGCAGGAGTGGCAACGAGGGGTGGGGGGTGGGGGCCGGGAACAAGAAGATGACAAGTTGTTATTCTATTGGTATGTACTGTCTCTTTATGGTGTTTTAAAGATTGTTCTTTCAAGTACATGTTAGAACGTAGCATTTTATTTCCAAAGTGTAGTAAATCTTTGCTTTCTCACAGCAGGGTGTTCAAATTACAAGGCTGCAATTTTTATTTGCCCATCAACTGGGCTTTTGGTGGAAATGACGAACCACCAGCATCATGATGTCCGCAGGAGTGGCAACGAGGGGTGGGGGGTGGGGGCCGGGAACAAGAAGATGACAAGTTGTTATTCTATTGGTAAGTACTGTCTCTTTATGGTGTTTTAAAGATTGTTCTTTCAAGTACATGTTAGAACGTAGCATTTTATTTCCAAAGTGTAGTAAATCTTTGCTTTCTCACAGCAGGGTGTTCAAATTACAAGGCTGCAATTTTTATTTGCCCATCAACTGGGCTTTTGGTGGAAATCACGAACCACCAGCAGCATGATGTCCGCAAGAGTGGCAACGAGGTGGGGGGTCCGGGAACAAGAAGATGACAAGTTGTTATTCTATTGGTATGTACTGTCTCTTTATGGTGTTTTAAAGATTGTTCTTTCAAGTACATGTTAGAACTCAGCATTTTATTTCCAAAGTGTAGTAAATCTTGGCTTTCTCACAGCAGGGTGTTCAAATTACAAGGCTGCAATTTTTATTTGCCCATCAACTGGGGTTTTGGTGGAAATGACGAACCACCAGCAGCATGATGTCCGCAGGAGTGGCAACGAGGGATGGAGGGTGGGGTCCGGGAACAAGAAGATGACAAGTTGTTATTCTATTGGTATGTACTGTCTCTATATGGTGTTTTAAAGATTGTTCTTTCAAGTACATGTTAGAACGTAGCATTTTATTTCCAAAGTGTAGTAAATCTTTGCTTTCTCACAGCAGGGTGTTCAAATTACAAGGCTGCAATTTTTATTTGCCCATCAACTGGCCTTTTGGTGGAAATGACGAACCACCAGCAGCATGATGTCCGCAAGAGTGGCAACGAGGTGGGGGGTCAGGGAACAAGAAGATGACAAGTTGTTATTCTGTTGGTATGTACTGTCTCTTTATGGTGTTTTAAAGATTGTTCTTTCAAGTACATGTTAGAACGTAGTATTTTATTTCCAAAGTGTTGTAAATCTTTTTTTTCTCACAGCAGGGTGTTCAAATTACAAGGCTGCAATTTTTATTTGCCCATCAACTGGGCTTTTGGTGGAAATGACGAACCACCAGCAGCATGATGTCCGCAAGAATGGCAACGAGATGGGGGGGCCGGGAACAAGAAGATGACAAGTTGTTATTCTATTGGTATGTACTGTCTCTTTATGGTGTTTTAAAGATTCTTCTTTCAAGTACATGTTAGAACGTAGCATTTTATTTCCAAAGTGTAGTAAATCTTTGCTTTCTCACAGCAGGGTGTTCAAATTACAAGGCTGCAATTTTTATTTGCCCATCAACTGGGCTTTTGGTGGAAATGACGAACCACCAGCAGCATGATGTCCGTAAGAGTGGCAACGAGGTGGGGGGTCCGGGAACAAGAAGATGACAAGTTGTTATTCTATTGGTATGTACTGTCTCTTTATGGTGTATAAAAGATTGTTCTTTCAAGTACATGTTAGAACGTAGCATTTTATTTCCAAAGTGAAGTAAATCTTGGCTTCTTCACAGCAGGGTGTTCAAATTACAAGGCTGCAATTTTTATTTGCCAATCAACTGGGCTTTTGGTGGAAATGACGAACCACCAGCAGCATGATGTCCGCAGGAGTGGCAACGAGGGATGGAGGGTGGGGTCCGGGAACAAGAAGATGACAAGTTGTCATTCTATTGGTATGTACTGTCTCTTTATGGTGTTTTAAAGATTCTTCTTTCAAGTACATGTTAGAACGTAGCATTTTATTTCCAAAGTGTAGTAATTCTTTGCTTTCTCACAGCAGGGTGTTCAAATTACAAGGCTGCAATTTTTATTTGCCCATCAACTGGGCTTTTGGTGGAAACGACGAACCACCAGCAGCATGATGTCCGCAGGAGTGGCAACGAGGTGTGGGGGGTGGGGACCGGGAACAAGAAGATGACAAGTTGTTATTCTATTTGTATGTACTGTCTCTTTATGGTGTTTTAAAGATTCTTCTTTCAAGTACATGTTAGAATGTAGCATTTTATTTCCAAAGTGTAGTAAATCTTTGCTTTCTCACAGCAGGGTGTTCAAATTACAAGGCTGCAATTTTTATTTGCCCATCAACTGGGCTTTTGGTGGAAATGACGAACCACCAGCAGCATGATGTCCGCAGGAGTGGAAACGAGGGGTGGGGGGTGGGGGCCGGGAACAAGAAGATGACAAGTTGTTATTCTATTGGTATGTACTGTCTCTTTATGGTGTTTTAAAGATTCTTCTTTCAAGTACATGTTAGAACATAGCATTTTATTTCCAAAGTGTAGTAAATCTTTGCTTTCTCACAGCAGTGTGTTCAAATTACAAGGCTGCAATTTTTATTTGCCCATCAACTGGGCTTTTGGTGGAAATTACAAACCACCAGCAGCATGATGTGAGCAAGAGTAGCAACGAGGTGGGGGGTCCGGGAACAAGAAGATGACAAGTTGTTATTCTATTGGTATGTACTGTCTGTTTATGGTGTTTTAAAGATTGTTCTTTCAAGTACATGTTAGAACGTAGCATTTTATTTCCAAAGTGTAGTAAATCTTTGCTTTCTCACAGCTGGGTGTTCAAATTACAAGGCTGCAATTTTTATTTGCCCATCAACTGGGCTTTTGGTGGAAATGACGAACCACCAGCAGCATGATGTCCGCAGGAATGGTAACGAGGGGTGGAGGGGGGGGGGGCCGGAAACAAGAAGATGACAAGTTGTTATTCTATTGGTATGTACTGTCTCTTTATGTTGTTTTAAACATTCTTCTTTCAAGTACATGTTAGAACGTAGCATTTTATTTCCAAAGTGTAGTAAATCTTTGCTTTCTCACAGCAGGGTGTTCAAATTACAAGGCTGCAATTTTTATTTGCCCATCAACTGGGCTTTTGGTGGAAATGACGAACCACCAGCAGCATGATGTCCGCAGGAGTGGTAACGAGTGGAGGGGGGGAGGGGGCCGGGAACAAGAAGATGACAAGTTGTTATTCTATTGGTATGTACTGTCTCTTTATGGTGTTTTAAAGATTCTTCTTTCAAGTACATGTTAGAACGTAGCATTTTATTTCCAAAGTGTAGTAAATCTTTGCTTTCTCACAGCAGGGTGTTCAAATTACAAGGGTGCAATTTTTATTTGCCCATCAACTGGGCCTCTGGTGGAAATGACGAACCACCAGCAGCATGATGTCCGCAGGAGTGGCAACGAGGGGTGGGGGGTGGGGGCCGGGAACAAGAAGATGACAAGTTGTTATTCTATTGGTATGTACTGTCTCTTTATGGTGTTTTAAAGATTCTTCTTTCAAGTACATGTTAGAACGTAGCATTTTATTTCCAAAGTGTAGTAAATCTTTGCTTTCTCACAGCAGGGTGTTCAAATTACAAGGCTGCAAGTTTTATTTGCCCATCATCTGGGCTTTTGGTGGAAATGACGAACCACCAGCAGCATGATGTCCGCAAGAGTGGCAACGAGGTGGGGGGGGCCGGGAACAAGAAGATGACAAGTTGTTATTCTATTGGTAAGTACTGTCTCTTTATGGTGTTTTAAAGATTGTTCTTTCAAGTACATGTTAGAACGTAGCATTTTATTTCCAAAGTGTAGTAAATCTTTGCTTTCTCACAGCAGGGTGTTCAAATTACAAGGCTGCAATTTTTATTTGCCCATCAACTGGGCTTTTGGTGGAAATCACGAACCACCAGCAGCATGATGTCCGCAAGAGTGGCAACGAGGTGGGGGGTCCGGGAACAAGAAGATGACAAGTTGTTATTCTATTGGTATGTACTGTCTCTTTATGGTGTTTTAAAGATTCTTCTTTCAAGTACATGTTAGAACGTAGCATTTTATTTTCAAAGTGTAGTAAATCTTTGCTCTCTCACAGCAGGGTGTTCAAATTACAAGGCTGCAATTTTTATTTGCCCATCAACTGGGCTTTTGGTGGAAATGACGAACCACCAGCAGCATGATGTCCGCAAGAGTAGCAACGAGGTGGGGGGTCCGGGAACAAGAAGATGACAAGTTGTTATTCTATTGGCATGTACTGTCTCTTTATGGTGTTTTAAAGATTCTTCTTTCAAGTACATGTTAGAACGTAGCATTTTATTTCCAAAGTGTAGTAAATCTTTGCTTTCTCACAGCAGGGTGTTCAAATTACAAAGCTGCAATTTTTATTTGCCCATCAACTGGGCTTTTGGTGGAAATGACGAACCACCAGCAGCATGATGTCCGCAGGAGTGGCAACGAGGGGTGGGGGGTGGGGGCCGGGAACAAGAAGATGACAAGTTGTTATTCTATTGGTAAGTACTGTCTCTTTATGGTGTTTTAAAGATTGTTCTTTCAAGTACATGTTAGAACGTAGCATTTTATTTCCAAAGTGTAGTAAATCTTTGCTTTCTCACAGCAGGGTGTTCAAATTACAAGGCTGCAATTTTTATTTGCCCATCAACAGGGCTTTTGGTGGAAATCACGAACCACCAGCAGCATGATGTCTGCAAGAGTGGCAACCAGGTGGGGGGTCCGGGAACAAGAAGATGACAAGTTGTTATTCTATTGGTATGTACTGTCTCTTTATGGTGTTTTAAAGATTGTTCTTTCAAGTACATGTTTGAACGTAGCATTTTATTTCCAAAGTGTAGTAAATCTTTGCTTTCTCACAGCTGGGTGTTCAAATTACAAGGCTGCAATTTTTATTTGCCCATCAACTGGACTTTTGGTGGAAATGACGAACCACCAGCAGCACGATGTCCGCAGGAGTGGCAACGAGGGTGGGTGGGGAGGGGGGGGGGGGGGGCCGGGAGCAAGAAGATGACAAGTTGTTATTCTATTGGTATGTACTGTCTCTTTATGGTGTTTTAAAGATTGTTCTTTCAAGTACATGTTAGAACGTAGCATTTTATTTCCAAAGTGTAGTAAATCTTTGCTTTCTCACAGCAGGATGTTCAAATTACAAGGCTGCAATTTTTATTTGCCCATCAACTGGGCTTTTGGTGGAAATGACGAACCACCAGCAGCATGATGTCCGCAGGAGTGGCAACGAGGGGTGGGGGGTGGGGGCCGGGAACAAGAAGATGACAAGTTGTTATTCTATTGGTATGTACTGTCTCTTTATGGTGTTTTAAAGATTGTTCTTTCAAGTACATGTTAGAACGTAGCATTTTATTTCCAAAGTGTAGTAAATCTTTGCTTTCTCACAGCAGGGTGTTCAAATTACAAGGCTGCAATTTTTATTTGCCCATCAACTGGGCTTTTGGTGGAAATGACGAACCACCAGCAGCATGATGTCCGCAGGAGTGGCAACGAGGGGTGGGGGGTGGGGGCCGGGAACAAGAAGATGACAAGTTGTTATTCTATTGGTATGTACTGTCTCTTTATGGTGTTTTAAAGATTGTTCTTTCAAGTACATGTTAGAACGTAGCATTTCATTTCCAAAGTGTAGTAAATCTTTGCTTTCTCACAGCAGGGTGTTCAAATTACAAGGCTGCAATTTTTATTTGCCCATCAACTGGGCTCTTGGTGGAAATCACGAACCACCAGCAGCATGATGTCCGCAAGAGTGGCAACGAGGAGGGGGGTCCGGGAACAAGAAGATGACAAGTTGTTATTCTATTGGTATGTACTGTCTCTTTATGGTGTTTTAAAGATTCTTCTTTCAAGTACATGTTAGAACGTAGCATTTTATTTCCAAAGTGTAGTAAATCTTTGCTTTCTCACAGCAGGGTGTTCACATTACAAGGCTGCAATTTTTATTTGCCCATCAACTGGGCTTTTGGTGGAAATGACGAACCACCAGCAGCATGATGTCCGCAGGAGTGGCAACGAGGGGTGGGGGGTGGGGGCCGGGAACAAGAAGATGACAAGTTGTTATTCTATTGGTATGTACTGTCTCTTTATGGTGTTTTAAAGATTGTTCTTTCAAGTACATGTTAGAACGTAGCATTTTATTTCCAAAGTGTAGTAAATCTTTGCTTTCTCACAGCAAAGTGTTCAAATTACAAGGCTGCAATTTTTATTTGCCCATCAACTGGGCTTTTGGTGGAAATGACGAACCACCAGCAGCATGATGTCCGCAGGAGTGGCAACGAGGGGTGGGGGGTGGGGGCCGGGAACAAGAAGATGACAAGTTGTTATTCTATTGGTATGTACTGTCTCTTTATGGTGTTTTAAAGATTGTTCTTTCAAGTACATGTTAGAACGTAGCATTTTATTTCCAAAGTGTAGTAAATCTTTGCTTTCTCACAGCAGGGTGTTCAAATTACAAGGCTGCAATTTTTATTTGCCCATCAACTGGGCTTTTGGTGGAAATCACGAACCACCAGCAGCATGATGTCCGCAAGAGTGGCAACGAGGAGGGGGGTCCGGGAACAAGAAGATGACAAGTTGTTATTCTATTGGTATGTACTGTCTCTTTATGGTGTTTTAAAGATTGTTCTTTCAAGTACATCTGAGAACGTAGCATTTTATTTCCAAAGTGTAGTAAATCTTTGCTTTCTCACAGCAGGGTGTTCAAATTACAAGGCTGCAATTTTTATTTGCCCATCAACTGGGCTTTTGGTGGAAATGACGAACCACCAGCAGCATGATGTCCGCAGGAGTGGTAACGAGTGGAGGGGGGGAGGGGGCCGGGAACAAGAAGATGACAAGTTGTTATTCTATTGGTATGTACTGTCTCTTTATGGTGTTTTAAAGATTCTTCTTTCAAGTACATGTTAGAACGTAGCATTTTATTTCCAAAGTGTAGTAAATCTTTGCTTTCTCACAGCAGGGTGTTCAAATTACAAGGCTGCAATTTTTATTTGCCCATCAACTGGGCTTTTGGTGGAAATGACGAACCACCAGCAGCATGATGTCCGCAGGAGTGGCAACGAGGGGTGGGGGGTGGGGGCCGGGAACAAGAAGATGACAAGTTGTTATTCTATTGGTATGTACTGTCTCTTTATGGTGTTTTAAAGATTGTTCTTTCAAGTACATGTTAGAACGTAGCATTTTATTTCCAAAGTGTAGTAAATCTTTGCTTTCTCACAGCAGGGTGTTCAAATTACAAGGCTGCAATTTTTATTTGCCCATCAACTGGGCTTTTGGTAGAAATGATGAACCACCAGCAGCATGATGTCCACAAGAGTGGCAACGAGGTGGGGGGGCCGGGAACAAGAAGATGACAAGTTGTTATTCTATTGGTATGTACTGTCTCTTTATGGTGTTTTAAAGATTCTTCTTTCAAGTACATGTTAGAACGTAGCATTTTATTTCCAAAGTGTAGTGAATCTTTGCTTTCTCACAGCAGGGTGTTCACATTACAAGGCTGCAAATTTTTATTTGCCCATCATCTGGGCTTTTGGTGGAAATGACGAACCACCAGCAGCATGATGTCCGCAAGAGTGGCAACGAGGTGGGGGGGCCGGGAACAAGAAGATGACAAGTTGTTATTCTATTGGTATGTACTGTCTCTTTATGTTGTTTTAAAGATTGTTCTTTCAAGTACATCTTAGAACGTAGCATTTTATTTCCAAAGTGTAGTAAATCTTTGCTTTCTCACAGCAGGGTGTTCAAATTACAAGGCTGCAATTTTTATTTGCCCATCAACTGGGCTTTTGGTGGAAATGACGAACCACCAGCAGCATGATGTCCGCAGGAGTGGCAACGAGGGGTGGGGGGTGGGGGCCGGGAACAAGAAGATGACAAGTTGTTATTCTATTGGTATGTACTGTCTCTTTATGGTGTTTTAAAGATTGTTCTTTCAAGTACATGTTAGAACGTAGCATTTTATTTCCAAAGTGTAGTAAATCTTTGCTTTCTCACAGCAGGGTGTTCAAATTACAAGGCTGCAATTTTTATTTGCCCATCAACTGGGCTCTTGGTGGAAATCACGAACCACCAGCAGCATGATGTCCGCAAGAGTGGCAACGAGGAGGGGGGTCCGGGAACAAGAAGATGACAAGTTGTTATTCTATTGGTATGTACTGTCTCTTTATGGTGTTTTAAAGATTCTTCTTTCAAGTACATGTTAGAACGTAGCATTTTATTTCCAAAGTGTAGTAAATCTTTGCTTTCTCACAGCAGGGTGTTCACATTACAAGGCTGCAATTTTTATTTGCCCATCAACTGGGCTTTTGGTGGAAATGACGAACCACCAGCAGCATGATGTCCGCAGGAGTGGCAACGAGGGGTGGGGGGTGGGGGCCGGGAACAAGAAGATGACAAGTTGTTATTCTATTGGTATGTACTGTCTCTTTATGGTGTTTTAAAGATTGTTCTTTCAAGTACATGTTAGAACGTAGCATTTTATTTCCAAAGTGTAGTAAATCTTTGCTTTCTCACAGCAGAGTGTTCAAATTACAAGGCTGCAATTTTTATTTGCCCATCAACTGGGCTTTTGGTGGAAATGACGAACCACCAGCAGCATGATGTCCGCAGGAGTGGCAACGAGGGGTGGGGGGTGGGGGCCGCGAACAAGAAGATGACAAGTTGTTATTCTATTGGTATGTACTGTCTCTTTATGGTGTTTTAAAGATTGTTCTTTCAAGTACATGTTAGAACGTAGCATTTTATTTCCAAAGTGTAGTAAATCTTTGCTTTCTCACAGCAGTGTGTTCAAATTACAAGGCTGCAATTTTTATTTGCCCATCAACTGGGCTTTTGGTGGAAATCACGAACCACCAGCAGCATGATGTCCGCAAGAGTGGCAACGAGGAGGGGGGTCCGGGAACAAGAAGATGACAAGTTGTTATTCTATTGGTATGTACTGTCTCTTTATGGTGTTTTAAAGATTGTTCTTTCAAGTACATCTGAGAACGTAGCATTTTATTTCCAAAGTGTAGTAAATCTTTGCTTTCTCACAGCAGGGTGTTCAAATTACAAGGCTGCAATTTTTATTTGCCCTTCAACTGGGCTTTTGGTGGAAATGACGAACCACCAGCAGCATGATGTCCGCAGGAGTGGTAACGAGTGGAGGGGGGGAGGGGGCCGGGAACAAGAAGATGACAAGTTGTTATTCTATTGGTATGTACTGTCTTTTTATGGTGTTTTAAAGATTCTTCATTCAAGTACATGTTAGAACGTAGCATTTTATTTCCAAAGTGTAGTAAATCTTTGCTTTCTCACAGCAGGGTGTTCAAATTACAAGGCTGCAATTTTTATTTGCCCATCAACTGGGCTTTTGGTGGAAATGACGAACCACCAGCAGCATGATGTCCGCAGGAGTGGCAACGAGGGGTGGGGGGTGGGGGCCGGGAACAAGAAGATGACAAGTTGTTATTCTATTGGTATGTACTGTCTCTTTATGGTGTTTTAAAGATTGTTCTTTCAAGTACATCTTAGAACGTAGCATTTTATTTCCAAAGTGTAGTAAATCTTTGCTTTCTCACAGCAGGGTGTTCAAATTACAAGGCTGCAATTTTTATTTGCCCATCAACTGGGCTTTTGGTAGAAATGACGAACCACCAGCAGCATGATGTCCACAAGAGTGGCAACGAGGTGGGGGGGCCGGGAACAAGAAGATGACAAGTTGTTATTCTATTGGTATGTACTGTCTCTTTATGGTGTTATAAAGATTCTTCTTTCAAGTACATGTTAGAACATAGCATTTTATTTCCAAAGTGTAGTAAATCTTTGCTTTCTCACAGCAGGGTGTTCAAATTACAAGGCTGCAATTTTTATTTGCCCATCAACTGGGCTTTTGGTGGAAATGACGAACCACCAGCAGCATGATATCCGCAGGAATGGCAAGGGGGGGGGGGGGCCGGGAACAAGAAGATGACAAGTTGTTATTCTATTGGTATGTACTGTCTCTTTATGGTGTTTTAAAGATTCTTCTTTCAAGTACATGTTAGAACATAGCATTTTATTTCCAAAGTGTAGTAAATCTTTGCTTTCTCACAGCAGGGTGTTCAAATTACAAGGCTGCAATTTTTATTTGCCCATCAACTGGGCTTTTGGTGGAAATGACAAACCACCAGCAGCATGATGTCCGCAAGAGTTGCAACGAGGTGGGGGGTCCGGGAACAAGAAGATGACAAGTAGTTATTCTATTGGTATGTACTGTCTCTTTATGGTGTTTTAAAGATTCTTCTTTCAAGTACATGTTAGAACGTAGCATTTTATTTCCAAAGTGTAGTAAATCTTTGCTTTCTCACAGCAGGGTGTTCAAATTACAAGGCTGCAATTTTTATTTGCCCATCAACTGGGCTTTTGGTGGAAATGACGAACCACCAGCAGCATGATGTCCGCAAGAGTGGCAACGAGGTGGGGGGTCCGGGAACAAGAAGATGACAAGTTGTTATTCTATTGGTATGTACTGTCTCTTTATGGTGTTTTAAAGATTCTTCTTTCAAGTACATGTTAGAACGTAGCATTTTATTTCCAAAGTGTAGTAAATCTTTGCTTTCTCACAGCAGGGTGTTCAAATTACAAGGCTGCAATTTTTATTTGCCCATCAACTGGGCTTTTGGTGGAAATGACGAACCACCAGCAGCATGATGTCCGCAGAAGTGGCAACGAGGGGTGGGGGGTGGGGGCCGGGAACAAGAAGATGACAAGTTGTTATTCTATTGGTATGTACTGTCTCTTTATGGTGTTTTAAAGATTGTTCTTTCAAGTACATGTTAGAACATAGCATTTTATTTCCAAAGTGTAGTAAATCTTTGCTTTCTCACAGCAGGGTGTTCACATTAAAAGGCTGCAAGTTTTATTTGCCCATCATCTGGGCTTTTGGTGGAAATGACGAACCACCAGCAGCATGATGTCCGCAAGAGTGGCAACGAGGTGGGGGGGGCCGGGAACAAGAAGATGACAAGTTGTTATTCTATTGGTATGTACTGTCTCTTTATGGTGTTTTAAGGATTCTTCTTTCAAGTACATGTTAGAACGTAGCATTTTATTTCCAAAGTGTAGTAAACCTTTGCTTTCTCACAGCAGGGTGTTCAAATTACCATGCTGCAATTTTTATTTGCCCATCAACTGGGCTTTTGGTGGAAATGACGAACCACCAGCAGCATGATGTCCGCAGGAGTGGCAACGAGGGGTGGGGGGTAGGGGCCGAGAACAAGAAGATGACAAGTTGTTATTATATTGGTATGTACTGTCTCTTTATGGTGTTTTAAAGATTGTTCTTTCAAGTACATGTTAGAACTTAGCATTTTATTTCCAAAGTGTAGTAAATCTTTGCTTTCTCACAGCAGGGTGTTCAAATTACAAGGCTGCAATTTTTATTTGCCCATCAACAGGGCTTTTGGTGGAAAGGACGAACCACCAGCAGCATGATGTCCGCAAGAGTGGCAACGAGGTGGGGGGTCCGGGAACAAGAAGATGACAAGTTGTTATTCTATTGGTATGTACTGTCTATTTATGGTGTTTTAAAGATTCTTCTTTCAAGTACGTGTTAGAACGTAGCATTTAATTTCCAAAGTGTAGTAAATCTTTGCTTTCTCACAGCAGGGTGTTCAAATTACAAGGCTGCAATTTTTATTTGCCCATCAACTGGGCTTTTGGTGGAAATGACGAACCACCAGCAGCATGATGTCCGCAGGAGTGGCAACGAGGGGTCGTGGGTGGGGGCCGGGAACAAGAGGATGACAAGTTGTTATTCTATTGGTATGTACTGTCTCTTTATGGTGTTTTAAAGATTCTTCTTTCAAGTCCATGTTAGAACGTAGCATTTTTTTTCCAAAGTGTAGTAAATCTTTGCTTCCTCACAGCAGGGTGTTCAAATTACGAGGCTGCAATTTTTATTTGCCCATCAACTGGGCTTTTGGTGGAAATGACCAACCACCAGCAGCATGATGTCCGCAAGAGTGGCAACGAGGTGGGGGGTCCGGGAACAAGAAGATGACAAGTTGTTATTCTATTGGTATGTACTGTCTCTTTATGGTGCTTTAAAGATTGTTCTTTCAAGTACATGTTAGAACTTAGCATTTATTTCCAAAGTGTAGTAAATCTTTGCTTTCTCACAGCAGGGTGTTCAAATTACAAGGCTGCAATTTTTATTTGCCCATCAACTGGGCTTTTGGTGGAAATGACGAACCACCAGCAGCATGATGTCCGCAAGAGTGGCAACGAGGTGGGGGGTCTTGGAACAAGAAGATGACAAGTTGTTATTCTATTGGTATGTACTGTCTCTTTATGGTGTTTTAAAGATTCTCCTTTCAAGTACGTGTTAGAACGTAGCATTTTATTTCCAAAGTGTAGTAAATCTTTGCTTTCTCGCAGCAGGGTGTTCAAATTACAAGGCTGCAATTTTTATTTGCCCATCAACTGGGCTTTTGGTGGAAATGACGAACCACCAGCAGCATGATGTCCGCAGGAGTGGCAACGAGGGGTGGGGGGTGGGGGCCGGGAAAAAGAAGATGACAATTTGTTATTCTATTGGTATGTACTGTCTCTTTATGGTGTTTTAAAGATTCTTCTTTCAAGTCCATGTTAGAACGTAGCATTTTATTTCCAAAGTGTAGTGAATCTTTGCTTCCTCACAGCTGGGTGTTCAAATTACAAGGCTGCAATTTTTATTTGCCCATCAACTGGGCTTTTGGTGGAAATGACGAACCACCAGCACCATGATGTCTGCAAGAGTGGCAACGAGGTGGGGGGGCCGGGAACAAGAAGATGACAAGTTGTTATTCTATTGGTATGTACTGTCTCTTTATGGTGTTTTAAAGATTCTTCTTTCAAGTACATGTCAGAACGTAGCATTTTATTTCCAAAGGGTAGTAATTCTTTGCTTTCTCACAGCAGGGTGTTCAAATTACAAGGCTGCAATTTTAATTTGCCCATCAACTGGGCTTTTGGTGGAAATGACGAACCACCAGCAGCATGATGTCCGCTGGAGTGGCAACGAGGGGGTGGGGGGGGGGGGGGGGGGGCGGGAACAAGAAGATGACAGGTTGTTATTCTATTGGTATGTACTGTCTCTTTATGGTGTTTTAAAGATTGTTCTTTCAAGTACATGTTAGTTCGTAGCATTTTATTTCCAAAGTGTAGTAAATCTTTGCTTTCTCACAGCAGGGTGTTCACATTACAAGGCTGCAATTTTTATTTGCCCATCAACTGGGCTTTTGGTGGAAATGACGAACCACCAGCAGCATGATGTCCGCAAGAGTGGCAACGAGGGGGGGGGGCCGGGAACAAGAAGATGACAAGATGTTATTCTATTGGTATGTACTGTCTCTTTATGGTGTTTTAAAGATTCTTCTTTCAAGTACATGTTAGAACGTAGCATTTTATTTCCAAAGTGTAGTAAATCTTTGCTTTCTCGCAGCAGGATGTTAACATTACAGGGCTGCAATTTTTATTTGCCCATCAACTGGGCTTTTGGTGGAAATGACGAACCACCAGCAGCATGATGTCCGTAAGGGTGGCAACGAGGTGGGGTGGGGGGGGGGTGGGGGGGGGAGCCGGGAACAAGAAGAAGACAAGTTGTTATTCTATTGGTATGTACTGTCCCTTTATGGTGTTTTAAAGATTCTTCTTTCAAGTACATCTTAGAACGTAGCATTTTATTTCCAAAGTGTAGTAAATATTTGCTTTCTCACAGCAGGGTGTTTACATTACAAGGCTGCAATTTTTATTTGCCCATCAACTGGGCTTTTAATGGAAATGACGAACCACCAGCAGCATGAAGTCCGCAGGAGTGGCAACGAGGGGCGGAGGAGGGGGGGGCGGGAACAAGAAGATGACAAGTTGTTATTCTATTGGTATGTACTGTGTCTTTATGGTGTTTTAAAGATTCTTATTTCAAGGACATCATAGAACGTAGCATTTTATTTCCAAAGTGTAGTAAATCTTTGCTTTCTCACAGCAGGTCGTTCACATTACAAGGCTGCAATTTTTATTTGCCCATCAACTTGGCTTATGGTGGAAATGACGAACCACCAGCAGCATGATGTCCGCAAGAGTGGCAACGAGGGGGGGGGGGGGTGGGGGCCGGGAACAAGATGATGACAAGTTGCTATTCTAAAGGTATGTACTGTCACTTTATGGTGTTTTAAAGATTGTTCTTACAAGTACATGTTAGAACGTAGCATTTTATTTCCAAAGTGTAGTAACTCTTTGCTTTCTCACAGCAGGGTGTTCACATTACAAGGCTGCAATTTTTATTTGCCCATCAACTGGGCTTTTGGTGTAAAAGACGAACCACCAGCGCATGATGTCCGCAAGAGTGGCAACGAGGTGGGTGGGCCGGGAACAAGAAGATGACAAGTTGTTATTCTATTGGTATGTACTGGTTCTTTATGGTGTTTTAAAGATTCTTCTTTCAAGTACATGTTAGAACGAAGCATTTTATTTCGAAAGTGTGGTAAATCTTTGCTTTCTCACAGCAGGATGTTCACATTACAGGGCTGCAATTTTTATTTGCCCATCAACTGGGCCTTTGGTGGAAATGACGAACAACCAGCAGCATGATGTCCGTAAGAGTGGCAACGTGGTGGGGGGGGGGGGGGGGGCCGGGAACAAGAGGATGACAAGTTGTTATTCTATTGGTATGTACTGTCCCTTTATGGTGTTTTAAATATTCTTCTTTCAAGTACATATTAGAACGTAGCATTTTATTTCCAAAGTTTAGTAAATTTTTGCATTCTCACAGCAGGGTGTTCACATTACAAGGCTGCAATTTTTATTTGCCTATCAACTGGGCTTATGGTGGAAATGACGAACCACCAGCAGCATGATGTCCGCAAGAGTGGCATCGAGGTGGGGGTGGAGGAGGACGGGAACAAGAAGATGACAAGTTGTTATTCTATTGGTATGTAGTGTCTCTTTATGGTGTTTTAAAGATTCTTCTTTCAAGGACATCTAAGAACGTAGCATTTTATTTCCAAAGTGTAGTAAATCTTTGCTTTCTCACAGCAGGGCCTTCACATTACAAGGCTGCAATTTTTATTTGCCCATCAACTGGGCTTATGGTGGAAATGACGAACCACCAGCAGCATGATGTCCGCAAGAGTGGCAACGAGGTGGGGGTCCAGGAACAAGAAGATGACAAGTTGTTATTCCATTGGTATGTACTGTATCTTTATGGTGTTTTAAAGATTCTTCTTTCAAGGACATCTTAGAACATAGCATTTTATTTCCAAAGTGTAGTAAATCTTTGCTTTCTCACAGCAGGGTGTTCACATTACGAGGCTGCAATTTTTATTTGCCCATCAACTGGGCTTATGGTGGAAATGACGAACCACCAGCAGCATGATGTCCACAAGAGTGGTAACAAGGGTGGGGGGGGGGGGGGGGGCGGGAAAAAGAAGATAACAAGTTGCTATTCTATTGGTATGTACTGTCACTTTATGGAGTTTTAAAGATTGTTCTTTCAAGGACATCTTAGAACGTAGCATTTTATTTTTAAAGTGTAGTAAATATTTGCTTTCTCACAGCAGGGTTTTTACATTACAAGGCTGCAATTTTTATTTGCCCATCAACTGGGCTTTTGGTGGAAATGACGAACCACCAGCAGCATGATGTCCACAAGAGTGGCAACGAGGTGGGGGTCCAGGAACAAGAATATGACAAGTTGTTATTCTATTGGTATGTACTGTCTCTTTATGGTGTTTTAAAGATTCTTCTTTCAAGGACATATTAGAACGTAGCATTTTATTTCCAAAGTGTAGTAAATCTTTGCTTTCTCACAGCAGGGTGTTCAAATTACAAGGCTGCAATTTTTATTTGCCCATCAACTCGGCGTATGGTGGAAATGACGAACCACCAGCAGCATGATGTCCGCAAGAGTGGCAACGAGGTAGGGGGGGGGGGGGCGGGAACAAGAAGATAACAAGTTGCTATTCTATTGGTATGTACTGTCACTTTATGGTGTTTTAAAGATTGTTCTTTCAAGGACATCTTAGAACGTAGCATTTTATTTTTAAAGTGTAGTAAATATTTGCTTTCTCACAGCAGGGTGTTTACATTACAAGGCTGCAATTTTTATTTGCCCGTCAACTGGGCTTATGGTGGAAATGACGAACCACCAGCAGCATGATGTCCGCAAGAGTGGCAACGAGGTGGGGGGGGGGGGGGGCCGGGAACAAGAAGATAACAAGTTGCTATTCTATTGGTATGTACTGTCACTTTATGGTGTTTTAAAGATTGTTCTTTCAAGTACATGTTAGAACGTAGCATTTTATTTCCAAAGTGTAGTAAATCTTTGCTTTCTCACAGCAGGGTGTTCACATTACAAGGCTGCAATTTTTATTTGCCCATCAACTGGGCTTATGGTGGAAATGACGAACCACCAGCAGCATGATGTCCGCAAGAGTGGCAACGAGGGGGGGGGGGGGGGCCGGGAACAAGAAGATAACAAGTTGCTATTCTATTGGTATGTACTGTCACTTTATGGTGTTTTAAAGATTGTTCTTTCAAGGACATCTTAGAATGTAACATTTTATTTCCAAAGTGTAGTAAATCTTTGCTTTCTCACAGCAGGGTGTTCACATTACAAGGCTGCAATTTTTATTTGCCCATCAACTGGGCTTTTTGTGGAAATGACGGACCACCAGCAGCATGATGTCCGCAAGAGTGGCAACGAGGTGGGGGTCCAGGAACAAGAAGATGACAAGTTGTTATTCCATTGGTATGTACTGTCTCTTTATGGTGTTTTAAAGATTCTTCTTTCAAGGACATCTTAGAACATAGCATTTTATTTCCAAAGTGTAGTAAATCTTTGCTTTCTCACAGCAGGGTGTCCACATTACGAGGCTGCAATTTTTATTTGCCCATCAACTGGGCTTATGGTGGAAATGATGAACCACCAGCAGCATGATGTCCGCAAGAGTGGCAACGAGGTGGGGGGGGGGGGGGGGCCCGGGAACAAGAAGATAACAAGTTGCTATTCTATTGGTATGTACTGTCACTTTATGGTGTTTTAAAGATTGTTCTTTCAAGGACATCTTAGAACGTAGCATTTTATTTATAAAGTGTAGTAAATATTTGCTTTCTCACAGCAGGGTGTTTACATTACAAGGCTGCAATTTTTATTTGCCCATCAACTGGGCTTATGGTGGAAATGACGAACCACCAGCAGCATGATGTCCGCAAGAGTGGCAACGAGGTAGGGGGGGGGGGGGGGGGGGCCGGGAACAAGAAGATAACAAGTTGCTATTCTATTGGTATGTACTGTCACTTTATGGTGTTTTTAAAGATTGTTCTTTCAAGTACATCTTAGAACGTAGCATTTTATTTCCAAAGTGTAGTAAATCTTTGCTTTCTCACAGCAGGGTGTTCATATTACAAGGCTGCAATTTTTATTTGCCCATCAACTGGCCTTTTGGTGGAAATGACGAACCACCAGCAGCGTGATGTCCGTATGAGTGGCAACGTGGGGGGGGGGGGGGGGGGGGGGGGGCCGGGAACAAGAAGATGACAAGTTGTTATTCTATTGGTACGTACTGTCTCTTTATGGTGTTTTAAAGATTCTTCTTTCAAGTACATGTTAGAACGTAGCATTTTATTTCCAAAGTGTAGTAAATCTTTGCTTTCTCACAGCAGGGTGTTCACATTACAAGGCTGCAATTTTTATTTGCCCATCAACTGGGCTTTTGGTGGAAATGACGAACCACCAACAGCATGATGTCCGCAGGAGTGGCAACGAGCGAGGGGTGGGGGTGGGGGGGGGGGGGCCGGGAAGAAGAAGATGACAAGTTGTTTTTCTATTGGTATGTACTGTCTCTTTATGGTGTTTTAAAGATTGTTCTTTCAAGTACATGTTAGAACGTAGCATTTTATTTCTAAAGTGTAGTAAATCTTTGCTTTCTCACAGCAGGGTGTTCACATTACAAGGCTGCAATTTTTATTTGCCCATCAACTGGGCTTTTGGTGGAAATGACAAACCACCAGCAGCATGATGTCCGCAAGAGTGGTAACGAGGGGGGGCTGGGGAGGGGGGGGGGGCCGGGATCAAGAAGATGACAAGTTGTTATTATATTGGTATGTACTGTCTCTTTATGGTGTTTGAAAGATTGTTCTTTCAAGTACATCTTAGAACGTAGCATTTTATTTCCAAACTGTAGTAAATCTTTGCTTTCTCACAACAGGGTGTTCACATTACAAGGCTGCAATTTTTATTTTCCCATCAAGTGGGCTTTTGGTGGAAATGACAAACCACCAGCAGCATGATGTCCGCAAGAGTGGCAACGAGGTGGGGGGGCCGGGAACAAGAAGATGACAAGTTGTTAGTCTATTGGTATGTACTGTCTCTTTATGGTGTTTGAAAGATTGTTCTTTCAAGTACATCTTAGAACGTAGCATTTTATTTCCAAAGTGTAGTAAATCTTTGCTTTCTCACAGCAGGGTGTTCACATCACAAGGCTGCAATTTTTATTTGCCCATCAACTGGGCTTTTGGTGGAAATCACGAACCACCAGCAGCGTGATGTCCGTATCAGTGGCAACGAGGTGGGGGGTGGGGGGTGGGGGGGCCGGGAACAAGGAAGATGACAAGTTGTTATTCTATTGGTATGTACTGTCCCTTTATGGTGTTTTAAAGATTGTTCTTTCAAATACATCTTAGAACATAGCATTTTATTTCCAAAGTGTAGTAAATCTTTGCTTTCTCACAGCAGGGTGTTCACATTACAAGATGGCAATTTTTATTTGACCATCAACTGGGCTTTTGGTGGAAATGACGAAACACCAGCAGCATGAAGTCCACAGGAGTGGCAACGAGGGGGGTGGGGGGGGCCGGGAACAAGAAGATGACAAGTTGTTATTCTATTGGTATGTACTGTCTCTTTATGGTGTTTTAAAGATTGTTCTTTCAAGTACATCTTAGAACGTAACATTTTATTTCCAAAGTGTAGTAAATCTTTGCTTTCTCACAGCAGGGTGTTCACATTACAAGGCTGCAATTTTCATTTGCCCATCAACTGGGCTTTTGGTGGAAATGACGAACCACCAGCAGCATGATGTCCGCAGGAGTGGCAACGAGGGGGGGGGGGGGGCCGGGAACAAGAAGATGACAAGTTGTTATTCTATTGGTATGTACTGTCCCTTTATGGTGTTTTAAAGATTGTTCTTTCAAATACATCTTAGAACGTAGCATTTTATTTCCAAAGTGTAGTAAATCTTTGCTTTCTCACAGCAGGGTGTTCACATTACAAGATGGCAATTTTATTTGCCCATCAACTGGGCTTTTGGTGGAAATGACAAACCACCAGCAGCATGATGTCCGCAGGAGTGGCAACGAGGGGGGTGGGGGAGGACGGGAACAAGAAGATGACAAGTTGTTATTCTATTGGTATGTAGTGTCTCTTTATGGTGTTTTAAAGATTCTTCTTTCAAGGACATCTAAGAACGTAGCATTTTATTTCCAAAGTGTAGTAAATCTTTGCTTTCTCACAGCAGGGCCTTCACATTACAAGGCTGCAATTTTTATTTGCCCATCAACTGGGCTTATGGTGGAAATGACGAACCACCAGCAGCATGATGTCCGCAAGAGTGGCAACGAGGTGGGGGTCCAGGAACAAGAAGATGACAAGTTGTTATTCCATTGGTATGTACTGTATCTTTATGGTGTTTTAAAGATTCTTCTTTCAAGGACATCTTAGAACATAGCATTTTATTTCCAAAGTGTAGTAAATCTTTGCTTTCTCACAGCAGGGTGTTCACATTACGAGGCTGCAATTTTTATTTGCCCATCAACTGGGCTTATGGTGGAAATGACGAACCACCAGCAGCATGATGTCCGCAAGAGTGGTAACAAGGGTGGGGGGGGGGGGCGGGAACAAGAAGATAACAAGTTGCTATTCTATTGGTATGTACTGTCACTTTATGGAGTTTTAAAGATTGTTCTTTCAAGGACATCTTAGAACGTAGCATTTTATTTTTAAAGTGTAGTAAATATTTGCTTTCTCACAGCAGGGTTTTTACATTACAAGGCTGCAATTTTTATTTGCCATCAACTGGGCTTTTGGTGGAAATGACGAACCACCAGCAGCATGATGTCCACAAGAGTGGCAACGAGGTGGGGGTCCAGGAACAAGAATATGACAAGTTGTTATTCTATTGGTATGTACTGTCTCTTTATGGTGTTTTAAAGATTCTTCTTTCAAGGACATATTAGAACGTAGCATTTTATTTCCAAAGTGTAGTAAATCTTTGCTTTCTCACAGCAGGGTGTTCAAATTACAAGGCTGCAATTTTTATTTGCCCATCAACTCGGCGTATGGTGGAAATGACGAACCACCAGCAGCATGATGTCCGCAAGAGTGGCAACGAGGTAGGGGGGGGGGGGGGGCGGGAACAAGAAGATAACAAGTTGCTATTCTATTGGTATGTACTGTCACTTTATGGTGTTTTAAAGATTGTTCTTTCAAGGACATCTTAGAACGTAGCATTTTATTTTTAAAGTGTAGTAAATATTTGCTTTCTCACAGCAGGGTGTTTACATTACAAGGCTGCAATTTTTATTTGCCCGTCAACTGGGCTTATGGTGGAAATGACGAACCACCAGCAGCATGATGTCCGCAAGAGTGGCAACGAGGTGGGGGGGGGGGGGGGGCCGGGAACAAGAAGATAACAAGTTGCTATTCTATTGGTATGTACTGTCACTTTATGGTGTTTTAAAGATTGTTCTTTCAAGGACATCTTAGAATGTAACATTTTATTTCCAAAGTGTAGTAAATCTTTGCTTTCTCACAGCAGGGTGTTCACATTACAAGGCTGCAATTTTTATTTGCCCATCAACTGGGCTTTTTGTGGAAATGACGGACCACCAGCAGCATGATGTCCGCAAGAGTGGCAACGAGGTGGGGGTCCAGGAACAAGAAGATGACAAGTTGTTATTCCATTGGTATGTACTGTCTCTTTATGGTGTTTTAAAGATTCTTCTTTCAAGGACATCTTAGAACATAGCATTTTATTTCCAAAGTGTAGTAAATCTTTGCTTTCTCACAGCAGGGTGTCCACATTACGAGGCTGCAATTTTTATTTGCCCATCAACTGGGCTTATGGTGGAAATGATGAACCACCAGCAGCATGATGTCCGCAAGAGTGGCAACGAGGTGGGGGGGGGGGGGGGGCCCGGGAACAAGAAGATAACAAGTTGCTATTCTATTGGTATGTACTGTCACTTTATGGTGTTTTAAAGATTGTTCTTTCAAGGACATCTTAGAACGTAGCATTTTATTTATAAAGTGTAGTAAATATTTGCTTTCTCACAGCAGGGTGTTTACATTACAAGGCTGCAATTTTTATTTGCCCATCAACTGGGCTTATGGTGGAAATGACGAACCACCAGCAGCATGATGTCCGCAAGAGTGGCAACGAGGTAGGGGGGGGGGGGGGCCGGGAACAAGAAGATAACAAGTTGTTATTATATTGGTATGTACTGTCTCTTTATGGTGTTTGAAAGATTCTTCTTTCAAGGACATCTTAGAACATAGCATTTTATTTCCAAAGTGTAGTAAATCTTTGCTTTCTCACAGCAGGGTGTTCATATTACAAGGCTGCAATTTTTATTTGCCCATCAACTGGCCTTTTGGTGGAAATGACGAACCACCAGCAGCGTGATGTCCGTATGAGTGGTAACGTGGGGGGGGGGGGGGGGGGGGGGGGGGGGGGGGGGGCCGGGAACAAGAAGATGACAAGTTGTTATTCTATTGGTACGTACTGTCTCTTTATGGTGTTTTAAAGATTCTTCTTTCAAGTACATGTTAGAACGTAGCATTTTATTTCCAAAGTGTAGTAAATCTTTGCTTTCTCACAGCAGGGTGTTCACATTACAAGGCTGCAATTTTTATTTGCCCATCAACTGGGCTTTTGGTGGAAATGACGAACCACCAACAGCATGATGTCCGCAGGAGTGGCAACGAGCGAGGGGTGGGGGTGGGGGGGGGGGGGCCGGGAAGAAGAAGATGACAAGTTGTTTTTCTATTGGTATGTACTGTCTCTTTATGGTGTTTTAAAGATTGTTCTTTCAAGTACATGTTAGAACGTAGCATTTTATTTCTAAAGTGTAGTAAATCTTTGCTTTCTCACAGCAGGGTGTTCACATTACAAGGCTGCAATTTTTATTTGCCCATCAACTGGGCTTTTGGTGGAAATGACAAACCACCAGCAGCATGATGTCCGCAAGAGTGGTAACGAGGGGGGGCTGGGGAGGGGGGGGGGCCGGGATCAAGAAGATGACAAGTTGTTATTATATTGGTATGTACTGTCTCTTTATGGTGTTTGAAAGATTGTTCTTTCAAGTACATCTTAGAACGTAGCATTTTATTTCCAAACTGTAGTAAATCTTTGCTTTCTCACAACAGGGTGTTCACATTACAAGGCTGCAATTTTTATTTTCCCATCAAGTGGGCTTTTGGTGGAAATGACAAACCACCAGCAGCATGATGTCCGCAAGAGTGGCAACGAGGTGGGGGGGCCGGGAACAAGAAGATGACAAGTTGTTAGTCTATTGGTATGTACTGTCTCTTTATGGTGTTTGAAAGATTGTTCTTTCAAGTACATCTTAGAACGTAGCATTTTATTTCCAAAGTGTAGTAAATCTTTGCTTTCTCACAGCAGGGTGTTCACATCACAAGGCTGCAATTTTTATTTGCCCATCAACTGGGCTTTTGGTGGAAATCACGAACCACCAGCAGCGTGATGTCCGTATCAGTGGCAACGAGGTGGGGGGTGGGGGGTGGGGGGGCCGGGAACAAGGAAGATGACAAGTTGTTATTCTATTGGTATGTACTGTCCCTTTATGGTGTTTTAAAGATTGTTCTTTCAAATACATCTTAGAACGTAGCATTTTATTTCCAAAGTGTAGTAAATCTTTGCTTTCTCACAGCAGGGTGTTCACATTACAAGATGGCAATTTTTATTTGACCATCAACTGGGCTTTTGGTGGAAATGACGAAACACCAGCAGCATGAAGTCCACAGGAGTGGCAACGAGGGGGGTGGGGGGGGCCGGGAACAAGAAGATGACAAGTTGTTATTCTATTGGTATGTACTGTCTCTTTATGGTGTTTTAAAGATTGTTCTTTCAAGTACATCTTAGAACGTAACATTTTATTTCCAAAGTGTAGTAAATCTTTGCTTTCTCACAGCAGGGTGCTCACATTACAAGGCTGCAATTTTCATTTGCCCATCAACTGGGCTTTTGGTGGAAATGACGAACCACCAGCAGCATGATGTCCGCAGGAGTGGCAACGAGGGGGGGGGGGGGGCCGGGAACAAGAAGATGACAAGTTGTTATTCTATTGGTATGTACTGTCCCTTTATGGTGTTTTAAAGATTGTTCTTTCAAATACATCTTAGAACGTAGCATTTTATTTCCAAAGTGTAGTAAATCTTTGCTTTCTCACAGCAGGGTGTTCACATTACAAGATGGCAATTTTATTTGCCCATCAACTGGGCTTTTGGTGGAAATGACAAACCACCAGCAGCATGATGTCCGCAGGAGTGGCAACGAGGGGGGTGGGGGGGGGCCGGGAACAAGAAGATGACAAGTTGTTATTCTATTGGTATGTACAGTCTCTTTATGGTGTTATAAAGATTGTTCTTTCTAGTACATCTTAGAACGTAGCATTTTATTTCCAAAGTGTAGTAAATCTTTGCTTTCTCACAGCAGTGTGTTCACAATACAAGGCTGCAATTTTTATTTGCCCATCAACTGGGCTTATGGTGGAAATGACGAACCACCAGGAGCATGATGTCCGCAAGAGTGGCAACGAGGTTGCGGGGGGGGGGGGGGGCCGGGAACAAGAAGATGACAAGTTGCTATTCTATTGGTATGTACTGTCACTTTATTGTGTTTTAAAGATTGTTCCTTCAAGGACATCTTAGAACGTAGCATTTTATTTCCAAAGTGTAGTAAATATTTGCTTTCTCACAGCAGGGTGTTCACATTACAAGGCTGCAATTTTTATTTGCCCATCAACTGGGCTTTTGGTGGAAATGAAGAACCACCAGCAGCATGATGTCCGCAAGAGTGGCAACGAGGTGGGGGTCCAGGAACAAGAAGATGACAAGTTGTTATTCCATTGGTATGTACTGTATCTTTATGGTGTTTTAAAGATTCTTCTTTCAAGGACATCTTAGAACATAGCATTTTATTTCCAAAGTGTAGTAAATCTTTGCTTTCTCACAGCAGGGTGTTCACATTACGAGGCTGCAATTTTTATTTGCCCATCAACTGGGCTTATGGTGGAAATGACGAACCACCAGCAGCATGATGTCCGCAAGAGTGGCAACGAGGTGGGGGGGGGGGGCCCGGGAACAAGAAGATAACAAGTTGCTATTCTATTGGTATGTACTGTCACTTTATGGTGTTTTAAAGATTGTTCTTTCAAGGACATCTTAGAACGTAGCATTTTATTTTTAAAGTGTAGTAAATATTTGCTTTCTCACAGCAGGGTGTTTACATTACAAGGCTGCAATTTTTATTTGCCCATCAACTGGGCTTATGGTGGAAATGATGAACCACCAGCAGCATGATGTCCGCAAGAGTGGCAACGAGGTAGGGGGGGGGGGGGGGGGGGCCGGGAACAAGAAGATAACAAGTTGCTATTCTATTGGTATGTACTGTCACTTTATGGTGTTTTTAAAGATTGTTCTTTCAAGTACATCTTAGAACGTAGCATTTTATTTCCAAAGTGTAGTAAATCTTTGCTTTCTCACAGCAGGGTGTTCACATTACAAGGCTGCAATTTTTATTTGCCCATCAACTGGCCTTTTGGTGGAAATGACGAACCACCAGCAGCGTGATGTCCGTATGAGTGGTAACGTGGTGGGGGGGGGGGGGGGGGGGGGGGCCGGGAACAAGAAGATGACAAGTTGTTATTCTATTGGTACGTACTGTCTCTTTATGGTGTTTTAAAGATTCTTCTTTCAAGTACATGTTAGAACGTAGCATTTTATTTCCAAAGTGTAGTAAATCTTTGCTTTCTCACAGCAGGGTGTTCACATTACAAGGCTGCAATTTTTATTTGCCCATCAACTGGGCTTTTGGTGGAAATGACGAACCACCAACAGCATGATGTCCGCAGGAGTGGCAACGAGCGAGGGTTGTAGGTGGGGGGGGGGGGGGGGCCGGGAAGAAGAAGATGACAAGTTGTTTTTCTATTGGTATGTACTGTCTCTTTATGGTGTTTTAAAGATTGTTCTTTCAAGTACATGTTAGAACGTAGCATTTTATTTCCAAAGTGTAGTAAATCTTTGCTTTCTCACAGCAGGGTGTTCACATTACAAGGCTGCAATTTTTATTTGCCCATCAACTGGGCTTTTGGTGGAAATGACGAACCACCAGCAGCATGATGTCCGCAAGAGTGGTAACGAGTGGGGGCTGGGGAGGGGGGGGGCCGGGATCAAGAAGATGACAAGTTGTTATTATATTGGTATGTACTGTCTCTTTATGGTGTTTGAAAGATTGTTCTTTCAAGGACATCTTAGAACGTAGCATTTTATTTTTAAAGTGTAGTAAATATTTGCTTTCTCACAGCAGGGTTTTTACTTTACAAGGCTGCAATTTTTATTTGCCCATCAACTGGGCTTTTGGTGGAAATGACGAACCACCAGCAGCATGATGTCCACAAGAGTGGCAACGAGGTGGGGGTCCAGGAACAAGAAGATGACAAGTTGTTATTCTATTGGTATGTACTGTCTCTTTATGGTGTTTTAAAGATTGTTCTTTCAAGTACATGTTAGAACGTAGCATTTTATTTCCAAAGTGTAGTAAATCTTTGCTTTCTCACAGCAGGGTGTTCACATTACAAGGCTGCAATTTTTATTTGCCCATCAACTGGGCTTATGGTGGAAATGACGAACCACCAGCAGCATGATGTCCGCAAGAGTGGCAACGAGGGGGGGGGGGCCGGGAACAAGAAGATAACAGGTTGCTATTCTATTGGTATGTACTGTCACTTTATGGTGTTTTAAAGATTGTTCTTTCAAGGACATCTTAGAATGTAACATTTTATTTCCAAAGTGTAGTAAATCTTTGCTTTCTCACAGCAGGGTGTTCACATTACAAGGCTGCAATTTTTATTTGCCCATCAACTGGGCTTATGGTGGAAATGACGAACCACCAGCAGCATGATGTCCGCAAGAGTGGCAACGAGGTAGGGGGGGGGGGGGGGGCGGGAACAAGAAGATAACAAGTTGCTATTCTATTGGTATGTACTGTCACTTTATGGTGTTTTAAAGATTGTTCTTTCAAGGACATCTTAGAACGTAGCATTTTATTTTTAAAGTGTAGTAAATATTTGCTTTCTCACAGCAGGGTGTTTACATTACAAGGCTGCAATTTTTATTTGCCCATCAACTGGGCTTATGGTGGAAATGACGAACCACCAGCAGCATGATGTCCGCAAGAGTGGCAACGAGGTGGGGGGGGAGGGGGGGGGCCGGGAACAAGAAGATAACAAGTTGCTATTCTATTGGTATGTACTGTCACTTTATGGTGTTTTAAAGATTGTTCTTTCAAGTACATGTTAGAACGTAGCATTTTATTTCCAAAGTGTAGTAAATCTTTGCTTTCTCACAGCAGGGTGTTCACATTACAAGGCTGCAATTTTTATTTGCCCATCAACTGGGCTTATGGTGGAAATGACGAACCACCAGCAGCATGATGTCCGCAAGAGTGGCAACGAGGGGGGGGGGGGGCCGGGAACAAGAAGATAACAGGTTGCTATTCTATTGGTATGTACTGTCACTTTATGGTGTTTTAAAGATTGTTCTTTCAAGGACATCTTAGAATGTAACATTTTATTTCCAAAGTGTAGTAAATCTTTGCTTTCTCACAGCAGGGTGTTCACATTACAAGGCTGCAATTTTTATTTGCCCATCAACTGGGCTTATGGTGGAAATGACGAACCACCAGCAGCATGATGTCCGCAAGAGTGGCAACGAGGGGGGGGGGCGGGAACAAGAAGATAACAAGTTGCTATTCTATTGGTATGTACTGTCACTTTATGGTGTTTTAAAGATTGTTCTTTCTAGGACATCTTAGAACGTAGCATTTTATTTTTAAAATGTAGTAAATCTTTGCTTTCTCACAGCAGGGTGTTCACATTACAAGGCTGCAATTTTTATTTGCCCATCAACTGGGCTTTTTGTGGAAATGACGGACCACCAGCAGCATGATGTCCGCAAGAGTGGCAACGAGGTGGGGGTCCAGGAACAAGAAGATGACAAGTTGTTATTCCATTGGTATGTACTGTCTCTTTATGGTGTTTTAAAGATTCTTCTTTCAAGGACATCTTAGAACATAGCATTTTATTTCCAAAGTGTAGTAAATCTTTGCTTTCTCACAGCAGGGTGTTCACATTACGAGGCTGCAATTTTTATTTGCCCATCAACTGGGCTTATGGTGGAAATGACGAACCACCAGCAGCATGATGTCCGCAAGAGTGGCAACGAGGTGGGGGGGGGGGGGGGGCCGGGAACAAGAAGATAACAAGTTGCTATTCTATTGGTATGTACTGTCACTTTATGGTGTTTTAAAGATTGTTCTTTCAAGGACATCTTAGAACGTAGCATTTTATTTTTAAAGTGTAGTAAATATTTGCTTTCTCACAGCAGGGTGTTTACATTACAAGGCTGCAATTTTTATTTGCCCATCAACTGGGCTTATGGTGGAAATGACGAACCACCAGCAGCATGATGTCCGCAAGAGTGGCAACGAGGTAGGGGGGGGGGGGGGGGGGGGCCGGGAACAACAAGATAACAAGTTGCTATTCTATTGGTATGTACTGTCACTTTATGGTGTTTTTAAAGATTGTTCTTTCAAGTACATCTTAGAACGTAGCATTTTATTTCCAAAGTGTAGTAAATCTTTGCTTTCTCACAGCAGGGTGTTCACATTACAAGGCTGCAATTTTTATTTGCCCATCAACTGGCCTTTTGGTGGAAATGACGAACCACCAGCAGCGTGATGTCCGTATGAGTGGTAACGTGGGGGGGGGGGGGGGGGGGGCCGGGAACAAGAAGATGACAAGTTGTTATTCTATTGGTACGTACTGTCTCTTTATGGTGTTTAAAAGATTCTTCTTTCAAGTACATGTTAGAACGTAGCATTTTATTTCCAAAGTGTAGTAAATCTTTGCTTTCTCACAGCAGGGTGTTCACATTACAAGGCTGCAATTTTTATTTGCCCATCAACTGGGCTTTTGGTGGAAATGACGAACCACCAACAGCATGATGTCCGCAGGAGTGGCAACGAGCGAGGGGTGGGGGTGGGGGGGGGGGCCGGGAAGAAGAAGATGACAAGTTGTTTTTCTATTGGTATGTACTGTCTCTTTATGGTGTTTTAAAGATTGTTCTTTCAAGTACATGTTAGAACGTAGCATTTTATTTCCAAAGTGTAGTAAGTCTTTGCTTTCTCACAGCAGGGTGTTCACATTACAAGGCTGCAATTTTTATTTGCCCATCAACTGGGCTTTTGGTGGAAATGACGAACCACCAGCAGCATGATGTCCGCAAGAGTGGTAACGAGGGGGGGCTGGGGAGGGGGGGGGCCGGGATCAAGAAGATGACAAGTTGTTATTATATTGGTATGTACTGTCTCTTTATGGTGTTTGAAAGATTGTTCTTTCAAGTACATCTTAGAACGTAGCATTTTATTTCCAAACTGTAGTAAATCTTTGCTTTCTCACAACAGGGTGTTCACATTACAAGGCTGCAATTTTTATTTTCCCATCAAGTGGGCTTTTGGTGGAAATGACAAACCACCAGCAGCATGATGTCCGCAAGAGTGGCAACGAGGTGGGGGGGCCGGGAACAAGAAGATGACAAGTTGTTAGTCTATTGGTATGTACTGTCTCTTTATGGTGTTTGAAAGATTGTTCTTTCAAGTACATCTTAGAACGTAGCATTTTATTTCCAAAGTGTAGTAAATCTTTGCTTTCTCACAGCAGGGTGTTCACATCACAAGGCTGCAATTTTTATTTGCCCATCAACTGGGCTTTTGGTGGAAATCACGAACCACCAGCAGCGTGATGTCCGTATCAGTGGCAACGAGGTGGGGGGTGGGGGGTGGGGGGGCCGGGAACAAGGAAGATGACAAGTTGTTATTCTATTGGTATGTACTGTCCCTTTATGGTGTTTTAAAGATTGTTCTTTCAAATACATCTTAGAACGTAGCATTTTATTTCCAAAGTGTAGTAAATCTTTGCTTTCTCACAGCAGGGTGTTCACATTACAAGATGGCAATTTTTATTTGACCATCAACTGAGCTTTTGGTGGAAATGACGAAACACCAGCAGCATGAAGTCCACAGGAGTGGCAACGAGGGGGGTGGGGGGGGCCGGGAACAAGAAGATGACAAGTTGTTATTCTATTGGTATGTACTGTCTCTTTATGGTGTTTTAAAGATTGTTCTTTCAAGTACATCTTAGAACGTAACATTTTATTTCCAAAGTGTAGTAAATCTTTGCTTTCTCACAGCAGGGTGTTCACATTACAAGGCTGCAATTTTCATTTGCCCATCAACTGGGCTTTTGGTGGAAATGACGAACCACCAGCAGCATGATGTCCGCTGGAGTGGCAACGAGTGGGGGGGGGGGCCGGGAACAAGAAGATGACAAGTTGTTATTCTATTGGTATGTACAGTCCCTTTATTTTGTTTTAAAGATTGTTCTTTCAAGTACATCTTAGAACGTGGCATTTTATTTCCAAAGTGTAGTAAATCTTTGCTTTCTCACAGCAGGGTGTTCACATTAGAAGGCTGTAATTTTTATTTGCCCATCAACTGGGCTTTTGGTGGAAATGACGAACCACCAGCAGCGTGATGACCGTATGAGTGGCAACGTGGTTGGGGGGGGGGGGGGGGGGCGGGAACAAGAAGATGACAAGTTGTTATTCTATTGGTATGTACTGTCCCTTTATGGTGTTTTAAAGATTGTTCTTTCAAATACATCTTAGAACGTAGCATTTTATTTCCAAAGTGTAGTAAATCTTTGCTTTCTCACAGCAGGGTGTTCACATTACAAGATGGCAATTTTATTTGCCCATCAACTGGGCTTTTGGTGGAAATGACAAACCACCAGCAGCATGATGTCCGCAGGAATGGCAACGTGGGGGGTGGGGGGGGGGGGGGCCGGGAACAAGAAGATGACAAGTTGTTATTCTATTGGTATGTACAGTCTCTTTATGGTGTTTTAAAGATTGTTCTTTCAAGTACATCTTAGAACGTAGCATTTTATTTCCAAAGTGTAGTAAATCTTTGCTTTCTCACAGCAGTGTGTTCACATTACAAGGCTGCAATTTTTATTTGCCCATCAACTGGGCTTATGGTGGAAATGACGAACCACCAGCAGCATGATGTCCGCAAGAGTGGCAACGAGGTTGTGGCGGGGGGGGGGGGGGGGGGGGGGGCCGGGAACAAGAAGATGACAAGTTGCTATTCTATTGGTATGTACTGTCACTTTATTGTGTTTTAAAGATTGTTCTTTCAAGGACATCTTAGAACGTAGCATTTTATTTCCAAAGTGTAGTAAATATTTGCTTTCTCACAGCAGGGTGTTCACATTACAAGGCTGCAATTTTTATTTGCCCATCAACTGGGCTTTTGGTGGAAATGAAGAACCACCAGCAGCATGATGTCCGCAAGAGTGGCAACGAGGTGGGGGTCCAGGAACAAGAAGATGACAAGTTGTTATTCCATTGGTATGTACTGTATCTTTATGGTGTTTTAAAGATTCTTCTTTCAAGGACATCTTAGAACATAGCATTTTATTTCCAAAGTGTAGTAAATCTTTGCTTTCTCACAGCAGGGTGTTCACATTACGAGGCTGCAATTTTTATTTGCCCATCAACTGGGCTTATGGTGGAAATGACGAACCACCAGCAGCATGATGTCCGCAAGAGTGGCAACGAGGTGGGGGGGGGGGGGGCCCGGGAACAAGAAGATGACAAGTTGCTATTCTATTGGTATGTACTGTCACTTTATGGTGTTTTAAAGATTGTTCTTTCAAGGACATCTTAGAACGTAGCATTTTATTTTTAAAGTGTAGTAAATATTTGCTTTCTCACAGCAGGGTGTTTACATTACAAGGCTGCAATTTTTATTTGCCCATCAACTGGGCTTATGGTGGAAATGATGAACCACCAGCAGCATGATGTCCGCAAGAGTGGCAACGAGGAAGGGGGGGGGGGGGGGGGCGGGAACAAGAAGATAACAAGTTGCTATTCTATTGGTATGTACTGTCACTTTATGGTGTTTTTAAAGATTGTTCTTTCAAGTACATCTTAGAACGTAGCATTTTATTTCCAAAGTGTAGTAAATCTTTGCTTTCTCACAGCAGGGTGTTCACATTACAAGGCTGCAATTTTTATTTGCCCATCAACTGGCCTTTTGGTAGAAATGACGAACCACCAGCAGCGTGATGTCCGTATGAGTGGTAACGTGGGGGGGGGGGGGGGGGGGGGGGGGCCGGGAACAAGAAGATGACAAGTTGTTATTCTATTGGTACGTACTGTCTCTTTATGGTGTTTTAAAGATTCTTCTTTCAAGTACATGTTAGAACGTAGCATTTTATTTCCAAAGTGTAGTAAATCTTTGCTTTCTCACAGCAGGGTGTTCACATTACAAGGCTGCAATTTTTATTTGCCCATCAACTGGGCTTTTGGTGGAAATGACGAACCACCAGCAGCATGATGTCCGCAAGAGTGGTTACGAGGGGGGGCTGGGGAGGGGGGGGGGGCCGGGATCAAGAAGATGACAAGTTGTTATTATATTGGTATGTACTGTCTCTTTATGGTGTTTGAAAGATTGTTCTTTCAAGTACATCTTAGAACGTAGCATTTTATTTCCAAACTGTAGTAAATCTTTGCTTTCTCACAACAGGGTGTTCACATTACAAGGCTGCAATTTTTATTTTCCCATCAAGTGGGCTTTTGGTGGAAATGACAAACCACCAGCAGCATGATGTCCGCAAGAGTGGCAACGAGGTGGGGGGGCCGGGAACAAGAAGATGACAAGTTGTTAGTCTATTGGTATGTACTGTCTCTTTATGGTGTTTGAAAGATTGTTCTTTCAAGTACATCTTAGAACGTAGCATTTTATTTCCAAAGTGTAGTAAATCTTTGCTTTCTCACAGCAGGGTGTTCACATTAGAAGGCTGTAATTTTTATTTGCCCATCAACTGGGCTTTTGGTGGAAATGACGAACCACCAGCAGCGTGATGACCGTATGAGTGGCAACGTGGTTGGGGGGGGGGGGGGGCCGGGAACAAGAAGATGACAAGTTGTTATTCTATTGGTATGTACTGTCCCTTTATGGTGTTTTAAAGATTGTTCTTTCAAATACATCTTAGAACGTAGCATTTTATTTCCAAAGTGTAGTAAATCTTTGCTTTCTCACAGCAGGGTGTTCACATTACAAGATGGCAATTTTATTTGCCCATCAACTGGGCTTTTGGTGGAAATGACAAACCACCAGCAGCATGATGTCCGCAGGAGTGGCAACGAGGGGGGTGGGGGGGGGCAGGGAACAAGAAGATGACAAGTTGTTATTCTATTGGTATGTACAGTCTCTTTATGGTGTTTTAAAGATTGTTCTTTCAAGTACATCTTAGAACGTAGCATTTTATTTCCAAAGTGTAGTAAATCTTTGCTTTCTCACAGCAGTGTGTTCACATTACAAGGCTGCAATTTTTATTTGCCCATCAACTGGGCTTATGGTGGAAATGACGAACCACCAGCAGCATGATGTCCGCAAGAGTGGCAACGAGGTTGGGGGGGGGGGGGGGGGCCGGGAACAAGAAGATGACAAGTTGCTATTCTATTGGTATGTACTGTCACTTTATTGTGTTTTAAAGATTGTTCTTTCAAGGACATCTTAGAACGTAGCATTTTATTTCCAAAGTGTAGTAAATATTTGCTTTCTCACAGCAGGGTGTTCACATTACAAGGCTGCAATTTTTATTTGCCCATCAACTGGGCTTTTGGTGGAAATGAAGAACCACCAGCAGCATGATGTCCGCAAGAGTGGCAACGAGGTGGGGGTCCAGGAACAAGAAGATGACAAGTTGTTATTCCATTGGTATGTACTGTATCTTTATGGTGTTTTAAAGATTCTTCTTTCAAGGACATCTTAGAACATAGCATTTTATTTCCAAAGTGTAGTAAATCTTTGCTTTCTCACAGCAGGGTGTTCACATTACGAGGCTGCAATTTTTATTTGCCCATCAACTGGGCTTATGGTGGAAATGACGAACCACCAGCAGCATGATGTCCGCAAGAGTGGTAACAAGGGGGGGGGGGGGGGGCGGGAACAAGAAGATAACAAGTTGCTGTTCTATTGGTATGTACTGTCACTTTATGGAGTTTTAAAGATTGTTCTTTCAAGGACATCTTAGAACGTAGCATTTTATTTTTAAAGTGTAGTAAATATTTGCTTTCTCACAGCAGGGTTTTTACATTACAAGGCTGCAATTTTTATTTGCCCATCAACTGGGCTTTTGGTGGAAATGACGAACCACCAGCAGCATGATGTCCACAAGAGTGGCAACGAGGTGGGGGTCCAGGAACAAGAAGATGACAAGTTGTTATTCTATTGGTATGTACTGTCTCTTTATGGTGTTTTAAAGATTCTTCTTTCAAGGACATCTTAGAACGTAGCATTTTATTTCCAAAGTGTAGTAAATCTTTGCTTTCTCACAGCAGGGTGTTCACATTACAAGGCTGCAATTTTTATTTGCCCATCAACTCGGCGTATGGTGGAAATGACGAAACACCAGCAGCATGATGTCCGCAAGAGTGGCAACGAGGTAGGGGGGGGTGGGGGGGGCCGGGAACAAGAAGATAACAAGTTGCTATTCTATTGGTATGTACTGTCACTTTATGGTGTTTTAAAGATTGTTCTTTCAAGGACATCTTAGAACGTAGCATTTTATTTTTAAAGTGTAGTAAATATTTGCTTTCTCACAGCAGGGTGTTTACATTACAAGGCAGCAATTTTTATTTGCCCATCAACTGGGCTTATGGTGGAAATGACGAACCACCAGCAGCATGATGTCCGCAAGAGTGGCAACGAGGTGGGGGGGGGGGGGGGGGCCGGGAACAAGAAGATAACAAGTTGCTATTCTATTGGTATGGACTGTCACTTTATGGTGTTTTAAAGATTGTTCTTTCAAGTACATGTTAGAACGTAGCATTTTATTTCCAAAGTGTAGTAAATCTTTGCTTTCTCACAGCAGGGTGTTCACATTACAAGGCTGCAATTTTTATTTGCCCATCAACTGGGCTTATGGTGGAAATGACGAACCACCAGCAGCATGATGTCCGCAAGAGTGGCAAAGAGGGGGGGGGGGGGGGGGCCGGGAACAAGAAGATAACAAGTTGCTATTCTATTGGTATGTACTGTCACTTTATGGTGTTTTAAAGATTGTTCTTTCAAGGACATCTTAGAACGTAGCATTTTATTTCCAAAGTGTAGTAAATCTTTGCTTTCTCACAGCACGGTGTTCACATTACAAGGCTGCAATTTTTATTTGCCCATCAACTGGGCTTATGGTGGAAATGACGAACCACCAGCAGCATGATGTCCGCAAGAGTGGCAACGAGGGGGGGGGGGGGGCCGGGAACAAGAAGATAACAAGTTGCTATTCTATTGGTATGTACTGTCACTTTATGGTGTTTTAAAGATTGTTCTTTCTAGGACATCTTAGAACGTAGCATTTTATTTTTAAAATGTAGTAAATATTTGCTTTCTCACAGCAGGGTGTTCACATTACAAGGCTGCAATTTTTATTTGCCCATCAACTGGGCTTTTGGTGGAAATGACGGACCACCAGCAGCATGATGTCCGCAAGAGTGGCAACGAGGTGGGGGTCCAGGAACAAGAAGATGACAAGTTGTTATTCCATTGGTATGTACTGTCTCTTTATGGTGTTTTAAAGATTCTTCTTTCAAGGACATCTTAGAACATAGCATTTTATTTTCAAAGTGTAGTAAATCTTTGCTTTCTCACAGCAGGGTGTTCACATTACGAGGCTGCAATTTTTATTTGCCCATCAACTGGGCTTATGGTGGAAATGACGAACCACCAGCAGCATGATGTCCGCAAGAGTGGCAACGAGGTGGGGGGGGGGGGGGGGGGCGGGAACAAGAAGATAACAAAATGCTATTCTATTGGTATGTACTGTCACTTTATGGTGTTTTAAAGATTGTTCTTTCAAGGACATCTTAGAACGTAGCATTTTATTTTTAAAGTGTAGTAAATATTTGCTTTCTCACAGCAGGGTGTTTACATTACAAGGCTGCAATTTTTATTTGCCCATCAACTGGGCTTATGGTGGAAATGACGAACCACCAGCAGCATGATGTCCGCAAGAGTGGCAACGAGGTGGGGGGGGGGGGGGGGCCGGGAACAAGAAGATAACAAGTTGCTATTCTATTGGTATGTACTGTCACTTTATGGTGTTTTTTAAAGATTGTTCTTTCAAGTACATCTTAGAACGTAGCATTTTATTTCCAAAGTGTAGTAAATCTTTGCTTTCTCACAGCAGGGTGTTCACATTACAAGGCTGCAATTTTTATTTGCCCATCAACTGGCCTTTTGGTGGAAATGACGAACCACCAGCAGCGTGATGTCCGTATGAGTGGTAACGCGGGGTGGGGGGGGTGGGGGGGAGCCGAGAACAAGAAGATGACAAGTTGTTATTCTATTGGTACGTACTGTGTCTTTATGGTGTTTTAAAGATTCTTCTTTCAAGTACATGTTAGAACGTAGCATTTTATTTCCAAAGTGTAGTAAATCTTTGCTTTCTCACAGCAGGGTGTTCACTTTACAAGATGGCAATTTTATTTGCCCATCAACTGGGCTTTTGGTGGAAATGACAAACCACCAGCAGCATGATGTCCGCAGGAGTGGCAACGAGGGGGGTGGGGGGGGGCCGGGAACAAGAAGATGACAAGTTGTTATTCTATTGGTATGTACTGTCTATTTATGGTGTTTCAAAGATTCTTCTTTCAAGTACATGTTAGGACGTAGCACATTATTTCCAAAGTGTAGTAAATCTTTGCTTTCTGACAGCAGGGTGTTCACATTACAAGGCTGCAATTTTTATTTGCCCATCAACTGGGCTTTTTTGTGGAAATGGCGGACCACCAGCAGCATGATGTCCGCAAGAGTGGCAACGAGGTGGGGGTCCAGGAACAAGAAGATGACAAGTTGTTATTCCATTGGTATGTACTGTCTCTTTATGGTGTTTTAAAGATTCTTCTTGCAAGGACATCTTAGAACATAGCATTTTATTTTTAAAATGTAGTAAATCTTTGCTTTCTCACAGCAGGGTGTTCACATTACAAGGCTGCAATTTTTATTTGCCCATCAACTGGGCTTTTTGTGGAAATGACGGACCACCAGCAGCATGATGTCCGCAAGAGTGGCAACGAGGTGGGGGTCCAGGAACAAGAAGATGACAAGTTGTTATTCCATTGGTATGTACTGTCTCTTTATGGTGTTTTAAAGATTCTTCTTGCAAGGACATCTTAGAACATAGCATTTTATTTCCAAAGTGTAGTAAATCTTTGCTTTCTCACAGCAGGGTGTTCACATTACGAGGCTGCAATTTTTATTTGCCCATCAACTGGGCTTATGGTGGAAATGACGAACCACCAGCAGCATGATGTCCGCAAGAGTGGCAAAGAGTTGGGGGGGGGGGGGGCCCGGGAACAAGAAGATAACAAGTTGCTGTTCTATTGGTATGTACTGTCACTTTATGGAGTTTTAAAGATTGTTCTTTCAAGGACATCTTAGAACGTAGCATTTTATTTTTAAAGTGTAGTAAATATTTGCTTTCTCACAGCAGGGTTTTTACATTACAAGGCTGCAATTTTTATTTGCCCATCAACTGGGCTTTTGGTGGAAATGACGAACCACCAGCAGCATGATGTCCACAAGAGTGGCAACGAGGTGGGGGTCCAGGAACAAGAAGATGACAAGTTGTTATTCTATTGGTATGTACTGTCTCTTTATGGTGTTTTAAAGATTCTTCTTTCAAGGACATCTTAGAACGTAGCATTTTATTTCCAAAGTGTAGTAAATCTTTGCTTTCTCACAGCAGGGTGTTCACATTACAAGGCTGCAATTTTTATTTGCCCATCAACTCGGCGTATGGTGGAAATGACGAAACACCAGCAGCATGATGTCCGCAAGAGTGGCAACGAGGTAGGGGGGGGGTGGGGGGGGCCGGGAACAAGAAGATAACAAGTTGCTATTCTATTGGTATGTACTGTCACTTTATGGTGTTTTAAAGATTGTTCTTTCAAGGACATCTTAGAACGTAGCATTTTATTTTTAAAGTGTAGTAAATATTTGCTTTCTCACAGCAGGGTGTTTACATTACAAGGCAGCAATTTTTATTTGCCCATCAACTGGGCTTATGGTGGAAATGACGAACCACCAGCAGCATGATGTCCGCAAGAGTGGCAACGAGGTGGGGGGGGGGGGGGGGGGGCCGGGAACAAGAAGATAACAAGTTGCTATTCTATTGGTATGGACTGTCACTTTATGGTGTTTTAAAGATTGTTCTTTCAAGTACATGTTAGAACGTAGCATTTTATTTCCAAAGTGTAGTAAATCTTTGCTTTCTCACAGCAGGGTGTTCACATTACAAGGCTGCAATTTTTATTTGCCCATCAACTGGGCTTATGGTGGAAATGACGAACCACCAGCAGCATGATGTCCGCAAGAGTGGCAAAGAGGGGGGGGGGGGGGGGGCCGGGAACAAGAAGATAACAAGTTGCTATTCTATTGGTATGTACTGTCACTTTATGGTGTTTTAAAGATTGTTCTTTCAAGGACATCTTAGAACGTAGCATTTTATTTCCAAAGTGTAGTAAATCTTTGCTTTCTCACAGCACGGTGTTCACATTACAAGGCTGCAATTTTTATTTGCCCATCAACTGGGCTTATGGTGGAAATGACGAACCACCAGCAGCATGATGTCCGCAAGAGTGGCAACGAGGGGGGGGGGGGGGGGCCGGGAACAAGAAGATAACAAGTTGCTATTCTATTGGTATGTACTGTCACTTTATGGTGTTTTAAAGATTGTTCTTTCTAGGACATCTTAGAACGTAGCATTTTATTTTTAAAATGTAGTAAATATTTGCTTTCTCACAGCAGGGTGTTCACATTACAAGGCTGCAATTTTTATTTGCCCATCAACTGGGCTTTTGGTGGAAATGACGGACCACCAGCAGCATGATGTCCGCAAGAGTGGCAACGAGGTGGGGGTCCAGGAACAAGAAGATGACAAGTTGTTATTCCATTGGTATGTACTGTCTCTTTATGGTGTTTTAAAGATTCTTCTTTCAAGGACATCTTAGAACATAGCATTTTATTTTCAAAGTGTAGTAAATCTTTGCTTTCTCACAGCAGGGGTGTTCACATTACGAGGCTGCAATTTTTATTTGCCCATCAACTGGGCTTATGGTGGAAATGACGAACCACCAGCAGCATGATGTCCGCAAGAGTGGCAACGAGGTGGGGGGGGGGGGGGGGGGGCGGGAACAAGAAGATAACAAAATGCTATTCTATTGGTATGTACTGTCACTTTATGGTGTTTTTAAAGATTGTTCTTTCAAGGACATCTTAGAACGTAGCATTTTATTTTTAAAGTGTAGTAAATATTTGCTTTCTCACAGCAGGGTGTTTACATTACAAGGCTGCAATTTTTATTTGCCCATCAACTGGGCTTATGGTGGAAATGACGAACCACCAGCAGCATGATGTCCGCAAGAGTGGCAACGAGGTGGGGGGGGGGGGGGGGGCCGGGAACAAGAAGATAACAAGTTGCTATTCTATTGGTATGTACTGTCACTTTATGGTGTTTTTAAAGATTGTTCTTTCAAGTACATCTTAGAACGTAGCATTTTATTTCCAAAGTGTAGTAAATCTTTGCTTTCTCACAGCAGGGTGTTCACATTACAAGGCTGCAATTTTTATTTGCCCATCAACTGGCCTTTTGGTGGAAATGACGAACCACCAGCAGCGTGATGTCCGTATGAGTGGTAACGCGGGGTGGGGGGGTGGGGGGGAGCCGAGAACAAGAAGATGACAAGTTGTTATTCTATTGGTACGTACTGTGTCTTTATGGTGTTTTAAAGATTCTTCTTTCAAGTACATGTTAGAACGTAGCATTTTATTTCCAAAGTGTAGTAAATCTTTGCTTTCTCACAGCAGGGTGTTCACTTTACAAGATGGCAATTTTATTTGCCCATCAACTGGGCTTTTGGTGGAAATGACAAACCACCAGCAGCATGATGTCCGCAGGAGTGGCAACGAGGGGGGTGGGGGGGGGCCGGGAACAAGAAGATGACAAGTTGTTATTCTATTGGTATGTACTGTCTATTTATGGTGTTTCAAAGATTCTTCTTTCAAGTACATGTTAGGACGTAGCACATTATTTCCAAAGTGTAGTAAATCTTTGCTTTCTGACAGCAGGGTGTTCACATTACAAGGCTGCAATTTTTATTTGCCCATCAACTGGGCTTTTTGTGGAAATGGCGGACCACCAGCAGCATGATGTCCGCAAGAGTGGCAACGAGGTGGGGGTCCAGGAACAAGAAGATGACAAGTTGTTATTCCATTGGTATGTACTGTCTCTTTATGGTGTTTTAAAGATTCTTCTTGCAAGGACATCTTAGAACATAGCATTTTATTTTTAAAATGTAGTAAATCTTTGCTTTCTCACAGCAGGGTGTTCACATTACAAGGCTGCAATTTTTATTTGCCCATCAACTGGGCTTTTTGTGGAAATGACGGACCACCAGCAGCATGATGTCCGCAAGAGTGGCAACGAGGTGGGGGGTCCAGGAACAAGAAGATGACAAGTTGTTATTCCATTGGTATGTACTGTCTCTTTATGGTGTTTTAAAGATTCTTCTTGCAAGGACATCTTAGAACATAGCATTTTATTTCCAAAGTGTAGTAAATCTTTGCTTTCTCACAGCAGGGTGTTCACATTACGAGGCTGCAATTTTTATTTGCCCATCAACTGGGCTTATGGTGGAAATGACGAACCACCAGCAGCATGATGTCCGCAAGAGTGGCAAAGAGTTGGGGGGGGGGGGGGCCCGGGAACAAGAAGATAACAAGTTGCTATTCTATTGGTATGTACTGTCACTTTATGGTGTTTTAAAGATTGTTCTTTCAAGGACATCTTAGAACGTAGCATTTTATTTTTAAAGTGTAGTAAATATTTGCTTTCTCACAGCAGGGTGTTTACATTACAAGGCTGCAATTTTTATTTGCCCATCAACTGGGCTTATGGTGGAAATGACGAACCACCAGCAGCATGATGTCCGCAAGAGTGGCAACGAGGTAGGGGGGGGGGGGGGGGCCGGGAACAAGAAGATAACAAGTTACTATTCTATTGGTATGTACTGTCACTTTATGGTGTTTTTAAAGATTGTTCTTTCAAGTACATCTTAGAACGTAGCATTTTATTTCCAAAGTGTAGTAAATCTTTGCTTTCTCACAGCAGGGTGTTCACATTACAAGGCTGCAATTTTTATTTGCCCATCAACTGGGCTTTTGGTGGAAATGAAGAACAACCAGCAGCATGATGTCCGCAAGAGTGGCAACGAGGTGGGGGGTCCAGGAACAAGAAGATGACAAGTTGTTATTCCATTGGTATGTACTGTATCTTTATGGTGTTTTAAAGATTCTTCTTTCAAGGACATCTTAGAACATAGCATTTTATTTCCAAAGTGTAGTAAATCTTTGCTTTCTCACAGCAGGGTGTTCACATTACAAGGCTGCAATTTTTATTTGCCCATCAACTCGGCGTATGGTGGAAATGACGAACCACCAGCAGCATGATGTCCGCAAGAGTGGCAACGAGGAAGGGGGGGGGGGGGCCGGAAACAAGAAGATAACAAGTTGCTATTCTATTGGTATGTACTGTCACTTTATGGTGTTTTAAAGATTGTTCTTTCAAGGACATCTTAGAACGTAGCATTTTATTTTTAAAGTGTAGTAAATATTTGCTTTCTCACAGCAGGGTGTTTACATTACAAGGCTGCAATTTTTATTTGCCCATGAACTGGGCTTATGGGTGAAATGACGAACCACCAGCAGCATGATGTCCGGAAGAGTGGCAACGAGGTGGGGGGGGGGGGGGGGGGGGGCCGGGAACAAGAAGATAACAAGTTGCTATTCTATTGGTATGGACTGTCACTTTATGGTGTTTTAAAGATTGTTCTTTCAAGTACAAGTTAGAACGGAGCATTTTATTTCCAAAGTGTAGTAAATCTTTGCTTTCTCACAGCAGGGTGTTCACATTACAAGGCTGCAATTTTTATTTGCCCATCAACTGGGCTTATGGTGGACATGACGAACCACCAGCAGCATGATGTCCGCAAGAGTGGCAACGAGGGGGAGGGGGGGGGCCGGGAACATGAAGATAACAAGTTGCTATTCTATTGGTATGTACTGTCACTTTATGGTGTTTTAAAGATTGTTCTTTCAAGGACATCTTAGAACGTAGCATTTTATTTCCAAAGTGTAGTAAATCTTTGCTTTCTCACAGCACGGTGTTCACATTACAAGGCTGCAATTTTTATTTGCCCATCAACTGGGCTTATGGTGGAAATGACGAACCACCAGCAGCATGTTGTCCGCAAGAGTGGCAACGAGGGGGGGGGGGGGGCCGGGAACAAGAAGATAACAAGTTGCTATTCTATTGGTATGTACTGTCACTTTATGGTGTTTTAAAGATTATTCTTTCTAGGACATCTTAGAACGTAGCATTTTATTTTTAAAATGTAGTAAATATTTGCTTTCTCACAGCAGGGTGTTCACATTACAAGGCTGCAATTTTTATTTGCCCATCAACTGGGCTTTTGGTGGAAATGACGGACCACCAGCAGCATGATGTCCGCAAGAGTGGCAACGAGGTGGGGGTCCAGGAACAAGAAGATGACAAGTTGTTATTCCATTGGTATGTACTGTCTCTTTATGGTGTTTTAAAGATTCTTCTTTCAAGGACATCTTAGAACATAGCATTTTATTTCCAAAGTGTAGTAAATCTTTGCTTTCTCACAGCAGGGTGTTCACATTACGAGGCTGCAATTTTTATTTGCCCATCAACTGGGCTTATGGTGGAAATGACGAACCACCAGCAGCATGATGTCCGCAAGAGTGGCAACAGGGTGGGGGGGGGGGGGGGGGCCGGGAACAAGAAGATAACACGTTGCTATTCTATTGGTATGTACTGTCACTTTATGGTGTTTTAAAGATTGTTCTTTCAAGGACATCTTACAACCTAGCATTTTATTTTTAAAGTGTAGTAAATATTTGCTTTCTCACAGCAGGGTGTTTACATAACAAGGCTGCAATTTTTATTTGCCCATCAACTGGGCTTTTGGTGGAAATGACGAACCACCAGCAGCATGATGTCCGCAAGAGTGGCAACGAGGTGGGGGGGGGGGGGGGGGCCGGGAACAAGAAGATAACAAGTTGCTATTCTATTGGTATGTACTGTCACTTTATGGTGTTTTTAAAGATTGTTCTTTCAAGTACATCTTAGAACGTAGCATTTATTTCCAAAGTGTAGTAAATCTTTGCTTTCTCACAGCAGGGTGTTCACATTACAAGGCTGCAATTTTTATTTGCCCATCAACTGGCCTTTTGGTGGAAATGACGAACCACCAGCAGCGTGATGTCCGTATGAGTGGTAACGTGGGGTGGGGGGGGGGGGGGGGGGGGGGTGGGGGTGGGGGGGCGGGAACAAGAAGATGACAAGTTGTTATTCTATTGGTACGTACTGTCTCTTTATGGTGTTTTAAAGATTCTTCTTTCAAGTACATGTTAGAACGTAGCATTTTATTTCCAAAGTGTAGTAAATCTTTGCTTTCTCACAGCAGGGTGTTCACATTACAAGGCTGCAATTTTTATTTGCCCATCAACTGGGCTTTTGGTGGAAATGACGAACCACCAACAGCATGATGTCCGCAGGAGTGGCAACGAGCGAGGGGTGGGGGTGGGGGGGGGGGGGGCCGGGAAGAAGAAGATGACAAGTTGTTTTTCTATTGGTATGTACTGTCTCTTTATGGTGTTTTAAAGATTGTTCTTTCAAGTACATGTTAGAACGTAGCATTTTATTCCCAAAGTGTAGTAAATCTTTGCTTTCTCACAGCAGGGTGTTCACATTACAAGGCTGCAATTTTTATTTGCCCATCAACTGGGCTTTTGGTGGAAATGACGAACCACCAGCAGCATGATGTCCGCAAGAGTGGTAACGAGGGGGGGCTGGGGAGGGGGGGGGGGCCGGGATCAAGAAGATGACAAGTTGTTATTATATTGGTATGTACTGTCTCTTTATGGTGTTTGAAAGATTGTTCTTTCAAGTACATCTTAGAACGTAGCATTTTATTTCCAAACTGTAGTAAATCTTTGCTTTCTCACAACAGTGTGTTCACATTACAAGGCTGCAATTTTTATTTTCCCATCAAGTGGGCTTTTGGTGGAAATGACAAACCAAGCAGCATGATGTCCGCAAGAGTGGCAACGAGGTGGGGGGGCCGGGAACAAGAAGATGACAAGTTGTTAGTCTATTGGTATGTACTGTCTCTTTATGGTGTTTTAAAGATTCTTCTTTCAAGTACATGTTAGAACGTAGCATTTTATTTCCAAAGTGTAGTAAATCTTTGCTTTCTCACAGCAGGGTGTTCACATTACAAGGCTGCAATTTTTATTTGCCCATCAACTGGGCTTTTGGTGGAAATGACGAACCACCAGCAGCATGATGTCCGTAAGAGTGGCAACGAGGTGGGGGGGCCGGGAACAAGAAGATGACAAGTTGTTATTCTATTGGTATGTACTGCCTCTTTATGGTGTTTTAAAGATTCTTCTTTCAAGTACATGTTAGAACGTAGCATTTTATTTCCAAAGTGTAGTAAATCTTTGCTTTCTCACAGCAGGGTGTTCACATTACAAGGCTGCAATTTTTATTTGCCCATCAACTGGGTTTTGGTGGAAATGACGAACCACCAGCAGCATGATGTCCGCAAGAGTGGCAATGAGGTGGGGGGGCCGGGAACAAGAAGATGACAAGTTGTTATTCTATTGGTATGTACTGTCTCTTTATGGTGTTTTAAAGATTCTTCTTTCAAGTACATGTTAGAACGTAGCATTTTATTTCCAAAGTGTAGTAAATCTTTGCTTTCTCACAGCAGGGAGTTCACATTACAAGGCTGCAATTTTTATTTGCCCATCAACTGAGCTTTTGGTGGAAATGACGAACCACCAGCAGCATGATGTCCGCAAGAGTGGCAACGAGGTGGGGGGGCCAGGAACAAGAAGATGACAAGTTGTTATTCTATTGGTATGTACTGTCTCTTTATGGTGTTTTAAAGATTTTTCTTTCAAGTACATATTAGAACGTAGCATTTTATTTCCAAAGTGTAGTAAATCTTTGCTTTCTCACAGCAGGGTGTTCACATTACAAGACTGCAATTTTTATTTGCCCATCAACTGGGCTTTTGGTGGAAATGACGAACCACCAGCAGCATGATGTCCGCAAGAGTGGCAACGAGGTGGGGGGGCCGGGAACAAGAAGATGACAAGTTGTTATTCTATTGGTATGTACTGTCTCTTTATGGTGTTTTAAAGATTCTTCTTTCAAGTACATGTTAGAACAAAGCATTTTATTTCCAAAGTGTAGTAAATCTTTGCTTTCTCACAGCAAGGTGTTCACATTACAAGGCTGCAATTTTTATTTGCCCATCAACTGGGCTTTTGGTGGAAATGACGAACCACCAGCAGCATGATGTCCGCAAGAGTGGCAACGAGGTGGGGGGGCCGGGAACAAGAAGATGACAAGTTGTTATTCTATTGGTATGTACTGTCTCTTTATGGTGTTTTAAAGATTGTTCTTTCAAGTACATGTTAGAACGTAGCATTTTATTTCCAAAGTGTAGTAAATCTTTGCTTTCTCACAGCAGGGTGTTCACATTACAAGGCTGCAATTTTTATTTGCCCATCAACTGGGCTTTCGGTGGAAATGACGAACCACCAGCAGCATGATGTCCGCAAGAGTGGCAACGAGGTGGGTGGGCCGGGAACAAGAAGATGACAAGTTGTTATTCTATTGGTATGTACTGTCTCTTTATGGTGTTTTAAAGATTCTTCTTTCAAGTACATGTTAGAACGTAGCATTTTATTTCCAAAGTGTAGTAAATCTTTGCTTTCTCACAGCAGGTTGTTCACATTACAAGGCTGCAATTTTTATTTGCCCATAAACTGGGCTTTTGGTGGAAATGACGAACCACCAGCAGCATGATGTCCGCAAGAGTGGCAACGAGGTGGGGGGGCCGGGAACAAGAAGATGACAAGTTGTTATTCTATTGGTATGTACTGTCTCTTTATGGTGTTTTAAAGATTCTTCTTTCAAGTACATGTTAGAACGTAGCATTTTACTTCCAAAGTGTAGTAAATCTTTGCTTTCTCACAGCAGGTTGTTCACATTACAAGGCTGCAATTTTTATTTGCCCATCAACTGGGCTTTTGGTGGAAATGACGAACCACCAGCAGCATGATATCCGCAAGAGTGGCAACGAGGTGGGGGGGCCGGGAACAAGAAGATGACAAGTTGTTATTCTATTGGTATGTACTGTCTCTTTATGGTGTTTTAAAGATTCTTCTTTCAAGTACATGTTAGAACGTAGCATTTTATTTCCAAAGTGTAGTAAATCTTTGTTTTCTCTCAGCAGGTTGTTCACATTACAAGGCTGCAATTTTTATTTGCCCATCAACTGGGCTTTTGGTGGAAATGACGAACCACCAGCAGCATGAAGTCCGCAAGAGTGGCAACGAGGTGGGGGGGCCAGGAACAAGAAGATGACAAGTTGTTATTCTATTGGTATGTACTGTCTCTTTATGGTGTTTTAAAGATTGTTCTTTCAAGTACATGTTAGAACGTAGCATTTTATTTCCAAAGTGTAGTAAATCTTAGCTTTCTCACAGCAGGGTGTTCACATTACAAGGCTGCAATTTTTATTTGCCCATCAACTGGGCTTTTGGTGGAAATGACGAACCACCAGCAGCATGATGTCCGCAAGAGTGGCAACGAGGTGGGGGGGGCCGGGAACAAGAAGATGACAAGTTGTTATTCTATTGGTATGTACTGTCTCTTTATGGTGTTTTAAAGATTCTTCTTTCAAGTACATGTTAGAACGTAGCATTTTTTTTCCAAAGTGTAGTAAATGTTTGCTTTCTCACAGCAGGGTGTTCACATTACAAGGCTGCAAATTTTATTTGCCCATCAACTGGGCTTTCGGTGGAAATGACGAACCACCTGCAGCATGATGTCCGCAAGAGTGGCAACGAGGTGGGGGGGCCGGGAACAAGAAGATGACAAGTTGTTATTCTATTGGTATGTACTGTCTCTTTATGGTGTTTTAAAGATTCTTCTTTCAAGTACATGTTAAACGTAGCATTTTATTTCCAAAGTGTAGTAAATCTTTGCTTTCTCACAGCAGGTTGTTCACATTACAAGGCTGCAATTTTTATTTGCCCATCAACTGGGCTTTTGGTGGAAATGACGAACCACCAGCAGCATGATGTCCGCAAGAGTGGCAACGAGGTGGGGGGGCCAGGAACAAGAAGATGACATGTTGTTATTCTATTGGTATGTAATGTCTCTTTATGGTGTTTTAAAGATTCTTCTTTCAAGTACATGTTAGAACGTAGCATTTTATTTCCAAAGTGTAGTAAATCTTTGCTTTCTCACAGCAGGTTGTTCACATTACAAGGCTGCAATTTTTATTTGCCCGTCAACTGGGCTTTTGGTGGAAATGACGAACCACCAGCAGCATGATGTCCGCAAGAGTGGCAACGAGGTGGGGGGGCCGGGAACAAGAAGATGACAAGTTGTTATTCTATTGGTATGTACTGTCTCTTTATGGTGTTTTAAAGATTCTTCTTTCAAGTACATGTTAGAACGTAGCATTTTATTTCCAAAGTGTAGTAAATCTTTGCTTTCTCACAGCAGGTTGTTCACATTACAAGGCTGCAATTTTTATTTGCCCATCAACTGATCTTTTGGTGGAGATGACGAACCACCAGCAGCATGATGTCCGCAAGAGTGGCAACGAGGTGGGGGGGCCGGGAACAAGAAGATGACAAGTTGTTATTCTATTGGTATGTACTGTCTCTTTATGGTGTTTTAAAGATTCTTCTTTCAAGTACATGTTAGAACGTAGCATTTTATTTCCAAAGTGTAGTAAATCTTAGCTTTCTCATAGCAGGGTGTTCACATTACAAGGCTGCAATTTTTATTTGCCCATCAACTGGGCTTTTGGTGGAAATGACGAACCACCAGCAGCATGATGTCCGCAAGAGTGGCAACGAGGTGGGGGGGCCGGGAACAAGAAGATGACAAGTTGTTATTCTATTGGTATGTACTGTCTCTTTATGGTGTTTTAAAGATTCTTCCTTCAAGTACATGTTGGAACGTAGCATTTTATTTCCAAAGTGTAGTAAGTCTTTGCTTTCTCACAGCAGGGTGTTCACATTACAAGGCTGCAATTTTTATTTGCCCATCAACTGGGCTTTCGGTGGAAATGACGAACCACCAGCAGCATGATGTCCGCAAGCGTGGCAACGAGGGGGGGGGGGGGGGCCGGGAACAAGAAGATAACAAGTTGTTATTCTATTGGTATGTACTGTCTCTTTATGGTGTTTGAAAGATTGTTCTTTCAAGTACATCTTAGAACGTAGCATTTTATTTCCAAAGTGTAGTAAATCTTTGCTTTCTCACAGCAGGGTGTTCACATTACAAGGCTGCAATTTTTATTTGCCCATCAACTGGGCTTTTGGTGGAAATGACGAACCACCAGCAGCATGATGTCCGCAAGACTGGCAACGAGGTGGGGGGGCCGGGAACAAGAAGATGACAAGTTGTTATTCTATTGGTATGTACTGTCTCTTTATGGTGTTTTAAAGATTGTTCTTTCAAGGACATCTTAGAACGTAGCATTTTATTTCCAAGTGTAGTAAATATTTGCTTTCTCACAGCAGGGTGTTTACATTACAAGGCTGCAATTTTTATTTGTCCATCAACTGGGCTTTTGGTGGAAATGACGAACCACCAGCAGCATGATGTCCGCAGGAGTCGCTACGAGCGGTGGGGGGGGCTGGGGGGGGGCGCCGGGAACAAGAAGATGACAAGTTGTTATTCTATTGGTATGTACTGTCTCTTTATGGTGTTTTAAAGATTGTTCTTTCAAGGACATCTTAGAACGTAGTATTTTATTTCCAAAGTGTAGTAAATCTTTGCTTTCTCACAGCAGGGTGTTCACATTACAAGGCTGCAATTTTTATTTGCCCATCAACTGGGCTTTTGGTGGAAATGACGAACCACCAGCAGCATGATGTCCGCAAGAGTGGCAACGAGGTGGGGGGGGGGACCGGGAACAAGAAGATGACAAGTTGTTATTCTATTGGTATGTACTGTCTCTTTATGGTGTTTTAAAGATTCTTCTTTCAAGTACATGTTAGAACGTAGCATTTTATTTCCAAAGTGTAGTAAATCTTTGCTTTCTCACAGCAGGGTGTTCACATTACAAGGCTGCAATTTTTATTTGCCCATCAACTGGGCTTTTGGTGGAAATGACGAACCACCAGCAGCATGATGTCCGCAAGAGTGGCAACGAGGTGGGGGGGCCGGGAACAAGAAGATGACAAGTTGTTATTCTATTGGTATGTACTGTCTCTTTATGGTGTTTTAAAGATTCTTCTTTCAAGTACATGTTAGAACGTAGCATGTTATTTCCAAAGTGTAGTAAATCTTTGCTTTCTCACAGCAGAGTGTTCACATTACAAGGCTGCAATTTTTATTTGCCCATCAACTGGGCTTTTGGTGGAAATGACGAACCACAAGCAGCATGATGTCCGCAAGAGTGGCAACGAGGTGGGGGGGCCGGGAACAAGAAGATGACAAGTTGTTATTCTATTGGTATGTACTGTCTCTTTATGGTGTTTTAAAGATTCTTCTTTCAAGTACATGTTAGAACGTAGCATTTTATTTCCAAAGTGTAGTAAATCTTTGCTTTCTCACAGCAGGGTGTTCACATTACAAGGCTGCAATTTTTATTTGCCCATCAACTGGGCTTTTGGTGGAAATGACGAACCACCAGCAGCATGATGTCCGCAAGAGTGGCAACGAGGTGGGGGGGCCGGGAACAAGAAGATGACAAGTTGTTATTCTATTGGTGTGTACTGTCTCTTTATTGTGTTTTAAAGATTCTTCTTTCAAGTACATGTTAGAATGTAGCATTTTATTTCCAAAGTGTAGTAAATCTTTGCTTTCTCACAGCAGGGTGTTCACTTTACAAGGCTGCAATTTTTATTTGCCCATCAACTGGGCTTTTAATGGAAATGACGAACCACCAGCAGCATGATGTCCGCAAGAGTGGCAACGAGGTGGGGGAGCCGGGAACAAGAAGATGACAAGTTGTTATTCTATTGGTATGTACTGTCTCTTTATGGTGTTTTAAAGATTGTTCTTTCAAGTACATGTTAGAACGTAGCATTTTATTTCCAAAGTGTAGTAAATCTTTGCTTTCTCACAGCAGGGTGTTCACATTACAAGGCTGCAATTTTTATTTGCCCATCAACTGGGCTTTTGGTGGAAATGACGAACCACCAGCAGCATGATGTCCGCAAGAGTGGTAACGAGGGGGGGCTGGGGAGGGGGGGGGGGCCGGGATCAAGAAGATGACAAGTTGTTATTATATTGGTATGTACTGTCTCTTTATGGTGTTTGAAAGATTGTTCTTTCAAGTACATCTTAGAACGTAGCATTTTATTTCCAAACTGTAGTAAATCTTTGCTTTCTCACAACAGTGTGTTCACATTACAAGGCTGCAATTTTTATTTTCCCATCAAGTGGGCTTTTGGTGGAAATGACAAACCACCAGCAGCATGATGTCCGCAAGAGTGGCAACGAGGTGGGGGGGCCGGGAACAAGAAGATGACAAGTTGTTAGTCTATTGGTATGTACTGTCTCTTTATGGTGTTTTAAAGATTTTTCTTTCAAGTACATATTAGAACGTAGCATTTTATTTCCAAAGTGTAGTAAATCTTTGCTTTCTCACAGCAAGGTGTTCACATTACAAGGCTGCAATTTTTATTTGCCCATCAACTGGGCTTTTGGTGGAAATGACGAACCACCAGCAGCATGATGTCCGCAAGAGTGGCAACGAGGTGGGGGGGCCGGGAACAAGAAGATGACAAGTTGTTATTCTATTGGTATGTACTGTCTCTTTATGGTGTTTTAAAGATTCTTCTTTCAAGTACATGTTAGAACAAAGCATTTTATTTCCAAAGTGTAGTAAATCTTTGCTTTCTCACAGCAAGGTGTTCACATTACAAGGCTGCAATTTTTATTTGCCCATCAACTGGGCTTTTGGTGGAAATGACGAACCACCAGCAGCATGATGTCCGCAAGAGTGGCAACGAGGTGGGGGGGCCGGGAACAAGAAGATGACAAGTTGTTATTCTATTGGTATGTACTGTCTCTTTATGGTGTTTTAAAGATTGTTCTTTCAAGTACATGTTAGAACGTAGCATTTTATTTCCAAAGTGTAGTAAATCTTTGCTTTCTCACAGCAGGGTGTTCACATTACAAGGCTGCAATTTTTATTTGCCCATCAACTGGGCTTTCGGTGGAAATGACGAACCACCAGCAGCATGATGTCCGCAAGAGTGGCAACGAGGTGGGTGGGCCGGGAACAAGAAGATGACAAGTTGTTATTCTATTGGTATGTACTGTCTCTTTATGGTGTTTTAAAGATTCTTCTTTCAAGTACATGTTAGAACGTAGCATTTTATTTCCAAAGTGTAGTAAATCTTTGCTTTCTCACAGCAGGGAGTTCACATTACAAGGCTGCAATTTTTATTTGCCCATCAACTGAGCTTTTGGTGGAAATGACGAACCACCAGCAGCATGATGTCCGCAAGAGTGGCAACGAGGTGGGGGGGCCAGGAACAAGAAGATGACAAGTTGTTATTCTATTGGTATGTACTGTCTCTTTATGGTGTTTTAAAGATTTTTCTTTCAAGTACATATTAGAACGTAGCATTTTATTTCCAAAGTGTAGTAAATCTTTGCTTTCTCACAGCAGGGTGTTCACATTACAAGACTGCAATTTTTATTTGCCCATCAACTGGGCTTTTGGTGGAAATGACGAACCACCAGCAGCATGATGTCCGCAAGAGTGGCAACGAGGTGGGGGGGCCAGGAACAAGAAGATGACAAGTTGTTATTCTATTGGTATGTACTGTCTCTTTATGGTGTTTTAAAGATTCTTCTTTCAAGTACATGTTAGAACAAAGCATTTTATTTCCAAAGTGTAGTAAATCTTTGCTTTCTCACAGCAAGGTGTTCACATTACAAGGCTGCAATTTTTATTTGCCCATCAACTGGGCTTTTGGTGGAAATGACGAACCACCAGCAGCATGATGTCCGCAAGAGTGGCAACGAGGTGGGGGGGCCGGGAACAAGAAGATGACAAGTTGTTATTCTATTGGTATGTACTGTCTCTTTATGGTGTTTTAAAGATTGTTCTTTCAAGTACATGTTAGAACGTAGCATTTTATTTCCAAAGTGTAGTAAATCTTTGCTTTCTCACAGCAGGGTGTTCACATTACAAGGCTGCAATTTTTATTTGCCCATCAACTGGGCTTTCGGTGGAAATGACGAACCACCAGCAGCATGATGTCCGCAAGAGTGGCAACGAGGTGGGTGGGCCGGGAACAAGAAGATGACAAGTTGTTATTCTATTGGTATGTACTGTCTCTTTATGGTGTTTTAAAGATTCTTCTTTCAAGTACATGTTAGAACGTAGCATTTTATTTCCAAAGTGTAGTAAATCTTTGCTTTCTCACAGCAGGTTGTTCACATTACAAGGCTGCAATTTTTATTTGCCCATAAACTGGGCTTTTGGTGGAAATGACGAACCACCAGCAGCATGATGTCCGCAAGAGTGGCAACGAGGTGGGGGGGCCGGGAACAAGAAGATGACAAGTTGTTATTCTATTGGTATGTACTGTCTCTTTATGGTGTTTTAAAGATTCTTCTTTCAAGTACATGTTAGAACGTAGCATTTTACTTCCAAAGTGTAGTAAATCTTTGCTTTCTCACAGCAGGTTGTTCACATTACAAGGCTGCAATTTTTATTTGCCCATCAACTGGGCTTTTGGTGGAAATGACGAACCACCAGCAGCATGATATCCGCAAGAGTGGCAACGAGGTGGGGGGGCCGGGAACAAGAAGATGACAAGTTGTTATTCTATTGGTATGTACTGTCTCTTTATGGTGTTTTAAAGATTCTTCTTTCAAGTACATGTTAGAACGTAGCATTTTATTTCCAAAGTGTAGTAAATCTTTGTTTTCTCTCAGCAGGTTGTTCACATTACAAGGCTGCAATTTTTATTTGCCCATCAACTGGGCTTTTGGTGGAAATGACGAACCACCAGCAGCATGAAGTCCGCAAGAGTGGCAACGAGGTGGGGGGGCCAGGAACAAGAAGATGACAAGTTGTTATTCTATTGGTATGTACTGTCTCTTTATGGTGTTTTAAAGATTGTTCTTTCAAGTACATGTTAGAACGTAGCATTTTATTTCCAAAGTGTAGTAAATCTTAGCTTTCTCACAGCAGGGTGTTCACATTACAAGGCTGCAATTTTTATTTGCCCATCAACTGGGCTTTTGGTGGAAATGACGAACCACCAGCAGCATGATGTCCGCAAGAGTGGCAACGAGGTGGGGGGGCCGGGAACAAGAAGATGACAAGTTGTTATTCTATTGGTATGTACTGTCTCTTTATGGTGTTTTAAAGATTCTTCTTTCAAGTACATGTTAGAACGTAGCATTTTTTTTCCAAAGAGTAGTAAATGTTTGCTTTCTCACAGCAGGGTGTTCACATTACAAGGCTGCAAATTTTATTTGCCCATCAACTGGGCTTTCGGTGGAAATGACGGACCACCTGCAGCATGATGTCCGCAAGAGTGGCAACGAGGTGGGGGGGCCGGGAACAAGAAGATGACAAGTTGTTATTCTATTGGTATGTACTGTCTCTTTATGGTGTTTTAAAGATTCTTCTTTCAAGTACATGTTAAACGTAGCATTTTATTTCCAAAGTGTAGTAAATCTTTGCTTTCTCACAGCAGGTTGTTCACATTACAAGGCTGCAATTTTTATTTGCCCATCAACTGGGCTTTTGGTGGAAATGACGAACCACCAGCAGCATGATGTCCGCAAGAGTGGCAACGAGGTGGGGGGGCCAGGAACAAGAAGATGACATGTTGTTATTCTATTGGTATGTACTGTCTCTTTATGGTGTTTTAAAGATTCTTCTTTCAAGTACATGTTAGAACGTAGCATTTTATTTCCAAAGTGTAGTAAATCTTTGCTTTCTCACAGCAGGTTGTTCACATTACAAGGCTGCAATTTTTATTTGCCCGTCAACTGGGCTTTTGGTGGAAATGACGAACCACCAGCAGCATGATGTCCGCAAGAGTGGCAACGAGGTGGGGGGGCCGGGAACAAGAAGATGACAAGTTGTTATTCTATTGGTATGTACTGTCTCTTTATGGTGTTTTAAAGATTCTTCTTTCAAGTACATGTTAGAACGTAGCATTTTATTTCCAAAGTGTAGTAAATCTTTGCTTTCTCACAGCAGGTTGTTCACATTACAAGGCTGCAATTTTTATTTGCCCATCAACTGATCTTTTGGTGGAGATGACGAACCACCAGCAGCATGATGTCCGCAAGAGTGGCAACGAGGTGGGGGGGCCGGGAACAAGAAGATGACAAGTTGTTATTCTATTGGTATGTACTGTCTCTTTATGGTGTTTTAAAGATTCTTCTTTCAAGTACATGTTAGAACGTAGCATTTTATTTCCAAAGTGTAGTAAATCTTAGCTTTCTCATAGCAGGGTGTTCACATTACAAGGCTGCAATTTTTATTTGCCCATCAACTGGGCTTTTGGTGGAAATGACGAACCACCAGCAGCATGATGTCCGCAAGAGTGGCAACGAGGTGGGGGGGCCGGGAACAAGAAGATGACAAGTTGTTATTCTATTGGTATGTACTGTCTCTTTATGGTGTTTTAAAGATTCTTCCTTCAAGTACATGTTGGAACGTAGCATTTTATTTCCAAAGTGTAGTAAGTCTTTGCTTTCTCACAGCAGGGTGTTCACATTACAAGGCTGCAATTTTTATTTGCCCATCAACTGGGCTTTCGGTGGAAATGACGAACCACCAGCAGCATGATGTCCGCAAGCGTGGCAACGAGGGGGGGGGGGGGGGGCCGGGAACAAGAAGATAACAAGTTGTTATTCTATTGGTATGTACTGTCTCTTTATGGTGTTTGAAAGATTGTTCTTTCAAGTACATCTTAGAACGTAGCATTTTATTTCCAAAGTGTAGTAAATCTTTGCTTTCTCACAGCAGGGTGTTCACATTACAAGGCTGCAATTTTTATTTGCCCATCAACTGGGCTTTTGGTGGAAATGACGAACTACCAGCAGCATGATGTCCGCAAGACTGGCAACGAGGTGGGGGGGCCGGGAACAAGAAGATGACAAGTTGTTATTCTATTGGTATGTACTGTCTCTTTATGGTGTTTTAAAGATTGTTCTTTCAAGGACATCTTAGAACGTAGCATTTTATTTCCAAGTGTAGTAAATATTTGCTTTCTCACAGCAGGGTGTTTACATTACAAGGCTGCAATTTTTATTTGTCCATCAACTGGGCTTTTGGTGGAAATGACGAACCACCAGCAGCATGATGTCCGCAGGAGTCGCTACGAGCGGTGGGGGGGGCTGGGGGGGGGCGCCGGGAACAAGAAGATGACAAGTTGTTATTCTATTGGTATGTACTGTCTCTTTATGGTGTTTTAAAGATTGTTCTTTCAAGGACATCTTAGAACGTAGTATTTTATTTCCAAAGTGTAGTAAATCTTTGCTTTCTCACAGCAGGGTGTTCACATTACAAGGCTGCAATTTTTATTTGCCCATCAACTGGGCTTTTGGTGGAAATGACGAACCACCAGCAGCATGATGTCCGCAAGAGTGGCAACGAGGTGGGGGGGGGGACCGGGAACAAGAAGATGACAAGTTGTTATTCTATTGGTATGTACTGTCTCTTTATGGTGTTTTAAAGATTCTTCTTTCAAGTACATGTTAGAACGTAGCATTTTATTTCCAAAGTGTAGTAAATCTTTGCTTTCTCACAGCAGGGTGTTCACATTACAAGGCTGCAATTTTTATTTGCCCATCAACTGGGCTTTTGGTGGAAATGACGAACCACCAGCAGCATGATGTCCGCAAGAGTGGCAACGAGGTGGGGGGGCCGGGAACAAGAAGATGACAAGTTGTTATTCTATTGGTATGTACTGTCTCTTTATGGTGTTTTAAAGATTCTTCTTTCAAGTACATGTTAGAACGTAGCATGTTATTTCCAAAGTGTAGTAAATCTTTGCTTTCTCACAGCAGAGTGTTCACATTACAAGGCTGCAATTTTTATTTGCCCATCAACTGGGCTTTTGGTGGAAATGACGAACCACAAGCAGCATGATGTCCGCAAGAGCGGCAACGAGGTGGGGGGGCCGGGAACAAGAAGATGACAAGTTGTTATTCTATTGGTATGTACTGTCTCTTTATGGTGTTTTAAAGATTCTTCTTTCAAGTACATGTTAGAACGTAGCATTTTATTTCCAAAGTGTAGTAAATCTTTGCTTTCTCACAGCAGGGTGTTCACATTACAAGGCTGCAATTTTTATTTGCCCATCAACTGGGCTTTTGGTGGAAATGACGAACCACCAGCAGCATGATGTCCGCAAGAGTGGCAACGAGGTGGGGGGGCCGGGAACAAGAAGATGACAAGTTGTTATTCTATTGGTGTGTACTGTCTCTTTATTGTGTTTTAAAGATTCTTCTTTCAAGTACATGTTAGAACGTAGCATTTTATTTCCAAAGTGTAGTAAATCTTTGCTTTCTCACAGCAGGGTGTTCACTTTACAAGGCTGCAATTTTTATTTGCCCATCAACTGGGCTTTTAATGGAAATGACGAACCACCAGCAGCATGATGTCCGCAAGAGTGGCAACGAGGTGGGGGAGCCGGGAACAAGAAGATGACAAGTTGTTATTCTATTGGTATGTACTGTCTATTTATGGTGTTTCAAAGATTCTTCTTTCAAGTACATGTTAGGACGTAGCACATTATTTCCAAAGTGTAGTAAATCTTTGCTTTCTGACAGCAGGGTGTTCACATTACAAGGCTGCAATTTTTATTTGCCCATCAACTGGGCTTTTGGTGGAAATGACGAACCACCAGCAGCATGATGTCCGCAGGAGTGGGAAAGAGGGGGGGGGGGGGCCGGGAACAAGAAGATGACAAGTTGTTATTCTATTGGTATGTACTGTCTCTTTATGGTGTTTTAAAGATTCTTCTTTCAAGTACATGTTAGAACGTAGCATTTTATTTCCAAAGTGTAGTAAATCTTTGCTTTCTTACAGCAGGGTGTTCACATTACAAGGCTGCAATTTTTATTTGCCCATCAACTGGGCTTTTGGTGGAAATGACGAACCACCAGCAGCATGATGTCCGCAAGAGTGGCAACGAGGTGGGGGGGCCGGGAACAAGAAGATGACATGTTGTTATTCTATTGGTATGTACTGACTCTTTATGGTGTTTTAAAGATTCTTCTTTCAAGTACATGTTAGAAGGTAGCATTTTATTTCCAAAGTGTAGTAAATCTTTGCTTTCTCACAGCAGGGTGTTCACATTACAAGGCTGCAATTTTTATTTGTCCATCAACTGGGCTTTTGGTGGAAATGACGAACCACCAGCAGCATGATGTCCGCAAGAGTGGCAACGAGGTGGGGGGGCCGGGAACAAGAAGATGACAAGTTGTTATTCTATTGGTATGTACTGTCTCTTTATGGTGTTTTAAAGATTCTTCTTTCAAGTACATGTTAGAACGTAGCATTTTTTTTCCAAAGAGTAGTAAATGTTTGCTTTCTCACAGCAGGGTGTTCACATTACAAGGCTGCAAATTTTATTTGCCCATCAACTGGGCTTTCGGTGGAAATGACGGACCACCTGCAGCATGATGTCCGCAAGAGTGGCAACGAGGTGGGGGGGCCGGGAACAAGAAGATGACAAGTTGTTATTCTATTGGTATGTACTGTCTCTTTATGGTGTTTTAAAGATTCTTCTTTCAAGTACATGTTAAACGTAGCATTTTATTTCCAAAGTGTAGTAAATCTTTGCTTTCTCACAGCAGGTTGTTCACATTACAAGGCTGCAATTTTTATTTGCCCATCAACTGGGCTTTTGGTGGAAATGACGAACCACCAGCAGCATGATGTCCGCAAGAGTGGCAACGAGGTGGGGGGGCCAGGAACAAGAAGATGACATGTTGTTATTCTATTGGTATGTACTGTCTCTTTATGGTGTTTTAAAGATTCTTCTTTCAAGTACATGTTAGAACGTAGCATTTTATTTCCAAAGTGTAGTAAATCTTTGCTTTCTCACAGCAGGTTGTTCACATTACAAGGCTGCAATTTTTATTTGCCCGTCAACTGGGCTTTTGGTGGAAATGACGAACCACCAGCAGCATGATGTCCGCAAGAGTGGCAACGAGGTGGGGGGGCCGGGAACAAGAAGATGACAAGTTGTTATTCTATTGGTATGTACTGTCTCTTTATGGTGTTTTAAAGATTCTTCTTTCAAGTACATGTTAGAACGTAGCATTTTATTTCCAAAGTGTAGTAAATCTTTGCTTTCTCACAGCAGGTTGTTCACATTACAAGGCTGCAATTTTTATTTGCCCATCAACTGATCTTTTGGTGGAGATGACGAACCACCAGCAGCATGATGTCCGCAAGAGTGGCAACGAGGTGGGGGGGCCGGGAACAAGAAGATGACAAGTTGTTATTCTATTGGTATGTACTGTCTCTTTATGGTGTTTTAAAGATTCTTCTTTCAAGTACATGTTAGAACGTAGCATTTTATTTCCAAAGTGTAGTAAATCTTAGCTTTCTCATAGCAGGGTGTTCACATTACAAGGCTGCAATTTTTATTTGCCCATCAACTGGGCTTTTGGTGGAAATGACGAACCACCAGCAGCATGATGTCCGCAAGAGTGGCAACGAGGTGGGGGGGCCGGGAACAAGAAGATGACAAGTTGTTATTCTATTGGTATGTACTGTCTCTTTATGGTGTTTTAAAGATTCTTCCTTCAAGTACATGTTGGAACGTAGCATTTTATTTCCAAAGTGTAGTAAGTCTTTGCTTTCTCACAGCAGGGTGTTCACATTACAAGGCTGCAATTTTTATTTGCCCATCAACTGGGCTTTCGGTGGAAATGACGAACCACCAGCAGCATGATGTCCGCAAGCGTGGCAACGAGGGGGGGGGGGGGGCCGGGAACAAGAAGATAACAAGTTGTTATTCTATTGGTATGTACTGTCTCTTTATGGTGTTTGAAAGATTGTTCTTTCAAGTACATCTTAGAACGTAGCATTTTATTTCCAAAGTGTAGTAAATCTTTGCTTTCTCACAGCAGGGTGTTCACATTACAAGGCTGCAATTTTTATTTGCCCATCAACTGGGCTTTTGGTGGAAATGACGAACCACCAGCAGCATGATGTCCGCAAGACTGGCAACGAGGTGGGGGGGCCGGGAACAAGAAGATGACAAGTTGTTATTCTATTGGTATGTACTGTCTCTTTATGGTGTTTTAAAGATTGTTCTTTCAAGGACATCTTAGAACGTAGCATTTTATTTCCAAGTGTAGTAAATATTTGCTTTCTCACAGCAGGGTGTTTACATTACAAGGCTGCAATTTTTATTTGTCCATCAACTGGGCTTTTGGTGGAAATGACGAACCACCAGCAGCATGATGTCCGCAGGAGTCGCTACGAGCGGTGGGGGGGGCTGGGGGGGGGCGCCGGGAACAAGAAGATGACAAGTTGTTATTCTATTGGTATGTACTGTCTCTTTATGGTGTTTTAAAGATTGTTCTTTCAAGGACATCTTAGAACGTAGTATTTTATTTCCAAAGTGTAGTAAATCTTTGCTTTCTCACAGCAGGGTGTTCACATTACAAGGCTGCAATTTTTATTTGCCCATCAACTGGGCTTTTGGTGGAAATGACGAACCACCAGCAGCATGATGTCCGCAAGAGTGGCAACGAGGTGGGGGGGGGGACCGGGAACAAGAAGATGACAAGTTGTTATTCTATTGGTATGTACTGTCTCTTTATGGTGTTTTAAAGATTCTTCTTTCAAGTACATGTTAGAACGTAGCATTTTATTTCCAAAGTGTAGTAAATCTTTGCTTTCTCACAGCAGGGTGTTCACATTACAAGGCTGCAATTTTTATTTGCCCATCAACTGGGCTTTTGGTGGAAATGACGAACCACCAGCAGCATGATGTCCGCAAGAGTGGCAACGAGGTGGGGGGGCCGGGAACAAGAAGATGACAAGTTGTTATTCTATTGGTATGTACTGTCTCTTTATGGTGTTTTAAAGATTCTTCTTTCAAGTACATGTTAGAACGTAGCATGTTATTTCCAAAGTGTAGTAAATCTTTGCTTTCTCACAGCAGAGTGTTCACATTACAAGGCTGCAATTTTTATTTGCCCATCAACTGGGCTTTTGGTGGAAATGACGAACCACAAGCAGCATGATGTCCGCAAGAGTGGCAACGAGGTGGGGGGGCCGGGAACAAGAAGATGACAAGTTGTTATTCTATTGGTATGTACTGTCTCTTTATGGTGTTTTAAAGATTCTTCTTTCAAGTACATGTTAGAACGTAGCATTTTATTTCCAAAGTGTAGTAAATCTTTGCTTTCTCACAGCAGGGTGTTCACATTACAAGGCTGCAATTTTTATTTGCCCATCAACTGGGCTTTTGGTGGAAATGACGAACCACCAGCAGCATGATGTCCGCAAGAGTGGCAACGAGGTGGGGGGGCCGGGAACAAGAAGATGACAAGTTGTTATTCTATTGGTGTGTACTGTCTCTTTATTGTGTTTTAAAGATTCTTCTTTCAAGTACATGTTAGAACGTAGCATTTTATTTCCAAAGTGTAGTAAATCTTTGCTTTCTCACAGCAGGGTGTTCACTTTACAAGGCTGCAATTTTTATTTGCCCATCAACTGGGCTTTTAATGGAAATGACGAACCACCAGCAGCATGATGTCCGCAAGAGTGGCAACGAGGTGGGGGAGCCGGGAACAAGAAGATGACAAGTTGTTATTCTATTGGTATGTACTGTCTATTTATGGTGTTTCAAAGATTCTTCTTTCAAGTACATGTTAGGACGTAGCACATTATTTCCAAAGTGTAGTAAATCTTTGCTTTCTGACAGCAGGGTGTTCACATTACAAGGCTGCAATTTTTATTTGCCCATCAACTGGGCTTTTGGTGGAAATGACGAACCACCAGCAGCATGATGTCCGCAGGAGTGGGAAAGAGGGGGGGGGGGGGCCGGGAACAAGAAGATGACAAGTTGTTATTCTATTGGTATGTACTGTCTCTTTATGGTGTTTTAAAGATTCTTCTTTCAAGTACATGTTAGAACGTAGCATTTTATTTCCAAAGTGTAGTAAATCTTTGCTTTCTTACAGCAGGGTGTTCACATTACAAGGCTGCAATTTTTATTTGCCCATCAACTGGGCTTTTGGTGGAAATGACGAACCACCAGCAGCATGATGTCCGCAAGAGTGGCAACGAGGTGGGGGGGCCGGGAACAAGAAGATGACATGTTGTTATTCTATTGGTATGTACTGACTCTTTATGGTGTTTTAAAGATTCTTCTTTCAAGTACATGTTAGAAGGTAGCATTTTATTTCCAAAGTGTAGTAAATCTTTGCTTTCTCACAGCAGGGTGTTCACATTACAAGGCTGCAATTTTTATTTGTCCATCAACTGGGCTTTTGGTGGAAATGACGAACCACCAGCAGCATGATGTCCGCAAGAGTGGCAACGAGGTGGGGGGGCCGGGAACAAGAAGATGATAAGTTGTTATTCTATTGGTATGTACTGTCTCTTTATGGTGTTTTAAAGATTCTTCTTTCAAGTACACGTTAGAATGTAGCATTTTATTTCCAAAGTGTTGTAAATCTTTGCTTTCTCACAGCAGGGTGTTCACATTACAAGGCTGCAATTTTTATTTGCCCATCAACTGGGCTTTTGGTGGAAATGACGAACCACCAGCAGCATGATGTCCGCAGGAGTGGCAACAAGGGGTGGGGGGTGGGGGCCGGGAACAAGAAGATGACACGTTGTTATTCTATTGGTATGTACTGTCTCTTTATGGTGTTTTAAAGATTGTTCTTTCAAGTACATGTTAGAACGTAGCATTTTATTTCCAAAGTGTAGTAAATCTTTGCTTTCTCACAGCAGGGTGTTCACATTACAAGGCTGCAATTTTTATTTGCCCATCAACTGGGCTTTTGGTGGAAATGACGAACCACCAGCAGCATGATGTCCGCAAGAGTGGCAACGAGGTGGGGGGGCCGGGAACAAGAAGATGACAAGTTGTTATTCTATTGGTATGTACTGCCTCTTTATGGTGTTTTAAAGATTCTTCTTTCAAGTACATGTTAGAACGTAGCATTTTATTTCCAAAGTGTAGTAAATCTTTGCTTTCTCACAGCAGGGTGTTCACATTACAAGGCTGCAATTTTTATTTGCCCATCAACTGGGCTTTTGGTGGAAATGACGAACCACCAGCAGCATGATGTCCGCAAGAGTGGCAACGAGGTGGGGGGGCCGGGAACAAGAAGATGACAAGTTGTTATTCTATTGGTATGTACTGACTCTTTATGGTGTTTTAAAGATTCTTCTTTCAAGTACATGTTAGAACGTAGCATTTTATTTCCAAAGTGTATTAAATTTTTGCTTTCTCACAGCAGGGTGTTCACATTACAAGGCTGCAATTTTTTTTTGCCCATCAACTGGGCTTTTGGTGGAAATGACGAACCACCAGCAGCATGATGTCCGCAAGAGTGGCAACGAGGTGGGGGGGCCGGGAACAAGAAGATGACAAGTTGTTATTCTATTGGTATGTAATGTCTCTTTATGTTATTTTAAAGATTCTTCTTTCAAGTAGATGTTAGAACGTAGCATTTTATTTCCAAAGTGTAGTAAAACTTTTGCTTTCTCACAGCAGGGTGTTCACATTACAAGGCTGCAATTTTTATTTGCCCATCAACTGGGCTTTTGGTGGAAATCACGAACCACCAGCAGCATGATGTCCGCAAGAGTGGCAACGAGGTTGGGGGGGCCGGGAACAAGAAGATGACAAGTTGTTATTCTATTGGTATGTACTGTCTCTTTATGGTGTTTTAAAGATTGTTCTTTCAAGTACATGTTAGAACGTAGCATTTTATTTCCAAAGTGTAGTAAATTTTTGCTTTCTCACAGCAGGGTGTTCACATTACAAGGCTGCAATTTTTATTTGCCCATCAACTGGGCTTTTGGTGAAAATGACGAACCACCAGCAGCATGATGTCCGCAAGAGTGGCAACGAGGTGGGGGGGCCGGGAACAAGAAGATGACAAGTTGTTATTCTATTGGTATGTACTGTCTCTTTATGGTGTTTTAAAGATTCTTCTTTCAAGTACATGTTAGAACGTAGCATTTTATTTCCAAAGTGTAGTAAATCTTTCCTTTCTCACAGCAGGTTGTTCACATCACAAGGCTGTAATTTTTATTTGCCCATCAACTGGGCTTTTGGTGGAAATGACGAACCACCAGCAGCATGATGTCCGCAAGAGTGGCAACGAGGGGGGGGGGGGGGGGGGCGGGAACAAGAAGATGACAAGTTGTTATTCTATTGGTATGTACTGTCTATTTATGGTGTTTGAAAGATTCTTCTTTCAAGTACATGTTAGAACGTAGCATTTTATTTCCAAAGTGTAGTAAATCTTTGCTTTCCCACAGCAGGGTGTTCACATTACAAGGCTGCAATTTTTATTTGCCCATCAACTGGGCTTTTGGTGGAAATGACGAACCACAAGCAGCATGATGTCCGCAAGAGTGGCAACGAGGTGGGGGGGCCGGGAACAAGAAGATGACAAGTTGTTATTCTATTGGTATGTACTGTCTCTTTATGGTGTTTTAAAGATTCTTCTTTCAAGTACATGTTAGAACGTAGCATTTTATTTCCAAGTGTAGTAAATCTTTGCTTTCTCACAGCAGGGTGTTCACATTACAAGGCTGCAATTTTTATTTGCCCATCAACTGGGCTTTTGGTGGAAATGACGAACCACCAGCAGCATAATGTCCGCAAGAGTGGCAACGAGGTGGGGGGGCCGGGAACAAGAAGATGACAAGTTGTTATTCTATTGGTGTGTACTGTCTCTTTATGGTGTTTTAAAGATTCTTCTTTCAAGTACATGTTAGAACGTAGCATTTTATTTCCAAAGTGTAGTAAATCTTTGCTTTCTCACAGCAGGGTGTTCACTTTACAAGGCTGCAATTTTTATTTGCCCATCAACTGGGCTTTTAATGGAAATGACGAACCACCAGCAGCATGATGTCCGCAAGAGTGGCAACGAGGTGGGGGAGCCGGGAACAAGAAGATGACAAGTTGTTATTCTATTGGTATGTACTGTCTATTTATGGTGTTTCAAAGATTCTTCTTTCAAGTACATGTTAGGACGTAGCACATTATTTCCAAAGTGTAGTAAATCTTTGCTTTCTCACAGCAGGGTGTTCACATTACAAGGCTGCAATTTTTATTTGCCCATCAACTGGGCTTTTGGTGGAAATGACGAACCACCAGCAGCATGATGTCCGCAGGAGTGGCAAAGAGGGGGGGGGGGGGGGGGGGCGGGAACAAGAAGATGACAAGTTGTTATTCTATTGGTATGTACTGTCTCTTTATGGTGTTTTAAAGATTCTTCTTTCAAGTACATGTTAGAACGTAGCATTTTATTTCCAAAGTGTAGTAAATCTTTGCTTTCTTACAGCAGGGTGTTCACATTACAAGGCTGCAATTTTTATTTGCCCATCAACTGGGCTTTTGGTGGAAATGACGAACCACCAGCAGCATGATGTCCGCAAGAGTGGCAACGAGGTGGGGGGGCCGGGAACAAGAAGATGACATGTTGTTATTCTATTGGTATGTACTGACTCTTTATGGTCTTTTAAAGATTCTTCTTTCAAGTACATGTTAGAAGGTAGCATTTTATTTCCAAAGTGTAGTAAATCTTTGCTTTCTCACAGCAGGGTGTTCACATTACAAGGCTGCAATTTTTATTTGCCCATCAACTGGGCTTTTGGTGGAAATGACGAACCACCAGCAGCATGATGTCCGCAAGAGTGGCAACGAGGTGGGGGGGCCGGGAACAAGAAGATGACAAGTTGTTATTCTATTGGTATGTACTGTCTCTTTATGGTGTTTTAAAGATTCTTCTTTCAAGTACACGTTAGAATGTAGCATTTTATTTCCAAAGTGTTGTAAATCTTTGCTTTCTCACAGCAGGGTGTTCACATTACAAGTCTGCAATTTTTATTTGCCCATCAACTGGGCTTTTGGTGGAAATGACGAACCACCAGCAGCATGATGTCCGCAGGAGTGGCAACGAGGGGTGGGGGGTGGGGGCCGGGAACAAGAAGATGACACGTTGTTATTCTATTGGTATGTACTGTCTCTTTATGGTGTTTTAAAGATTGTTCTTTCAAGTACATGTTAGAACGTAGCATTTTATTTCCAAAGTGTAGTAAATCTTTGCTTTCTCACAGCAGGGTGTTCACATTACAAGGCTGCAATTTTTATTTGCCCATCAACTGGGCCTTTGGTGGAAATGACGAACCACCAGCAGCATGATGTCCGCAAGAGTGGCAACGAGGTGGGGGGGCCGGGAACAAGAAGATGACAAGTTGTTATTCTTTTGGTATGTACTGTCTCTTTATGGTGTTTTAAAGATTCTTCTTTCAAGTAAATGTTAGAACGTAGCATTTTATTTCCAAAGTGTAGTAAATCTTTGCTTTCTCACAGCAGGGTGTTCACATTACAAGGCTGCAATTTTTATTTGCCCATCAACTGGGCTTTTGGTGGAAATGACGAACCACCAGCAGCATGATGTCCGCAAGAGTGGCAACGAGGTGGGGGGGCCGGGAACAAGAAGATGACAAGTTGTTATTCTATTGGTATGTACTGACTCTTTATGGTGTTTTAAAGATTCTTCTTTCAAGTACATGTTAGAACGTAGCATTTTATTTCCAAAGTGTATTAAATTTTTGCTTTCTCACAGCAGGGTGTTCACATTACAAGGCTGCAATTTTTTTTTGCCCATCAACTGGGCTTTTGGTGGAAATGACGAACCACCAGCAGCATGATGTCCGCAAGAGTGGCAACGAGGTGGGGGGGCCGGGAACAAGAAGATGACAAGTTGTTATTCTATTGGTATGTAATGTCTCTTTATGTTATTTTAAAGATTCTTCTTTCAAGTAGATGTTAGAACGTAGCATTTTATTTCCAAAGTGTAGTAAAACTTTTGCTTTCTCACAGCAGGGTGTTCACATTACAAGGCTGCAATTTTTATTTGCCCATCAACTGGGCTTTTGGTGGAAATCACGAACCACCAGCAGCATGATGTCCGCAAGAGTGGCAACGAGGTTGGGGGGGCCGGGAACAAGAAGATGACAAGTTGTTATTCTATTGGTATGTACTGTCTCTTTATGGTGTTTTAAAGATTGTTCTTTCAAGTACATGTTAGAACGTAGCATTTTATTTCCAAAGTGTAGTAAATTTTTGCTTTCTCACAGCAGGGTGTTCACATTACAAGGCTGCAATTTTTATTTGCCCATCAACTGGGCTTTTGGTGAAAATGACGAACCACCAGCAGCATGATGTCTGCAAGAGTGGCAACGAGGTGGGGGGGCCGGGAACAAGAAGATGAAAAGTTGTTATTCTATTGGTATGTACTGTCTCTTTATGGTGTTTTAAAGATTCTTCTTTCAAGTACATGTTAGAACGTAGCATTTTATTTCCAAAGTGTAGTAAATCTTTCCTTTCTCACAGCAGGTTGTTCACATCACAAGGCTGTAATTTTTATTTGCCCATCAACTGGGCTTTTGGTGGAAATGACGAACCACCAGCAGCATGATGTCCGCAAGAGTGGCAACGAGGTGGGGGGGGGGGGGGGGCGGGAACAAGAAGATGACAAGTTGTTATTCTATTGGTATGTACTGTCTATTTATGGTGTTTTAAAGATTCTTCTTTCAAGTACATGTTAGAACGTAGCATTTTATTTCCAAAGTGTAGTAAATCTTTGCTTTCTCACAGCAGGGTGTTCACATTACAAGGCTGCAATTTTTATTTGCCCATCAACTTGGCTTTTGGTGGAAATGACGAACCACCAGCATCATGATGTCCGCAAGTGTGGCAACGAGGTGGGGGGGCCGACTACAAGAAGATGACAAGTTGTTATTCTATTGGTATTTACTGTCTCTTTATGGTGTTTTAAAGATTCTTCTTTCAAGTACATGTTAGAACGTAGCATTTTATTTCCAAAGTGTAGTAAATCTTTGCTTTCTCACAGCAGGGTGTTCACATTACAAGGCTGCAATTTTTATTTGCCCATCAACTGGGCTTTTGGTGGAAATGACGAACCACCAGCAGCATGATGTCCGCAAGAGTGGCAACGAGGTGGGGGGGCCGACAACAAGAAGATGACAAGTTGTTATTCTATTGGTATGTACTGTCTCTTTATGGTGTTTTAAAGACTGTTCTTTCAAGTACATGTTAGAACGTAGCATTTTATTTCCAAAGTGTAGTAAATCTTTGCTTTCTCACAGCAGGGTGTTCACATTACAAGGCTGCAATTTTTATTTGCCCATCAACTGGGCTTTTGGTGGAAATGACGAACCACCAGCAGCATGATGTCCGCAAGAGTGGCAACGAGGTGGGGGGGCCGGGAACAAGAAGATGACAAGTTGTTAATCTATTGGTATGTACTGACTCTTTATGGTGTTTTAAAGATTCTTCCTTCAAGTACATGTTAGAACGTCGCATTTTATTTCCAAAGTGTATTAAATCTTTGCTTTCTCACAGCAGGGTGTTCACATTACAAGGCTGCAATTTTTATTTGACCATCAACTGGGCTTTTGGTGGAAATGACGAACCACCAGCAGCATGATGTCCGCAAGAGTGGCAACGAGGTGGGGGGGCCGGGAACAAGAAGATGACAAGTTGTTATTCTATTGGTATGTACTGACTCTTTATGGTGTTTTAAAGATTCTTCATTCAAGTACATGTTAGAACGTAGCATTTAATTTCCAAAGTGTATTAAATCTTTGCTTTCTCACAGCAGGGTGTTCACATTACAAGGCTGCAATTTTTATTTGACCATCAACTGGGCTTTTGGTGGAAATGACGAACCACCAGCAGCATGATGTCCGCAAGAGTGGCAACGAGGTGGGGGGGCCGTGAACAAGAAGATGACAAGTTGTTATTCTATTGGTATGTACTGACCCTTTATGGTGTTTTAAAGATTCTTCATTCAAGTACATGTTAGAACGTAGCATTTTATTTCCAAAGTGTAGTAAATCTTTGCTTTCTCACACCAGGGTGTTCACATTACAAGGCTGCAATTTTTATTTGCCCATCAACTGGGCTTTTGGTGGAAATGACGAAACACCAGCAGCATGATGTCCGCAAGAGTGGCAACGAGGTGGGGGGGCCGGGAACAAGAAGATGACAAGTTGTTATTCTATTGGTATGTACTGACTCTTTATTTTGTTTTAAAGATTCTTCATTCAAGTACATGTTAGAACGTAGCATTTTATTTCCAAAGTGTATTAAATCTTTGCTTTCTCACAGCAGGGTGTTCACATTACAAGGCTGCAATTTTTATGTGACCATCAACTGGGCTTTTGGTGGAAATGACGAACCACCAGCAGCATGATGTCCGCAAGAGTGGCAATGAGGTGGGGGGGCCGACAACAAGAAGATGACAAGTTGTTATTCTATTGGTATGTACTGAATCTTTATGGTGTTTTAAAGATTCTTCTTTCAAGTACATGTTAGAACGTAGCATTTTATTTCCAAAGTGTATTAAATCTTTGCTTTCTCACAGCAGGGTGTTCACATTACAAGGCTGCAATTTTTATTTGCCCATCAACTGGGCTTTTGGTGGAAATGACGAACCACCAGCCGCATGATGTCCGCAGGAGTAGCAACGAGGGTGGGGGGGGGGGGGGGCGGGAACAAGAAGATGACAAGTTGTTATTCTATTGGTATGTACTGTCTCTTTATGGTGTTTTAAAGATTGTTCTTTCAAGTACATGTTAGAACGTAGCATTTTATTTCCAAAGTGTAGTAAATCTTTGCTTTCTCACAGCAGGGTGTTCACATTACAAGGCTGCAATTTTTATTTGCCCATCAACTGGGCTTTTGGTGGAAATGACGAACCACCAGCAGCATGATGTCCGCAAGAGTGGCAACGAGGTGGGGGGGCCGGGAACAAGAAGATGACAAGTTGTTATTCTATTGGTATGTACTGACTTTTTATGGTGTTTTAAAGATTCTTCATTCAAGTACATGTTAGAACGTAGCATTTTATTTCCAAAGTGTATTAAATCTTTGCTTTCTCACAGCAGGGTGTTCACATTACAAGGCTGCAATTTTTATTTGACCATCAACTGGGCTTTTGGTGGAAATGACGAACCACCAGCAGCATGATGTCCGCAAGAGTGGTAACGAGGTGGGGGGGCCGGGAACAAGAAGATGACAAGTTGTTATTCTATTGGTATGTACTGACTCTTTATGGTGTTTTAAAGATTCTTCTTTCAAGTACATGTTAGAACGTAGCATTTTATTTCCAAAGTGTATTAAATCTTTGCTTTCTCACAGCAGGGTGTTCACATTACAAGGCTGCAATTTTTATTTGACCATCAACTGGGCTTTTGATGGAAATGACGAACCACCAGCAGCATGATGTCCGCAATAGTGGCAACGAGGTGGGGGGGCCGGGAACAAGAAGATGACAAGTTGTTATTCTATTGGTATGTACTGACTCTTTATGGTGTTTTAAAGATTCTTCTTTCAAGTACATGTTAGAACGTAGCATTTTATTTCCAAAGTGTATTAAATCTTTGCTTTCTCACAGCAGGGTGTTCACATTACAAGGCTGCAATTTTTATTTGACCATCAACTGGGCTTTTGGTGGAAATGACGAACCACCAGCAGCATGATGTCCGCAAGAGTGGCAACGAGGTGGGGGGGCCGGGAACAAGAAGATGACAAGTTCTTATTCTATTGGTATGTACTGACTCTTTATGGTGTTTTAAAGATTCATCTTTCAAGTACATGTTAGAACGTAGCATTTTATTTCCAAAGTGTATTAAATCTTTGCTTTCACACAGCAGGGTGTTCACATTACGAGGCTGCAATTTTTATTTGCCCATCAACTGGGCTTTTGGTGGAAATGACGAACCACCAGCAGCATGATGTCCGCAAGAGTGTCAACGAGGTGGGGGGGCCGGGAACAAGAAGATGACAAGTTGTTATTCTATTGGTATGTACTGTCTATTTATGGTGTTTTAAAGATTCTTCTTTCAAGTACACGTTAGAATGTAGCATTTTATTTCCAAAGTGTAGTAAATCTTTGCTTTCTCACAGCAGGGTGTTCACAATACAAGGCTGCAATTTTTATTTGCCCATCAACTGTGCTTTTGGTGGAAATGACGAACCACCAGCAGCATGATGTCCGCAGGAGTGGCAACGAGGGGTGGAGGGTGGGGGCCGGGAACAAGAAGATGACAAGTTATTATTCTATTGGTATGTACTGTCTCTTTATGGTGTTTTAAAGATTGTTCTTTCAAGTACATGTTAGAACGTAGCATTTTATTTCCAAAGTGTAGTAAATCTTTGCTTTCTCACAGCAGGGTGTTCACATTACAAAGCTGCAATTTTTATTTGCCCTCAACTGGGCTTTTGGTGGAAATGACGAACCACCAGCAGCATGATGTCCGCAAGAGTGGCAACGAGGTGGGGGGGCTGGGAACAAGAAGATGACAAGTTGTTATTCTATTGGTATGTACTGTCTCTTTATGGTGTTTTAAAGACAGTTCTTTCAAGTACATGTTAGAACGTCGCATTTTATTTCCAAAGTGTAGTAAATCTTTGCTTTCCCACAGCAGGGTGTTCACATTACAAGGCTGCAATTTTTATTTGCCCATCAACTGGGCTTTTGGTGGAAATGACGAACCACCAGCAGCATGATGTCCGCAGGAGTGGCAACGAGGGGGGGGGGGGGGGGGCCGGGAACAAGAAGATGACAAGTTGTTATTCTATTGGTATGTACTGTCTCTTTATGGTGTTTTAAAGATTCTTCTTTCAAGTACATGTTAGAACGTAGCATTTTACTTCCAAAGTGTAGTAAATCTTTGCTTTCTCACAGCAGGGTGTTCACATTACAAGGCTGCAATTTTTATTTGCCCATCAACTGGGCTTTTGGTGGAAATGACGGACCACCAGCAGCATGATGTCCGCAGGAGTGGTAATGAGGGGGGGGGGGGGGGGGAGCGGGAAGAAGAAGATGACAAGTTATTATTCTATTGGTATGTACTGTCTCTTTATGGTGTTTTAAAGACTGTTCTTTCAAGTACATCTTAGAACGTAGCATTTTATTTCCAAAGTGTAGTAAATCTTTGCTTTCTCACAGCAGGGTGTTCACATTACAAGGCTGCAATTTTTATTTGCCGATCAACTGGGCTTTTGGTGGAAATGACGAACCACCAGCAGCATGAAGTCCGCAAGAGTGGCATCGAGGAGGGAGGGCTGGGAACAAGAAGATGACAAGTTGTTTTTCTATTGGTATGTACTGTCTCTTTATGGTGTTTTAAAGATTCTTCTTTCAAGTACATGTTAGAACGTAGCATTTTACTTCCAAAGTGTAGTAAATCTTTGCTTTCTCACAGCAGGGTGTTCACATTACAAGGCTGCAATTTTTATTTGCCCATCAACTGGGCTTTTGGTGGAAATGACGAACCACCAGCAGCATGATGTCCGCAAGAGTGGCAACGAGGTGGGGGGGCCGGGATCAAGAAGATGACAAGTTGTTATTCTATTGGTATGTACTGACTTTTTATGGTGTTTTAAAGATTCTTCATTCAAGTACATGTTAGAACGTAGCATTTTATTTCCAAAGTGTATTAAATCTTTGCTTTCTCACAGCAGGGTGTTCACATTACAAGGCTGCAATTTTTATTTGACCATCAACTGGGCTTTTGGTGGAAATGACGAACCACCAGCAGCATGATGTCCGCAAGAGTGGTAACGAGGTGGGGGGGCCGGGAACAAGAAGATGACAAGTTGTTATTCTATTGGTATGTACTGACTCTTTATGGTGTTTTAAAGATTCTTCTTTCAAGTACATGTTAGAACGTAGCATTTTATTTCCAAAGTGTATTAAATCTTTGCTTTCTCACAGCAGGGTGTTCACATTACAAGGCTGCAATTTTTATTTGACCATCAACTGGGCTTTTGATGGAAATGACGAACCACCAGCAGCATGATGTCCGCAATAGTGGCAACGAGGTGGGGGGGCCGGGAACAAGAAGATGACAAGTTGTTATTCTATTGGTATGTACTGACTCTTTATGGTGTTTTAAAGATTCTTCTTTCAAGTACATGTTAGAACGTAGCATTTTATTTCCAAAGTGTATTAAATCTTTGCTTTCTCACAGCAGGGTGTTCACATTACAAGGCTGCAATTTTTATTTGACCATCAACTGGGCTTTTGGTGGAAATGAGGAACCACCAGCAGCATGATGTCCGCAAGAGTGGCAACGAGGTGGGGGGGCCGCGAACAAGAAGATGACAAGTTGTTATTCTATTGGTATGTACTGACTCTTTATGGTGTTTTAAAGATTCATCTTTCAAGTACATGTTAGAACGTAGCATTTTATTTCCAAAGTGTATTAAATCTTTGCTTTCACACAGCAGGGTGTTCACATTACAAGGCTGCAATTTTTATTTGCCCATCAACTGGGCTTTTGGTGGAAATGACGAACCACCAGCAGCATGATGTCCGCAAGAGTGTCAACGAGGTGGGGGGGCCGGGAACAAGAAGATGACAAGTTGTTATTCTATTGGTATGTACTGTCTATTTATGGTGTTTTAAAGATTCTTCTTTCAAGTACACGTTAGAATGTAGCATTTTATTTCCAAAGTGTAGTAAATCTTTGCTTTCTCACAGCAGGGTGTTCACAATACAAGGCTGCAATTTTTATTTGCCCATCAACTGGGCTTTTGGTGGAAATGACGAACCACCAGCAGCATGATGTCCGCAGGAGTGGCAACGAGGGGTGGAGGGTGGGGGCCGGGAACAAGAAGATGACAAGTTATTATTCTATTGGTATGTACTGTCTCTTTATGGTGTTTTAAAGATTGTTCTTTCAAGTACATGTTAGAACGTAGCATTTTATTTCCAAAGTGTAGTAAATCTTTGCTTTCCCACAGCAGGGTGTTCACATTACAAAGCTGCAATTTTTATTTGCCCTCAACTGGGCTTTTGGTGGAAATGACGAACCACCAGCAGCATGATGTCCGCAGGAGTGGCAACGAGGGGGGGGGGGGGGGGGGGGCCGGGAACAAGAAGATGACAAGTTGTTATTCTATTGGTATGTACTGTCTCTTTATGGTGTTTTAAAGACTGTTCTTTCAAGTACATCTTAGAACGTAGAATTTTATTTCCAAAGTGTAGTAAATCTTTGCTTTCTCACAGCAGGGTGTTCACATTACAAGGCTGCAATTTTTATTTGCCGATCAACTGGGCTTTTGGTGGAAATGACGAACCACCAGCAGCATGATGTCCGCAAGAGTGGCAACGAGGTGGGGGGGCCGACAACAAGAAGATGACAAGTTGTTATTCTATTGGTATGTACTGCCTCTTTATGGTGTTTTAAAGATTCTTCTTTCAAGTACATGTTAGAACGTAGCATTTTACTTCCAAAGTGTAGTAAATCTTTGCTTTCTCACAGCAGGGTGTTCACATTACAAGGCTGCAATTTTTATTTGCCCATCAACTGGGCTTTTGGTGGAAATGACGGACCACCAGCAGCATGATGTCCGCAGGAGTGGTAATGAGTGGGCGGGGGGGGGGGGGGGGGGGGGGGGGGGGGGGGGGGGGGGGGGGGGGGGGAGCGGGAACAAGAAGATGACAAGTTATTATTCTATTGGTATGTACTGTCTCTTTATGGTGTTTTAAAGATTGTTCTTTCAAGTACATGTTAGAACGTAGCATTTTATTTCCAAAGTGTAGTAAATCTTTGCTCTCTCACAGCAGGGTGTTCACATTACAAAGCTGCAATTTTTATTTGCCCTCAACTGGGCTTTTGGTGGAAATGACGAACCACCAGCAGCATGATGTCCGCAAGAGTGGCAACGAGGTGGGGGGGCCGGGAACAAGAAGATGACAAGTTGTTATTCTATTGGTATGTACTGTCTCTTTATGGTGTTTTAAAGACAGTTCTTTCAAGTACATCTTAGAACGTAGCATTTTATTTCCAAAGTGTAGTAAATCTTTGCTTTCCCACAGCAGGGTGTTCACATTACAAGGCTGCAATTTTTATTTGCTCATCAACTGGGCTTTTGGTGGAAATGACGAACCACCAGCAGCATGATGTCCGCAGGAGTGGCTACGAGGGGGGGGGGGGGGGGGGCCGGGAACAAGAAGATGACAAGTTGTTATTCTATTGGTATGTACTGTCTCTTTATGTTGTTTTAAAGACTGTTCTTTCAAGTACATCTTAGAACGTAGCATTTTATTTCCAAAGTGTAGTAAATCTTTGCTTTCTCACAGCAGGGTGTTCACATTACAAGGCTGCAATTTTTATTTGCCGATCAACTGGGCTTTTGGTGGAAATGACGAACCACCAGCAGCATGAAGTCCGCAAGAGTGGCATCGAGGAGGGAGGGCTGGGAACAAGAAGATGACAAGTTGTTTTTCTATTGGTATGTACTGTCTCTTTATGGTGTTTTAAAGATTCTTCTTTCAAGTACATGTTAGAACGTAGCATTTTACTTCCAAAGTGTAGTAAATCTTTGCTTTCTCACAGCAGGGTGTTCACATTACAAGGCTGCAATTTTTATTTGCCCATCAACTGGGCTTTTGGTGGAAATGACGAACCACCAGCAGCATGATGTCCGCAAGAGTGGCAACGAGGTGGGGGGGCCGGGATCAAGAAGATGACAAGTTGTTATTCTATTGGTATGTACTGTCTCTTTATGGTGTTTTAAAGATTCTTCTTTCAAGTACATGTTAGAACGTAGAATTTTATTTCCAAAGTGTAGTAAATCTTTGCTTTCTCACAGCAGGGTGTTCACATTACAAGGCTGCAATTTTTATTTGCCCATCAACTGGGCTTTTGGTGGAAATGACGAACCACCAGCAGCATGATGTCCGCAAGAGTGGCAACGAGGAGAGGGGGCCGGGAACAAGAAGATGACAGGTTGTTATTCTATTGGTATGTACTGTCTCTTTATGGTGTTTTAAAGACTGTTCTTTCAAGTACATCTTAGAACGTAGCATTTTATTTCCAAAGTGTAGTAAATCTTTGCTTTCTCACAGCAGGGTGTTCACATTACAAGGCTGCAATTTTTATTTGCCCATCAACTGGGCTTTTGGTGGAAATGACGAACCACCAGCAGCATGATGTCCGCAAGAGTGGCAACGAGGTGGGGGGGCCGACAACAAGAAGATGACAAGTTGTTATTCTATTGGTATGTACTGTCTCTTTATGGTGTTTTAAAGATTCTTCTTTCAAGTACATGTTAGAACGTAGCATTTTATTTCCAAAGTGTAGTAAATCTTTGCTTTCTCACAGCAGGGTGTTCACATTACAAGGCTGCAATTTTTATTTGCCCATCAACTGGGCTTTTGGTGGAAATGGCGAACCACCAGCAGCATGATGTCCGCAAGAGTGGCAACGAGGTGAGGGGGCCGGGAACATGAAGATGACAGGTTGTTATTGTATTGGTATGTACTGTCTCTTTATGGTGTTTTAAAGATTCTTCTTTCAAGTACATGTTAGAATGTAGCATTTTATTTCCAAAGTGTAGTAAATCTTTGCTTTCTCACAGCAGGGTGTTCACATTACAAGGCTGCAATTTTTATTTGCCCATCAACTGGGCTTTTGGTGGAAATGACGAACCACCAGCAGCATGATGTCCGCAAGAGTGGCAACGAGGTGGGGGGGCCGGGAACAAGAAGATGACAAGTTGTTATTCTATTGGTATGTACTGACTCTTTATGGTGTTTTAAAGAATCTTCTTTCAAGTACATGTTAGAACGTAGCATTTTATTTCCAAAGTGTATTAAATCTTTGCTTTCTCACAGCAGGGTGTTCACATTACAAGGCTGCAATTTTTATTTGCCCATCAACTGGGCTTTTGGTGGAAATGACGAACCACCAGCAGCATGATGTCCGCAAGAGTGGCAACGAGGTGGGGAGGCCGGGAACAAGAAGATGACAAGTTGTTATTCTATTGGTATGTACTGTCTCTTTATGGTGTTTTAAAGATTGTTCTTTCAAGTATATGTTAGAACGTAGCATTTTATTTCCAAAGTGTAGTAAATCTTCGCTTTCTCACAGCAGGGTGTTCACATTACAAGGCTGCAATTTTTATTTGCCCATCAACTGGGCTTTTGGTGGAAATGATGAACCACCAGCAGCATGATGTCCGCAAGAGTGGCAACGAGGTGGGGGGGCCGGGAACAAGAAGATGACAAGTTGTTATTCTATTGGTATGTACTGTCTCTTTATGGTGTTTTAAAGATTCTTCTTTCAAGTACATGTTAGAACGTAGCATTTTATTTCCAAAGTGTAGTAAATCTTTGCTTTCTCACAGCAGGGTGTTCACATTACAAGGCTGCAATTTTTATTTGCCCATCAACTGGGCTTTTGGTGGAAATGACGAACCACCAGCAGCATGATGTCCGCAGGAGTGGCAACGTGGGTGGGTTTGGTGGGGGGGGGGGGGGGCCGGGAACAAGAAGATGACAAATTGTTATTCTATTGGTATGTACTGTCTCTTTATGGTGTTTTAAAGATTGTTCTTTCAAGTACATCTTAGAACGTAGCATTTTATTTCCAAAGTGTAGTAAATCTTTGCTTTCTCACAGCAGGGTGTTCACATTACAAGGCTGCAATTTTTATTTGAACATCAACTGTGCTTTTGGTGGAAATGACGAACCACCAGCAGCATGATGTCCGCAGAAGTGGGAACGAGGGGGGGGGGGCCGGGAACAAGAAGATGACAAGTTGTTATTCTATTGGTATGTACTGTCTCTTTATGGTGTTTTAAAGATTGTTCTTTCAAGTACATCTTAGAACGTAGCATTTTATTTCCAAAGTGTAGTAAATCTTTGCTTTCTCACAGCAGGGTGTTCACATTACAAGGCTGCAATTTTTATTTGTCCATCAACTGGGCTTTTGGTGGAAATGACGAACCACCAGCAGCATGAAGTCCGTAAGAGTGGCAACGAGGTGGGGGGGCCGGGAACAAGAATATGACAAGTTGTTATTCTATTGGTGTGTACTGTCTCTTTATGGTGTTTAAAGATTATTCTTTCAAGTACATTTTAGAACGTAGCATTTTATTTCCAAAGTGTAGTAAATGTTTGCTTTCTCACAGCAGGGTGTTCACATTACAAGGCTGCAATTTTTATTTGCCCATCAACTGGGCTTTTGGTGGAAATGACGAACCACCAGCAGCATGATGTCCGCAGGAGTGGCAACGAGGGGGGGGGGGGGGGGCTGGGAAAAAGAAGATGACAAGTTGTTATTCTATTGGTATGTACTGTCTCTTTATGGTGTTTTAAAGATTGTTCTTTCAAGTACATCTTAGAACGTAGAATTTTATTTCCAAAGTGTAGTAAATCTTTGCTTTCTCACAGCAGGGTGTTCACATTACAAGGCTGCAATTTTTATTTGCCCATCAACTGGGCTTTTGGTGGAAATGACGAACCACCAGCAGCATGATGTCCGCAGGAGCGGCAACGAGGGGGGGGGGGGGGGGGCGGGAACAAGAAGATAACAAGTTGCTATTCTATTGGTATGTACTGTCACTTTATGGTGTTTTAAAGATTGTTCTTTCAAGTATATCTTAGAACGTAGCATTTTATTTCCAAAGTGTAGTAAATCTTTGCTTTCTCACAGCAGGGTGTTCACATTACAAGGCTGCAATTTTTATTTGCCCATCAACTGGGCTTTTGGTGGAAATGACGAACCACCAGCAGCATGAAGTCCGTAAGAGTGGCAACGAGGTGGGGGGGCCGGGAACAAGAATATGACAAGTTGTTATTCTATTGGTGTGTACTGTCTCTTTATGGTGTTTTAAAGATTCTTCTTTCAAGTACATGTTAGAACGTAGCATTTTATTTCCAAAGTGTAGTAAATCTTTGCTTTCTCACAGCAGGGTGTTCACATTACAAGGCTGCAATTTTTATTTGCCCATTAACTGGGCTTTTGGTGGAAATGACCAACCACCAGCAGCATGATGTCCGCAGGAGTGATAACGAGGGGGGGGGATTGAACGAGAAGATGACAAGTTGTTATTCTATTGGTATGTACTGTCTCTTTATGGTGTTTTAAAGATTCTTCTTTCAAGTACATGTTAGAACGTAGCATTTTATTTCCAAAGTGTAGTTAATCTTTGCTTTCTCACAGCAGGGTGTTCACATTACAAGGCTGTAATTTTTATTTGCCTATGAACTGGGCTTTTGGTGGAAATGACGAACCACCAGCAGCATGATGTCCGCAGGAGTCGCTACGAGCGGGGGGGGGGCTGGGGGGGGGGGCGCCGGGAACAAGAAGATGACAAGTTGTTATTCTATTGCTATGTACTGTCTCTTTATGGTGTTTTAAAGATTCTTCTTTCAAGTACATGTTAGAACGTAGCATTTTATTTCCAAAGTGTAGTAAATCTTTGCTTTCTCACAGCAGAGTGTTCACATTACAAGGCTGCTATTTTTATTTGCCCATCAACTGGGCTTTTGGTGGAAATGACGAACCACCAGCAGCATGATGTCAGCAAGAGTGGTAACGAGGGGAGCGGGGGGGGGGAGGGCGGGAACAAGAAGATGACAAGTTGTTATTCTATTGGTATGTACTGTCTCTTTATGGTCTTTTAAAGATAGTTCTTTCAAGTACATCTTAGAACGTAGCATTTTATTTCCAAAGTGTAGTAAATCTTTGCTTTCTCACAGCAGGGTGTTCACATTACAAGGCTGTAATTTTTATTTGCCCATCAACTGGGCTTTTGGTGGAAATGACGAACCACCAGCAGCATGATGTCCGCAAGAGTGGCAACGAGGTGGGGGGCCGGGAACAAGAAGATGACAAGTTGTTATTCTATTGGTATGTACTGTCTCTTTATGGTCTTTTAAAAATAGTTCTTTCAAGTACATCTTAGAACGTAGCATTTTATTTCCAAAGTGTAGTAAATCTTTGCTTTCTCACAGCAGGGTGTTCACATTACAAGGCTGTAATTTTTATTTGCCCATCAACTGGGCTTTTGGTGGAAATGACGAACCACCAGCAGCATGAAGTCCGTAAGAGTGGCAACGAGGTGGGGGGGCCGGGAACAAGAATATGACAAGTTGTTATTCTATTGGTGTGTACTGTCTCTTTATGGTGTTTTAAAGATTCTTCTTTCAAGTACATGTTAGAACGTAGCATTTTATTTCCAAAGTGTAGTAAATCTTTGCTTTGTCACAGCAGAGTGTTCACATTACAAGGCTGCTATTTTTATTTGCCCATCAACTGGGCTTTTGGTGGAAATGACGAACCACCAGCAGCATGATGTCAGCGAGAGTGGTAACGAGGGGAGCGGGGGGGGGGAGGGCGGGAACAAGAAGATGACAAGTTGTTATTCTATTGGTATGTACTGTCTCTTTATGGTCTTTTAAAGATAGTTCTTTCAAGTACATCTTAGAACGTAGCATTTTATTTCCAAAGTGTAGTAAATCTTTGCTTTCTCACAGCAGGGTGTTCACATTACAAGGCTGTAATTTTTATTTGCCCATCAACTGGGCTTTTGGTGGAAATGATGAACCACCAGCAGCATGATGTCCGCAAGAGTGGCAACGAGGTGGGGGGGCCGGGAACAAGAAGATGACAAGTTGTTATTCTATTGGTATGTACTGTCTCTTTATGGTGTTTTAAAGATTGTTCTTTCAAGTACATGTTAGAACGTAGCATTTTATTTCCAAAGTGTAGTAAATCTGTGCTTTCTCGCAGCAGGGTGTTCACATTACAAGGCTGCAATTTTTATTTGCCCATCAACTGGGCTTTTGGTGGAAATGACGAACCACCAGCAGCATGAAGTCCGCAAGAGTGGCAACGAGGAGGGAGGGCTGGGAACAAGAAGATGACAAGTTGTTATTCTATTGGTATGTACTGTCTCTTTATGGTGTTTTAAAGAATGTTCTTTCAAGTACATCTTAGAACGTAGCATTTTATTTCCAAAGTGTAGTATATCTTTGCTTTCTCACAGCAGGGTGTTCACATTACAAGGCTGCAATTTTTATTTGCCCATCAACTGGGCTTTTGGTGGAAATGACGAACCACCAGCAGCATGATGTCCGCAGGAGCGGTAACGAGGGGGGGGGGGGGGGGGGGGCGGGAACAAGAAGATGACAAGTTGTTATTCTATTGGTATGTACTGTCTCTTTATGGTGTTTTAAAGATTGTTCTTTCAAGTACATGTTAGAACGTAGCATTTTATTTCCAAAGTGTAGTAAATCTTTGCTTTCTCGCAGCAGGGTGTTCCTATTACAAGGCTGCAATTTTTATTTGCCCATCAACTGGGCTTTTGGTGGAAATGACGAACCACCAGCAGCATGAAGTCCGTAAGAATGGCAACGAGGTGGGGGGGCCGGGAACAAGAAGATGACAAGTTGTTATTCTATTGGTATGTACTGTCTCTTTATGGTGTTTTAAAGATTGTTCTTTCAAGTACATGTTAGAACGTAGCATTTTATTTCCAAAGTGTAGTAAATCTTTGCTTTCTCACAGCAGGGTGTTCACATTACAACGCTGCAATTTTTATTTGCCCATCAACTGGGCTTTTGGTGGAAATGATGAACCACCAGCAGCATGATGTCAGCAAGTTTTGTAACGAGGGGGGGGGGGGGGGGCGAGAACAAGAAGATGACAAGTTGTTATTCTATTGGTATGTACTGTCTCTTTATGGTGTTTTAAAGATTCTTCTTTCAAGTACATGTTAGAACGTAGCATTTTATTTCCAAAGTGTAGTAAATCTTTGCTTTCTCACAGCAGGGTGTTCACATTACAACGCTGTAATTTTTATTTGCCCATGAACTGGGCTTTTGTGGAAATGACGAACCACCAGCAGCATGATGTTCGCAGGAGCGGCAACGAGGTGGGGGGGGCCGGGAACAAGAAGATGACAAGTTGTTATTCTATTGGTATGTACTGTCTCTTTATGGTGTTTTAAAGATTCTTCTTTCAAGTACATGTTAGAACGTAGCATTTTATATCCAAAGTGTAGTAAATCTTTGCTTTGTCACAGCAGAGTGTTCACATTACAAGGCTGCAATTTTTATTTGCCCATCAACTGGGCTTTTGGTGGAAATGACGAACCACCAGCAGCATGAAGTCCGCAAGAGTGGCAACGAGGAGGGAGGGCTGGGAACAAGAAGATGACAAGTTGTTATTCTATTGGTAAGTACTGTCTCTTTATGGTGTTTTAAAGATTGTTCTTTCAAGTACATCTTAGAACGTAGCATTTTATTTCCAAAGTGTAGTAAATCTTTGCTTTCTCACAGCAGGGTGTTCACATTACAAGGCTGCAATTTTTATTTTCCCATCAACTGGGCTTTTGGTGGAAATGACGAACCACCAGCAGCATGATGTCAGCAAGAGTGGTAACGAGGGGGGCGGCGGGGGGGAGGGCGGGAACAAGAAGATGACAAGTTGTTATTCTATTGGTATGTACTGTCTCTTTATGGTGTTTTAAAGATTGTTCTTTCAAGTACATGTTAGAACGTAGCATTTTATTTCCAAAGTGTAGTAAATCTTTGCTTTCTCGCAGCAGGGTGTTCACATTACAAGGCTGCAATTTTTATTTGCCCATCAACTGGGCTTTTGGTGGAAATGACACACCACCAGCAGCATGATGTCCGCAAGAGTGGTAATGAGGGGGGGGGGGGGGCGGGAACAAGAAGATGACAAGTTGTTATTCCATTATACATGTACTGTCTCTTTATGGTGTTTTAAAGACTGTTCTTTCAAGTACATCTTAGAACGTAGCATTTTGTTTCCAAAGTGTAGTAAATCTTTGCTTTCTCACAGCAGGGTGTTCACATTACAAGGCTGCAATTTTTATTTGCCCATCAACTGGGCTTTTGGTGGAAATGACGAACCACCAGCAGCATGATGTCCGCAGGAGTGGGAACGAGGGGGTCGGGGGGGGGGGGGGGGGGCCGGGAACAAGAAGGTGACAAGTTGTTATTCAATTGGTATGTACTGTCTCTTTATGGTGTTTGAAAGATTGTTCTTTCAAGTACATCTTAGAACGTAGCATTTTATTTCCAAAGTGTAGTAAATCTTTGCTTTCTCACAGCAGGGTGTTCACATTACAAGGCTGCAATTTTTATTTGCCCATCAACTGGGCTTTTGGTGGAAATGACGAACCACCAGCAGCATGAAGTCCGCAAGAGTGGCAACGAGGAGAGAGGGCTGGGAACAAGAAGATGACAAGTTGTTATTCTATTGGTATGTACTGTCTCTTTATGGTGTTTTAAAGATTCTTCTTTCAAGTACATGTTAGAACGTAGCATTTTATTTCCAAAGTGTAGTAAATCATTGCTTTCTCACAGCAGGGTGTTCACATTACAAGGCTGCAATTTTTATTTGCCCATCAACTGGGCTTTTGGTGGAAATGACGAACCACCAGCAGCATGATGTCCGCAGGAGTGGCAACGAGGGGGTGGGGGGGAACAAGAAGATGACAATTTGTTATTCAATTCGTATGTACTGTCTCTTTATGGTGTTTGAAAGATTGTTCTTTCAAGTACATCTTAGAATGTATCATTTTATTTCCAAAGTGTAGTAAATCTTTGCTTTCTCGCAGCAGGGTGTTCACATTACAAGGCTGCAATTTTTATTTGCCCATCAACTGGGCTTTTGGTGGAAATGACGAACCACCAGCAGCATGAAGTCCGTAAGAATGGCAACGAGGTGGGGGGGCCGGGAACAAGAAAATGACAAGTTGTTATTCTATTGGTATGTACTGTCTCTTTATGGTGTTTTAAAGATTCTTCTTTCAAGTACATGTTAGAACGTAGCATTTTATTTCCAAAGTGTAGTAAATCATTGCTTTCTCACAGCAGGGTGTTCACATTACAAGGCTGCAATTTTTATTTGCCCATCAACTGGGCTTTTGGTGGAAATGACGAACCACCAGCAGCATGATGTCCGCAGGAGTGGCAACGAGGGGGTGGGGGGGAACAAGAAGATGACAATTTGTTATTCAATTCGTATGTACTGTCTCTTTATGGTGTTTGAAAGATTGTTCTTTCAAGTACATCTTAGAATGTATCATTTTATTTCCAAAGTGTAGTAAATCTTTGCTTTCTCACAGCAGGGTGTTCACATTACAAGGCTGCAATTTTTATTTGCCCATCAACTGGGCTTTTGGTGGAAATGACGAACCACCAGCAGCATGAAGTCCGCAAGAGTGGCAACGAGGAGGGAGGGCTGGGAACAAGAAGATGACAAGTTGTTATTCTATTGGTATGTACTGTCTCTTTATGGTGTTTTAAAGATTCTTCTTTCAAGTACATGTTAGAACGTAGCATTTTATTTCCAAAGTGTAGTAAATCTTTGCTTTCTCACAGCAGGGTGTTCACATTACAAGGCTGTAATTTTTATTTGCCCATGAACTGGGCTTTTGTGGAAATGACGAACCACCAGCAGCATGATGTTCGCAGGAGCGGCAACGAGGGGGGGGGGGGGGCGGGAACAAGAAGATGACAAGTTGTTATTCTATTGGTATGTACTGTCTCTTTATGGTGTTTGAAAGATTGTTCTTTCAAGTACATCTTAGAATGTATCATTTTATTTCCAAAGTGTAGTAAATCTTTGCTTTCTCACAGCAGGGTGTTCACATTACAAGGCTGCAATTTTTATTTGCCCATCAACTGGGCTTTTGGTGGAAATGACGAACCACCAGCAGCATGATGTCAGCAAGAGTGGTTACAAGGGGGGCGGGGGGGGGGAGGGCGGGAACAAGAAGATGACAAGTTGTTATTCTATTGGTATGTACTGTCTCTTTATGGTCTTTTAAAGATAGTTCTTTCAAGTACATCTTAGAACGTAGCATTTTATTTCCAAAGTGTAGTAAATCTTTGCTTTCTCACAGCAGGGTGTTCACATTACAACGCTGCAATTTTTATTTGCCCATCAACTGGGCTTTTGGTGGAAATGATGAACCACCAGCAGCATGATGTCAGCAAGTTTTGTAACGAGGGGGGGGGGGGGGGGCGAGAACAAGAAGATGACAAGTTGTTATTCTATTGGTATGTACTGTCTCTTTATGGTGTTTTAAAGATTGTTCTTTCAAGTACATGTTAGAACGTAGCATTTTATTTCCAAAGTGTAGTAAATCTGTGCTTTCTCGCAGCAGGGTGTTCACATTACAAGGCTGCAATTTTTATTTGCCCATCAACTGGGCTTTTGGTGGAAATGACGAACCACCAGTAGCATGAAGTCCGCAAGAGTGGCAACGAGGAGGGAGGGCTGGGAACAAGAAGATGACAAGTTGTTATTCTATTGGTATGTACTGTCTCTTTATGGTGTTTTAAAGATTGTTCTTTCAAGTACATGTTAGAACGTAGCATTTTATTTCCAAAGTGTAGTATATCTTTGCTTTCTCACAGCAGGGTGTTCACATTACAAGGCTGCAATTTTTATTTGCCCATCAACTGGGCTTTTCGTGGAAATGACGAACCATCAGCAGCATGATGTCCGCAGGAGTGGTAACGAGGGGGGGGGGGGGGGGGCGGGAACAAGAAGATGACAAGTTGTTATTCTGTTGGTATGTACTGTCTCTTTATGGTGTTTTAAAGATTGTTCTTTCAAGTACATGTTAGAACGTAGCATTTTATTTCCAAAGTGTAGTAAATCTTTGCTTTCTCACAGCAGGGTGTTCACATTACAAGGCTGCAATTTTTATTTGCCCATCAACTGGGCTTTTGGTGGAAATGACGAACCACCAGCAGCATGATGCCCGCAGGAGCTGTAACGAGGGGGGGGGGGGGGGGGGCGGTAACAAGAAGATGACAAGTTGTTATTCTATTGGTATGTACTGTCTCTCTATGGTGTTTTAAAGATTCTTCTTTCAAGTACATGTTAGAAAGTAGCATTTTATTTCCAAAGTGTAGTAAATCTTTGCTTTCTCACAGCAGGGTGTTCACATTACAAGGCTGTAATTTTTATTTGCCCATGAACTGGGCTTTTGTGGAAATGACGAACCACCAGCAGCATGATGTTCGCAGGAGCGGCAACGAGGGGGGGGGGGGCCGGGAACAAGAAGATGACAAGTTGTTATTCTATTGGTATGTACTGTCTCTTTATGGTGTTTTAAAGATTGTTCTTTCAAGTACATGTTAGAACGTAGCATTTTATTTCCAAAGTGTAGTAAATCTTTGCTTTGTCACAGCAGAGTGTTCACATTACAAGGCTGCAATTTTTATTTGCCCATCAACTGGGCTTTTGGTGGAAATGACGAACCACCAGCAGCATGATGTCAGCAAGAGTGGTAACGTGGGGGGCGGGGGGGGGGGGGGGGGGGGGGGGGTGGGCGGGAACAAGAAGATGACAAGTTGTTATTCTGTTGGTATGTACTGTCTCTTTATGGTGTTTTAAAGATTGTTCTTTCAAGTACATGTTAGAACGTAGCATTTTATTTCCAAAGTGTAGTAAATCTTTGCTTTCTCGCAGCAGGGTGTTCACATTACAAGGCTGCAATTTTTATTTGCCCATCAACTGGGCTTTTGGTGGAAATGACGAACCACCAGCAGCATGAAGTCCGCAAGAGTGGCACGAGGAGGGAGGGCTGGGAACAAGAAGATGACAAGTTGTTATTCTAATGGTATGTACTGTCTCTTTATGGTGTTTTAAAGATTGTTCTTTCAAGTACATCTTAGAACGTAGCATTTTATTTCCAAAGTGTAGTATATCTTTGCTTTCTCACAGCAGGGTGTTCACATTACAAGGCTGCAATTTTTATTTGCCCATCAACTGAGCTTTTGGTGGAAATGACGAACCACCAGCAGCATGAAGTCCGCAAGAGTGGCACGAGGAGGGAGGGCTGGGAACAAGAAGATGACAAGTTGTTATTCTAATGGTATGTACTGTCTCTTTATGGTGTTTTAAAGATTGTTCTTTCAAGTACATCTTAGAACGTAGCATTTTATTTCCAAAGTGTAGTATATCTTTGCTTTCTCACAGCAGGGTGTTCACATTACAAGGCTGCAATTTTTATTTGCCCATCAACTGGGCTTTTCGTGGAAATGACGAACCATCAGCAGCATGATGTCCGCAGGAGTGGTAACGAGGGGGCGGGGGGGGGGGGGGGGGCGGGAACAAGAAGATGACAAGTTGTTATTCTGTTGGTATGTACTGTCTCTTTATGGTGTTTTAAAGATTGTTCTTTCAAGTACATGTTAGAACGTAGCATTTTATTTCCAAAGTGTAGTAAATCTTTGCTTTCTCGCAGCAGGGTGTTCACATTACAAGGCTGCAATTTTTATTTGCCCATCAACTGGGCTTTTGGTGGAAATGACGAACCACCAGCAGCATGAAGTCCGTAAGAGTGGCAACGAGGTGGGGGGGCTGGGAACAAGTAGATGACAAGTTGTTATTCTATTGGTATGTACTGTCTCTTTATGGTGTTTTAAAGATTCTTCTTTCAAGTACATGTTAGAACGTAGCATTTTATTTCCAAAGTGTAGTAAATCTTTGCTTTCTCACAGCAGGGTGTTCACATTACAAGGCTGCAATTCTTATTTGCCCATCAACTGGGCTTTTGGTGGAAATGACGAACCACCAGCAGCATGATGTCCGCAGGAGCGGTAACGAGGGGGGGGGGGGGGGGGCGGGAACAAGAAGATGACAAGTTGTTATTCTATTGGTATGTACTGTCTCTTTATGGTGTTTTAAAGATTCTTCTTTCAAGTACATCTTAGAACGTAGCATTTTATTTCCAAAGTGTAGTAAATCTTTGCTTTCTCACAGCAGGGTGTTCACATTACAAGGCTGCAATTTTTATTTGCCCATCAACTGGGCTTTTGGTGGAAATGACGAACCACCAGCAGCATGAAGTCCGCAAGAGTGGCAACGAGGAGGGAGGGCTGGGAACAAGAAGATGACAAGTTGTTATTCTATTGGTATGTACTGTCTCTCTATGGTGTTTTAAAGATTCTTCTTTCAAGTACATGTCAGAAAGTAGCATTTTATTTCCAAAGTGTAGTAAATCTTTGCTTTCTCACAGCAGGGTGTTCACATTACAAGGCTGTAATTTTTATTTGCCCATGAACTGGGCTTTTGGTGGAAATGACGAACCACCAGCAGCATGATGTTCGCAGGAGTGGCAACGAGGGGGGGGGGGGGGGGACGGGAACAAGAAGATGACAAGTTGTTATTCTATTGGTATGTACTGTCTCTTTATGGTGTTTTAAAGATAGTTCTTTCAAGTACATGTTAGAACGTAGCATTTTATTTCCTAAGTGTAGTAAATCTTTGCTTTCTCACAGCAGGGTATTCACATTACAAGGCTGCAATTTTTATTTGCCCATCAACAGGGCTTTTGGTGGAAATGACGAACCACCAGCAGCATGATGTCCGCAGGAGCGGCAACGAGGGTGGGGGGTGGGGGGGGGGCCGAGAACAAGAAGATGACAAGTTGTTATTCTATTGGTATGTACTGTCTCTTTATGGTCTTTTAAAGATTGTTCTTTCAAGTACATCTTAGAACGTAGCATTTTATTTCCAAAGTGTAGTAAATCTTTGCTTTCTCACAGCAGGGTGTTCACATTACAAGGCTGCAATTTTTATTTGCCCATCAACTGGGCTTTTGGTGGAAATGACGAACCACCAGCAGCATGAAGTCCGCAAGAGTGGCAACGAGGAGGGAGGGCTGGGAACAAGAAAATGACAAGTTGTTATTCTATTGGTATGTACTGTCTCTTTATGGTGTTTTAAAGATTCTTCTTTCAAGTACATGTTAGAACGTAGCATTTTATTTCCAAAGTGTAGTAAATCTTTGCTTTCTCACAGCAGGGTGTACACATTACAAGGCTGCAATTTTTATTTGCCCATCAACTGGGCTTTTGGTGGAAATGACGAACCACCAGTAGCATGATGTCCGCAGGAGCGGCAAGAGGGGGGGGGGGGGGGGGGCTGGGAACAAGAAGATGACAAGTTGTTATTCTTTTGGTATGTACTGTCTCTTTATGGTGTTTTAAAGATTGTTCATTAAAGTACATGTTAGAACGTAGCATTTTATTTCCAAAGTGTAGTAAATCTTTGCTTTCTCACAGCAGGGTGTTCACGTTACAAGGCTGCAATTTTTATTTGCCCATCAACTGGGCTTTTGGTGGAAATGTCGAACCACCAGCAGCATGATGTCCGCAAGAGTGGCACGAGGTGGGGGGGCCAGGAACAAGAAGATGACAAGTTGTTATTCTATTGGTATGTACTGTCTCTTTATGGTGTTTTAAAGATTGTTCTTTCAAGTACATCTTAGAACGTAGCATTTTATTTCCAAAGTGTAGTAAATCTTTGCTTTCTCACAGCAGGGTGTTCACATTACAAGGCTGCAATTTTTATTTGCCCATCAACTGTGCTTTTGGTGGAAATGACGAACCACCAGCCACATGTTGTCGCAAGAGTGGCAACGAGAGGGGGGGGGGGGGGGGGCGGGATCAAGAAGATGACAAGTTGTTATTCTATTGGTATGTACTGTCTCTTTATGGTGTTTGAAAGATTGTTCTTTCAAGTACATCTTAGAACGTAGCATTTTATTTCCAAACTGTAGTAAATCTGTGCTTTCTCACAGCAGGGTGTTCACATTACAAGGCTGCAATTTTTATTTGCCCATCAACTGGGCTTTCGGTGGAAATGACGAACCACCAGCAGCATGATGTCCGCAATAGTGGCAACGAGGTGGGGGCCCGGGAACAAGAAGATGACAAGTTGTTATTCTACTGGTATGTACTGTCTCTTTATGGTGTTTTAAAGATTCTTCTTTCAAGTGCATGTTAGAACGTAGCATTTTATTTCCAAAGTGTAGTAAATCTTTGCTTTGTCGCAGCAGGGTGTTCACATTACAAGGCTGCAATTTTTATTTGCCCATCAACTGGGCTTTTGGTGGAAATGACGAACCACCAGCAGCATGATGTCCGCAAGAGTGGTAACGAGGGAGAAGGGGGGGGGGGCCGGGATCAAGAAGATGACAAGTTGTTATTCTATTGGTATGTACTGTCTGTTTATGGTGTTTGAAAGATAGTTCTTTCAAGTACATCTTAGAACGTAGCATTTTATTTCCGAACTGTAGTAAATCTTTGCTTTCTTACAGCAGGGTGTTCACATTACAAGGCTGCAATTTTTATTTGCCCATCAACTGGGCTTTTAGTGGAAATGACGAACCACCAGCAGCATGATGTCTGCAAGGGTGGCAACGAGGTGGGGGCCCGGGAACAAGAAGATGACAAGTTGTTATTCTATTGGTATGTACTGTCTCTTTATGGTGTTTTAAAGATTCTTCTTTCAAGTACATGTTAGAACGTAGCATTTTATTTCCAAAGTGTAGTAAATCTTTGCTTTCTCACAGCAGGGTGTTCACATTACAAGGCTGCAATTTTTATTTGCCCATCAACTGGGCTTTTGGTGGAAATGACGAACCACCAGCAGCATGATGTCCGCAAGAGTGGCTACAAGGTGGGGGGGGGCCGGGAACAAGAAGATGACAAGTTGTTATTCTATTGGTATGTACTGTCTCTTTATGGTGTTTTAAAGATTCTTCTTTCAAGTACATGTTAGAACGTAGCATTTTATTTCCAAAGTGTAGTAAATCTTTGCTTTCTCGCTGCAGGGTGTTCACATTACAAGGCTGCAATTTTTATTTGCCCATCAACTGGGCTTTTGGTGGAAATGACGAACCACCAGCAGCATGATGTCCGCAAGAGTGGCAACGAGGTGGGGGGGCCGGGAACAAGAAGATGACAAGTTGTTATTCTATTGGTATGTACTGTCTCTTTATGGTGTTTTAAAGATTCTTCTTTCAAGTACATGTTAGAACGTAGCATTTTATTTCCAAAGTGTAGTAAATCTTTGCTTTCTCACAGCAGGGTGTTCACATTACAAGGCTGCAGTTTTTATTTGCCCATCAACTGAGCTTTTGGTGGAAATGACGAACCACCAGCAGCGTGATGTCCGCAAGAGTGGCAACGAGGTGGGGGGGCCGGGAACAAGAAGATGACAAGTTGTTATTCTATTGGTATGTACTGTCTCTTTATGGTGTTTTAAAGATTCTTCTTTCAACTATATGTTAGAACGTAGCATTTTATTTCCAAAGTGTAGTAAATCTTTGCTTTCTAACAGCAGGGTGTTCACATTACAAGGCTGCAATTTTTATTTGCCCATCAACTGGGCATTTGGTGGAAATGACAAACCACCAGCAGCATGCTGTCCGCAGGAGTGGCAACGAGTGTGATGGGAGGGGGGGGGGGGGGGGGGCGGGAACAAGAAGATGACAAGTTGTTATTCTATTGGTATGTACTGTCTTTTTATGGTGTTTTAAAGATCCTTCTTTCAAGTACATGTTAGAACGTAGCATTTTATTTCCAAAGTGTAGTAAATCTTTGCTTTCTAACAGCAGGGTGTTCACATTACAAGGCTGCAATTTTTATTTGCCCATCAACTGGGCATTTGGTGGAAATGACAAACCACCAGCAGCATGATGTCCGCAGGAGTGGCAACGAGTGTGATGGGGGGGGGGGGGGGGGGGCCGGGAACAAGAAGATGACAAGTTGTTATTCTATTGGTATGTACTGTCTCTTTATGGTGTTTTAAAGATCCTTCTTTCAAGTACATGTTAGAACGTAGCATTTTATTTCCAAAGTGTAGTAAATCTTTGCTTTCTCACAGCAGGGTGTTCACATTACAAGGCTGCAATTTTTATTTGCCCATCAACTGGGCTTTTGGTAAAAATGACGAACCACCAGCAGCATGATGTCCGCAAGAGTGGCAACGAGGTGGGGGGGCCGGGAACAAGAAGATGACAAGTTGTTATTCTATTGGTATGTACTGTCTCTTTATGGTGTTTTAAAGATCCTTCTTTCAAGTACATGTTAGAATGTAGCATTTTATTTCCAAAGTGTAGTAAATCTTCGCTTTCTCACAGCAGGGTGTTCACATTACAAGGCTGCAATTTTTATTTGCCCATCAACTGGGCTTTTGGTGGAAATGACGAACCACCAGCAGCATGATGTCCGCAAGAGTGGCAACAGGTGGGTGGGCCGGGAACAAGAAGGTGACAAGTTGTTATTCTATTGGTATGTACTGTCTCTTTATGGTGTTTTAAAGATTGTTCTTTCAAGTACATGTTAGAACGTAGCATTTTATTTCCAAAGTGTAGTAAATCTTTTTTTCTCACAGCAAGGTGTTCACATTACAAGGCTGCAATTTTTATTTGCCCATCAACTGGGAATTTGGTGGAAATGACGAACCACCAGCAGCATGATGTCGGCATGAGTGGTTACGAGGGGGGGGGGGGGGGCCGGGAACAAGAAGATGACAAGTTGTTATTCTATTGGTATGTACTGTCTCTTTATGGTGTTTTAAAGATTGTTCTTTCAAGTACATCTTAGAACGTAGCATTTTATTTCCAAAGTGTAGTAAATCTTTGCTTTCTCACAGCAGGGTGTTCACATTACAAGGCTGCAATTTTTATTTGCCCATCAACTGGGCTTTTGGTGGAAGTGACGAACCACCAGCAGCATGATGTCCGCAAGAGTGGTAACGAGGGGGGGGGGCCGTGATCATGAAGATGACAAGTTGTTATTCTATTGGTATGTACTGTCTCTTTAAGGTGTTTGAAAGATTGTTCTTTCAAGTACATCTTAGAACGTAGCATTTTATTTCCAAACTGTAGTAAATCTTTGCTTTCTCACAGCAGTGTGTTCACATTACTAGGCTGCAATTTTTATTTGCCCATCAACTGGGCTTTTGGTGGAGATGACGAACCACCAGCAGCATGATGTCCGCAAGAGTGGCAACGAGGTGGGGGCCCGGGAACAGGTAGATGACAAGTTGTTATTCTATTGGTATGTACTGTCTCTTTATGTTGTTTTAAAGATTCATCTTTCAAGTACATGTTAGAACGTAGCATTTTATTTCCAAAGTGTAGTAAATCTTTGCTTTCTCACAGCAGGGTGTTCACATTACAAGGCTGCAATTTTTATTTGCCCATCAACTGGGCTTTTTGTGGAAATGACGAACCACCAGCAGCATGATGTCCGCAAGAGTGGCAACGAGGTGGGTGGGCCGGGAACAAGAAGATGACAAGTTGTTATTCTATTGGTATGTACTGTCTCTTTATGGTGTTTTAAAGATTCTTCTTTCAAGTACATGTTAGAACGTAGCATTTTATTTCCAAAGTGTAGTAAATCTTTGCTTTCTCGCAGCAGGGTGTTCACATTACAAGGCTGCAATTTTTATTTGCCCATCAACTGGGCTTTTGGTGGAAATGACGAACTACCAGCAGCATGATGTCCGTAAGAGTGGCAACGAGGTGGGGGGGCCGGGAACAAGAAGATGACAAGTTGTTTTTCTATTGGTATGTACTGTCTCTTTATGGTGTTTTAAAGATTCTTCTTTCAAGTACATGTTAGAACGTAGCATTTTATTTCCAAAGTGTAGTAAATCTTTGCTTTCTCACAGCAGGGTGTTCACATTACAAGGCTGCAATTTTTATTTGCCCATCAACTGAGCTTTTGGTGGAAATGATGAACCACCAGCAGCGTGATGTCCGCAAGAGTGGCAACGAGGTGGGGGGGCCGGGAACAAGAAGATGACAAGTTTTTATTCTATTGGTATGTACTGTCTCTTTATGGTGTTTTAAAGATTGTTCTTTCAAGTACATCTTACAACGTAGCATTTTATTTCCAAAGTGTAGTAAATCTTTGCTTTCTCACAGCAGGGTGTTCACATTACAAGGCAGCAATTTTTATTTGCCCATCAACTGGGCTTTTGGTGGAAATGACGAACCACCAGCAGCATGATGTCCGCAAGAGTGGTAACGAGGGGGGGGGGCCGTGATCAAGAGGATGACAAGTTGTTATTCTATTGGTATGTACTGTCTCTTTAAGGTGTTTGAAAGATTGTTCTTTCAAGTACATCTTAGAACGTAGCATTTTATTTCCAAACTGTAGTAAATCTTTGCTTTCTCACAGCAGTGTGTTCACATTACTAGGCTGCAATTTTTATTTGCCCATCAACTGGGCTTTTGGTGGAAATGACGAACCACCAGCAGCATGATGTCCGCAAGAGTGGCAACGAGGTGGGTGGGCCGGGAACAAGAAGATGACAAGTTGTTATTCTATTGGTATGTACTGTCTCTTTATGGTGTTTTAAAGATTCTTCTTTCAAGTACATGTTAGAACGTAGCTTTTTATTTCCAAAGTGTAGTAAATCTTTGCTTTCTCACAGCAGGGTGTTCACATTACAAGGCTGCAATTTTTATTTGCCCATCAACTGAGCTTTTGGTGGAAATGATGAACCACCAGCAGCATGATGTCCGCAAGAGTGGCAACGAGGTGGGTGGGCCGGGAACAAGAAGATGACAAGTTGTTATTCTATTGGTATGTACTGTCTCTTTATGGAGTTTTAAAGATTCTTCTTTCAAGTACATGTTAGAACGTAGCTTTTTATTTCCAAAGTGTAGTAAATCTTTGCTTTCTCACAGCAGGGTGTTCACATTACAAGGCAGCAATTTTTATTTGCCCATCAACTGGGCTTTTGGTGGAAATGACGAACCACCAGCAGCATGATGTCCGCAAGAGTGGTAACGAGGGGGGGGGGCCGTGATCAAGAGGATGACAAGTTGTTATTCTATTGGTATGTACTGTCTCTTTAAGATGTTTGAAAGATTGTTCTTTCAAGTACATCTTAGAACGTAGCATTTTATTTCCAAACTGTAGTAAATCTTTGCTTTCTCACAGCAGTGTGTTCACATTACTAGGCTGCAATTTTTATTTGCCCATCAACTGGGCTTTTGGTGGAAATGACGAACCACCAGCAGCATGATGTCCGCAAAAGTGGCAACGAGGTGGACGCCCGGGAACAAGAAGATGAAAAGTTGTTATTCTATTGGTATGTACTGTCTCTTTATGGTGTTTTAAAGATTCTTCTTTCAAGTACATGTTAGAACGTAGCTTTTTATTTCCAAAGTGTAGTAAATCTTTGCTTTCTCACAGCAGGGTGTTCACATTACAAGGCTGCAATTTTTATTTGCCCATCAACTGGGCTTTTGGTGGAAATGACGAACCACCAGCAGCATGATGTCCGCAAGAGTGGCAACGAGGTGGGGGCCCGGGAACAGGTAGATGACAAGTTGTTATTCTATTGGTATGAACTGTCTCTTTATGTTGTTTTAAAGATTCTTCTTTCAAGTACATGTTAGAACGTAGCATTTTATTTCCAAAGTGTAGTAAATCTTTGCTTTCTCACAGCAGGGTCTTCACATTACAAGGCTGCAATTTTTATTTGCCCATCAACTGGGCTTTTGGTGGAAATGACGAACCACCAGCAGCATGATGTCCGCAAGAGTGGCAACGAGGTGGGTGGGCCGGGAACAAGAAGATGACAAGTTGTTATTCTATTGGTATGTACTGTCTCTTTATGGTGTTTTAAAGATTCTTCTTTCAAGTACATGTTAGAACGTAGCATTTTATTTCCAAAGTGTAGTAAATCTTTGCTTTCTCGCAGCAGGGTGTTCACATTACAAGGCTGCAATTTTTATTTGCCCATCAACTGGGCTTTTGGTGGAAATGACGAACCACCAGCAGCATGATGTCCGCAAGAGTGGCAACGAGGAAGGGGGGCCGGGAACAAGAAGATGACAAGTTGTTATTCTATTGGTATGTACTTTTTCCTTAAGGTGTTTGAAAGATTGTTCTTTCAAGTACATCTTAGAACGTAGCATTTTATTTCCAATCTGTAGTAAATCTTTGCTTTCTCACAGCAGTGTGTTCACATTACTAGGCTGCAATTTTTATTTGCCCATCAACTGGGCTTTTGGTGGAAATGACGAACCACCAGCAGCATGATGTCCGCAAAAGTGGCAACGAGGTGGGCGCCCGGGAACAAGAAGATGACAAGTTGTCATTCTATTGCTATGTACTGTCTCTTTATGGTGTTTTAAAGATTCTTCTTTCAAATACATGTTACAATGTAGCATTTTATTTCCAAAGTGTAGTAAATCTTTGCTTTCTCACAGCAGGGTGTTCACTATACAAGACTGCAATTTTTATTTGCCCATCAACTGGGCTTTTGGTGGAAATGACGAACCACCAGCAGCATGATGTCCGCAAGAGTGGCAACGAGGAAGGGGGGCCGGGAACAAGAAGATGACAAGTTGTTATTCTATTGGTATGTACTGTCTCTTTATGGTGTTTTAAAGATTCTTCTTTCAAATACATGTTACAATGTAGCATTTTATTTCCAAAGTGTAGTAAATCTTTGCTTTCTCACAGCAGGGTGTTCACTATACAAGACTGCAATTTTTATTTGCCCATCAACTGGGCTTTTGGTGGAAATGACGAACCACCAGTAGCATGATGTCCGCAGGAGCGGCAAGAGGGGGGGGGGGGGGGGGGCCGGGAACAAGAAGATGACAAGTTGTTATTCTTTTGGTATGTACTGTCTCTTTATGGTGTTTTAAAGATTGTTCATTAAAGTACATGTTAGAACGTAGCATTTTATTTCCAAAGTGTAGTAAATCTTTGCTTTCTCACAGCAGGGTGTTCACGTTACAAGGCTGCAATTTTTATTTGCCCATCAACTGGGCTTTTGGTGGAAATGTCGAACCACCAGCAGCATGATGTCCGCAAGAGTGGCACGAGGTGGGGGGGCCAGGAACAAGAAGATGACAAGTTGTTATTCTATTGGTATGTACTGTCTCTTTATGGTGTTTTAAAGATTGTTCTTTCAAGTACATCTTAGAACGTAGCATTTTATTTCCAAAGTGTAGTAAATCTTTGCTTTCTCACAGCAGGGTGTTCACATTACAAGGCTGCAATTTTTATTTGCCCATCAACTGTGCTTTTGGTGGAAATGACGAGCCACCAGCCACATGTTGTCGCAAGAGTGGCAACGAGAGGGGGGGGGGGGCGGGATCAAGAAGATGACAAGTTGTTATTCTATTGGTATGTACTGTCTCTTTATGGTGTTTGAAAGATTGTTCTTTCAAGTACATCTTAGAACGTAGCATTTTATTTCCAAACTGTAGTAAATCTGTGCTTTCTCACAGCAGGGTGTTCACATTACAAGGCTGCAATTTTTATTTGCCCATCAACTGGGCTTTCGGTGGAAATGACGAACCACCAGCAGCATGATGTCCGCAAGAGTGGCAACGAGGTGGGGGCCCGGGAACAAGAAGATGACAAGTTGTTATTCTACTGGTTTGTACTGTCTCTTTATGGTGTTTTAAAGATTCTTCTTTCAAGTGCATGTTAGAACGTAGCATTTTATTTCCAAAGTGTAGTAAATCTTTGCATTGTCGCAGCAGGGTGTTCACATTACAAGGCTGCAATTTTTATTTGCCCATCAACTGGGCTTTTGGTGGAAATGACGAACCACCAGCAGCATGATGTCCGCAAGAGTGGTAACGAGGGAGAAGGGGGGGGGGGGCCGGGATCAAGAAGATGACAAGTTGTTATTCTATTGGTATGTACTGTCTGTTTATGGTGTTTGATAGATAGTTCTTTCAAGTACATCTTAGAACGTAGCATTTTATTTCCGAACTGTAGTAAATCTTTGCTTTCTTACAGCAGGGTGTTCACATTACAAGGCTGCAATTTTTATTTGCCCATCAACTGGGCTTTTGGTGGAAATGACGAACCACCAGCAGCATGATGTCTGCAAGGGTGGCAACGAGGTGGGGGCCCGGGAACAAGAAGATGACAAGTTGTTATTCTATTGGTATGTACTGTCTCTTTATGGTGTTTTAAAGATTCTTCTTTCAAGTACATGTTAGAACGTAGCATTTTATTTCCAAAGTGTAGTAAATCTTTGCTTTCTCACAGCAGGGTGTTCACATTACAAGGCTGCAATTTTTATTTGCCCATCAACTGGGCTTTTGGTGGAAATGACGAACCACCAGCAGCATGATGTCCGCAAGAGTGGCTACAAGGTGGGGGGGCGGGAACAAGAAGATGACAAGTTGTTATTCTATTGGTATGTACTGTCTCTTTATGGTGTTTTAAAGATTCTTCTTTCAAGTACATGTTAGAACGTAGCATTTTATTTCCAAAGTGTAGTAAATCTTTGCTTTCTCGCTGCAGGGTGTTCACATTACAAGGCTGCAATTTTTATTTGCCCATCAACTGGGCTTTTGGTGGAAATGACGAACCACCAGCAGCATGATGTCCGCAAGAGTGGCAACGAGGTGGGGGGGCCGGGAACAAGAAGATGACAAGTTGTTATTCTATTGGTATGTACTGTCTCTTTATGGTGTTTTAAAGATTCTTCTTTCAAGTACATGTTAGAACGTAGCATTTTATTTCCAAAGTGTAGTAAATCTTTGCTTTCTCACAGCAGGGTGTTCACATTACAAGGCTGCAGTTTTTATTTGCCCATCAACTGAGCTTTTGGTGGAAATGACGAACCACCAGCAGCGTGATGTCCGCAAGAGTGGCAACGAGGTGGGGGGGCCGGGAACAAGAAGATGACAAGTTGTTATTCTATTGGTATGTACTGTCTCTTTATGGTGTTTTAAAGATTCTTCTTTCAACTATATGTTAGAACGTAGCATTTTATTTCCAAAGTGTAGTAAATCTTTGCTTTCTAACAGCAGGGTGTTCACATTACAAGGCTGCAATTTTTATTTGCCCATCAACTGGGCATTTGGTGGAAATGACAAACCACCAGCAGCATGATGTCCGCAGGAGTGGCAACGAGTGTGATGGGAGGGGGGGGGGGGGGGGGGCGGGAACAAGAAGATGACAAGTTGTTATTCTATTGGTATGTACTGTCTTTTTATGGTGTTTTAAAGATCCTTCTTTCAAGTACATGTTAGAACGTAGCATTTTATTTCCAAAGTGTAGTAAATCTTTGCTTTCTAACAGGAGGGTGTTCACATTACAAGGCTGCAATTTTTATTTGCCCATCAACTGGGCATTTGGTGGAAATGACAAACCACCAGCAGCATGATGTCCGCAGGAGTGGCAACGAGTGTTAGGGGGGGGGGGGGGGGGGGGGGGCCGGGAACAAGAAGATGACAAGTTGTTATTCTATTGGTATGTACTGTCTTTTTATGGTGTTTTAAAGATCCTTCTTTCAAGTACATGTTAGAACGTAGCATTTTATTTCCAAAGTGTAGTAAATCTTTGCTTTCTAACAGCAGGGTGTTCACATTACAAGGCTGCAATTTTTATTTGCCCATCAACTGGGCTTTTGGTGGAAATGAAGAACCACCAGCAGCATGATGTCCGCAAGAGTGGCAACGAGGTGGGGGGGCCGGGAACAAGAAGATGACAAGTTGTTATTCTATTGGTATGTACTGTCTCTTTATGGTGTTTTAAAGATCCTTCTTTCAAGTACATGTTAGAATGTAGCATTTTATTTCCAAAGTGTAGTAAATCTTTGCTTTCTCACAGCAGGGTGTTCACATTACAAGGCTGCAATTTTTATTTGCCCATCAACTGGGCTTTTGGTGGAAATGACGAACCACCAGCAGCATGATGTCCGCAAGAGTGGCAACAGGTGGGTGGGCCGGGAACAAGAAGGTGACAAGTTGTTATTCTATTGGTATGTACTGTCTCTTTATGGTGTTTTAAAGATTGTTCTTTCAAGTACATGTTAGAACGTAGCATTTTATTTCCAAAGTGTAGTAAATCTTTTTTTCTCACAGCAAGGTGTTCACATTACAAGGCTGCAATTTTTATTTGCCCATCAACTGGGAATTTGGTGGAAATGACGAACCACCAGCAGCATGATGTCCGCAAGAGTGGCAACGAGGTGGGGGGGGCCGGGAACAAGAAGATGACAAGTTGTTATTCTATTGGTATGTACTGTCTCTTTATGGTGTTTTAAAGATTCTTCTTTCAAGTACATGTTAGAACGTAGCATTTTATTTCCAAAGTGTAGTAAATCTTTGCTATCTCACAGCAGGGTGTTCACATTACAAGGCTGCAGTTTTTATTTGCCCATCAACTGAGCTTTTGGTGGAAATGACGAACCACCAGCAGCGTGATGTCCGCAAGAGTGGCAACGAGGTGGGGGGGCCGGGAACAAGAAGATGACAAGTTGTTATTCTATTGGTATGTACTGTCTCTTTATGGTGTTTTAAAGATTCTTCTTTCAACTATATGTTAGAACGTAGCATTTTATTTCCAAAGTGTAGTAAATCTTTGCTTTCTAACAGCAGGGTGTTCACATTACAAGGCTGCAATTTTTATTTGCCCATCAACTGGGCATTTGGTGGAAATGACAAACCACCAGCAGCATGATGTCCGCAGGAGTGGCAACGAGTGTGATGGGGGGGGGGGGGGGGGGGGGGGCCGGGAACAAGAAGATGACAAGTTGTTATTCTATTGGTATGTACTGTCTTTTTATGGTGTTTTAAAGATCCTTCTTTCAAGTACATGTTAGAACGTAGCATTTTATTTCCAAAGTGTAGTAAATCTTTGCTTTCTAACAGCAGGGTGTTCACATTACAAGGCTGCAATTTTTATTTGCCCATCAACTGGGCATTTGGTGGAAATGACAAACCACCAGCAGCATGATGTCCGCAGGAGTGGCAACGAGTGTGATGGGGGGGGGGGGGGGGGGGGGCCGGGAACAAGAAGATGACAAGTTGTTATTCTATTGGTATGTACTGTCTCTTTATGATGTTTTAAAGATTCTTCTTTCAACTATATGTTAGAACGTAGCATTTTATTTCCAAAGTGTAGTAAATCTTTGCTTTCTAACAGCAGGGTGTTCACATTACAAGGCTGCAATTTTTATTTGCCCATCAACTGGGCTTTTGGTGGAAATGACGAACCACCAGCAGCATGATGTCCGCAAGAGTGGCAACAGGTGGGTGGGCCGGGAACAAGAAGGTGACAAGTTGTTATTCTATTGGTATGTACTGTCTCTTTATGGTGTTTTAAAGATTGTTCTTTCAAGTACATGTTAGAACGTAGCATTTTATTTCCAAAGTGTAGTAAATCTTTTTTTCTCACAGCAAGGTGTTCACATTACAAGGCTGCAATTTTTATTTGCCCATCAACTGGGAATTTGGTGGAAATGACGAACCACCAGCAGCATGATGTCCGCAAGAGTGGCAACGAGGTGGGGGGGCCGGGAACAAGAAGATGACAAGTTGTTATTCTATTGGTATGTACTGTCTCTTTATGGTGTTTTAAAGATTCTTCTTTCAAGTACATGTTAGAACGTAGCATTTTATTTCCAAAGTGTAGTAAATCTTTGCTTTCTAACAGCAGGGTGTTCACATTACAAGGCTGCAATTTTTATTTGCCCATCAACTGGGCTTTTGGTGGAAATGAAGAACCACCAGCAGCATGATGTCCGCAAGAGTGGCAACGAGGTGGGGGGGCCGGGAACAAGAAGATGACAAGTTGTTATTCTATTGGTATGTACTGTCTCTTTATGGTGTTTTAAAGATCCTTCTTTCAAGTACATGTTAGAATGTAGCATTTTATTTCCAAAGTGTAGTAAATCTTTGCTTTCTCACAGCAGGGTGTTCACATTACAAGGCTGCAATTTTTATTTGCCCATCAACTGGGCTTTTGGTGGAAATGACGAACCACCAGCAGCATGATGTCCGCAAGAGTGGCAACAGGTGGGTGGGCCGGGAACAAGAAGGTGACAAGTTGTTATTCTATTGGTATGTACTGTCTCTTTATGGTGTTTTAAAGATTGTTCTTTCAAGTACATGTTACAACGTAGCATTTTATTTCCAAAGTGTAGTAAATCTTTTTTTCTCACAGCAAGGTGTTCACATTACAAGGCTGCAATTTTTATTTGCCCATCAACTGGGAATTTGGTGGAAATGACGAACCACCAGCAGCATGATGTCGGCATGAGTGGTTACGAGGGGGGGGGGGGGGGGGCCGGGAACAAGAAGATGACAAGTTGTTATTCTATTGGTATGTACTGTCTCTTTATGGTGTTTTAAAGATTGTTCTTTCAAGTACATCTTAGAACGTAGCATTTTATTTCCAAAGTGTAGTAAATCTTTGCTTTCTCACAGCAGGGTGTTCACATTACAAGGCTGCAATTTTTATTTGCCCATCAACTGGGCTTTTGGTGGAAGTGACGAACCACCAGCAGCATGATGTCCGCAAGAGTGGTAACGAGGGGGGGGGGCCGTGATCATGAAGATGACAAGTTGTTATTCTATTGGTATGTACTGTCTCTTTAAGGTGTTTGAAAGATTGTTCTTTCAAGTACATCTTAGAACGTAGCATTTTATTTCCAAACTGTAGTAAATCTTTGCTTTCTCACAGCAGTGTGTTCACATTACAAGGCTGCAATTTTTATTTGCCCATCAACTGGGCTTTTGGTGGAGATGACGAACCACCAGCAGCATGATGTCCGCAAGAGTGGCAACGAGGTGGGGGCCCGGGAACAGGTAGATGACAAGTTGTTATTCTATTGGTATGTACTGTCTCTTTATGTTGTTTTAAAGATTCTTCTTTCAAGTACATGTTAGAACGTAGCATTTTATTTCCAAAGTGTAGTAAATCTTTGCTTTCTCACAGCAGGGTGTTCACATTACAAGGCTGCAATTTTTATTTGCCCATCAACTGGGCTTTTTGTGGAAATGACGAACCACCAGCAGCATGATGTCCGCAAGAGTGGCAACGAGGTGGGTGGGCCGGGAACAAGAAGATGACAAGTTGTTATTCTATTGGTATGTACTGTCTCTTTATGGTGTTTTAAAGATTCTTCTTTCAAGTACATGTTAGAACGTAGCATTTTATTTCCAAAGTGTAGTAAATCTTTGCTTTCTCGCAGCAGGGTGTTCACATTAAAAGGCTGCAATTTTTATTTGCCCATCAACTGGGCTTTTGGTGGAAATGACGAACTACCAGCAGCATGATGTCCGTAAGAGTGGCAACGAGGTGGGGGGGCCGGGAACAAGAAGATGACAAGTTGTTTTTCTATTGGTATGTACTGTCTCTTTATGGTGTTTTAAAGATTCTTCTTTCAAGTACATGTTAGAACGTAGCATTTTATTTCCAAAGTGTAGTAAATCTTTGCTTTCTCACAGCAGGGTGTTCACATTACAAGGCTGCAATTTTTATTTGCCCATCAACTGAGCTTTTGGTGGAAATGATGAACCACCAGCAGCGTGATGTCCGCAAGAGTGGCAACGAGGTGGGGGGGCCGGGAACAAGAAGATGACAAGTTTTTATTCTATTGGTATGTACTGTCTCTTTATGGTGTTTTAAAGATTGTTCTTTCAAGTACATCTTACAACGTAGCATTTTATTTCCAAAGTGTAGTAAATCTTTGCTTTCTCACAGCAGGGTGTTCACATTACAAGGCAGCAATTTTTATTTGCCCATCAACTGGGCTTTTGGTGGAAATGACGAACCACCAGCAGCATGATGTCCGCAAGAGTGGTAACGAGGGGGGGGGGCCGTGATCAAGAGGATGACAAGTTGTTATTCTATTGGTATGTACTGTCTCTTTAAGGTGTTTGAAAGATTGTTCTTTCAAGTACATCTTAGAACGTAGCATTTTATTTCCAAACTGTAGTAAATCTTTGCTTTCTCACAGCAGTGTGTTCACATTACTAGGCTGCAATTTTTATTTGCCCATCAACTGGGCTTTTGGTGGAGATGACGAACCACCAGCAGCATGATGTCCGCAAAAGTGGCAACGAGGTGGGCGCCCGGGAACAAGAAGATGAAAAGTTGTTATTCTATTGGTATGTACTGTCTCTTTATGGTGTTTTAAAGATTCTTCTTTCAAGTACATGTTAGAACGTAGCTTTTTATTTCCAAAGTGTAGTAAATCTTTGCTTTCTCACAGCAGGGTGTTCACATTACAAGGCTGCAATTTTTATTTGCCCATCAACTGGGCTTTTGGTGGAAATGACGAACCACCAGCAGCATGATGTCCGCAAGAGTGGCAACGAGGTGGGGGCCCGGGAACAGGTAGATGACAAGTTGTTATTCTATTGGTATGAACTGTCTCTTTATGTTGTTTTAAAGATTCTTCTTTCAAGTACATGTTAGAACGTAGCATTTTATTTCCAAAGTGTAGTAAATCTTTGCTTTCTCACAGCAGGGTGTTCACATTACAAGGCTGCAATTTTTATTTGCCCATCAACTGGGCTTTTGGTGGAAATGACGAACCACCAGCAGCATGATGTCCGCAAGAGTGGCAACGAGGTGGGTGGGCCGGGAACAAGAAGATGACAAGTTGTTATTCTATTGGTATGTACTGTCTCTTTATGGTGTTTTAAAGATTCTTCTTTCAAGTACATGTTAGAACGTAGCATTTTATTTCCAAAGTGTAGTAAATCTTTGCTTTCTCGCAGCAGGGTGTTCACATTACAAGGCTGCAATTTTTATTTGCCCATCAACTGGGCTTTTGGTGGAAATGACGAACCACCAGCAGCATGATGTCCGTAAGAGTGGCAACGAGGTGGGGGGGCCGGGAACAAGAAGATGACAAGTTGTTATTCTATTGGTATGTACTGTCTCTTTATGGTGTTTTAAAGATTCTTCTTTCAAGTACTTGTTAGAACGCAGCATTATATTTCCGAAGTGTAGTAAATCTTTGCTTTCTCGCAGCAGGGTGTTCACATTACAAGGCTGCAATTTTTATTTGCCCATCAACTGGGCTTTTGGTGGAAATGACGAACCACCAGCAGCATGATGTCCGCAAGAGTGGCAACGAGGTGGGGGCCCGGGAACAAGAAGATGACAAGTTGTTATTCTATTGGTATGTACTGTCTCTTTATGGTGTTTTAAAGATTGTTCTTTCAAGTACATCTTAGAACGTAGCATTTTATTTCCAAACTGTAGTAAATATTTGCTTTCTCACAGCAGGGTGTTCACATTACAAGGCTGCAATTTTTATTTGCCCATCAACTGGGCTTTTGGTGGAAATGACGAACCACCAGCAGCATGATGTCCGCAAGAGTGGCAACTAGGTGGGGGCCCGGGAACAAGAAGATGACAAGTTGTTATTCTATTGGTATGTACTGTCTCTTTATGGTGTTTTAAAGATTCTTCTTTCAAGTACATGTTAGACCGTAGCATTTTATTTCCAAAGTGTAGTAAATCTTTGCTTTCTCGCTGCAGGGTGTTCACATTACAAGGCTGCAATTTTTATTTGCCCATCAACTGGGCTTTTGGTGGAAATGACGAACCACCAGCAGCATGATGTCCGCAAGAGTGGCAACGAGGTGGGGGGGCCGGGAACAAGAAGATGACAAGTTGTTATTCTATTGGTATGTACTGTCTCTTTATGGTGTTTTAAAGATTCTTCTTTCAAGTACATGTTAGAACGTAGCATTTTATTTCCAAAGTGTAGTAAATCTTTGCTTTCTCACAGCAGGGTGTTCACATTACAAGGCTGCAATTTTTATTTGCCCATCAACTGAGCTTTTGGTGGAAATGACGAACCACCAGCAGCGTGATGTCCGCAAGAGTGGCAACGAGGTGGGGGGGCCGGGAACAAGAAGATGACAAGTTGTTATTCTATTGGTATGTACTGTCTCTTTATGGTGTTTTAAAGATTCTTCTTTCAACTATATGTTAGAACGTAGCATTTTATTTCCAAAGTGTAGTAAATCTTTGCTTTCTCACAGCAGGGTGTTCACATTACAAGGCTGCAATTTTTATTTGCCCATCAACTGGGCTTTTGGTGGAAATGACGAACCACCCGGAGCATGATGTCCGCAGGAGTGGCAATGAGGGGGGGGCCGGGAACAAGAAGATGACAAGTTGGTATTCTATTGGTATGTACTGTCTCTTTATGGTGTTTTAAAGATTCTTCTTTCAAGTACATGTTAGAACGTAGCATTTTATTTCCAAAGTGTAGTAAATCTTTGCTTTCTCACAGCAGGGTGTTCACATTAAAAGGCTGCAATTTTTATTTGCCCATCAACTGGGCTTTTGGTGGAAATGACGAACCACCAGCAGCATGATGTCCGCAGGAGTGGCAACGAGGGGGGGGGGGGCCGGGAACAAGGAGATGACAAGTTGTTATTCTATTGGTATGTACTATCTCTTTATGGTGTTTTAAAGATTGTTCTTTCAAGTACATGTTAGAACGTAGCATTTTATTTCCAAAGTGTAGTAAATCTTTGCTTTCTCACAGCAGGGTGTTCACATTACAAGGCTGCAATTTTTATTTGCCCATCAACTGGGCTTTTGGTGGAAATGACGAACCACCAGCCGCATGATGTCCGCAAGAGTGGCTACGAGGTGGGGGGGCCGGGAACAAGAAGATGACAAGTTGTTATTCTATTGGTATGTACTGTCTCTTTATGGTGTTTTAAATATTGTTCTTTCAAGTACATCTTAGAACGTAGCATTTTATTTCCAAAGTGTAGTAAATCTTTGCTTTCTCACAGCAGGGTGTTCACATTACAAGGCTGCAATTTTTATTTGCCCATCAACTGGGCTTTTGGTGGAAATGACGAACCACCAGCAGCATGATGTCCGCAGGAATGGTAACGAGGGGGGGGGGGGGGCGGAAACAAAAAGATGACAAGTTGTTATTCTAATGGTATGTACTGTCTTTTTATGGTGTTTGAAAGATTGTTCTTTCAAGTACATCTTAGAACGTAGCATTTTATTTCCAAAGTGTAGTAAATCTTTGCTTTCTCACAGCAGGGTGTTCACATTACAAGGCTGCAATTTTTATTTGCCCATCAACTGGGGTTTTGGTGGAAATGACGAACCACCAGCAGCATGAAGTCCGCAGGAGTGGCAACGAGGTGGGGGGGCCGGGAACAAGAAGATGACAAGTTGTTATTCTATTGGTATGTACTGTCTCTTTATGGTATTTTAAAGATTCTTCTTTCAAGTACATGTTAGAACATAGCATTTTATTTCCAAAGTGTAGTAAATCTTTGCTTTCTCACAGCAGGGTGTTCACATTACAAGACTGCAATTTTTATTTGCCCATCAACTGGGCTTTTGGTGGAAATGACGAACCACCAGCAGCATGATGTCCGCAGGAGTGGCAACGAGGGTGGGGGGGGGGGGGGCCGGGAACAAGAAGATGACAAGTTGTTATTCTATTGGTATGTACTGTCTCTTTATGATGTTTTAAAGATTGTTCTTTCAAGTACATGTTAGAACATAGCATTTTAATTCCAAAGTGTAGCAAATCTTTGCTTTCTCACAGCAGGGTGTTCACTTTACAAGGCTGCAATTTTTATTTGCCCATCAACTGGGCTTTTGGTGGAAATGACGAACCACCAGCAGCATGATGTCCGCAATAGTGGCAACGAGGTGGGAGGGCCGGGAACAAGAAGATGACAAGTTGTTATTCTATTGGTATGTACTGTCTCTTTATGGTGATTTAAGGATTCTTCTTTCAAGTACATGTTAGAACGTAACATTTTATTTCCAAAGTGTAGTAAATCTTTGCTAACTCACAGCAGGGTGTTCACATTACAAGGCTGCAATTTTTATTTGCCCATCAACTGGGCTTTTGGTGGAAATGACGAACCACCCGCAGCATGATGTCCGCAGGAGTGGCAATGAGGGGGGGGGGGGGGGCGGGAACAAGAAGATGACAAGTTGTTATTCTATTGGTATGTACTGTCTCTTTATGGTGTTTTAAAGATTGTTCTTTCAAGTACATGTTAGAACGTAGCATTTTATTTCCAAAGTGTAGTAAATCTTTGCTTTCTCACAGCAGGGTGTTCACATTACAAGGCTGCAATTTTTATTTGCCCATCAACTGGGCTTTTGGTGGAAATGACGAACCACCAGCAGCATGATGTCCGCAGGAGTGGCAACGAGGGGGGGGGGGGGGGCCGGGAACAAGGAGATGACAAGTTGTTATTCTATTGGTATGTACTATCTCTTTATGGTGTTTTAAAGATTGTTCTTTCAAGTACATGTTAGAACGTAGCATTTTATTTCCAAAGTGTAGTAAATCTTTGCTTTCTCGCAGCAGGGTGTTCACATTACAAGGCTGCAATTTTTATTTGCCCATCAACTGGGCTTTTGGTGGAAATGACGAACCACCAGCAGCATGATGTCCGCAGGAGTGGCAACGAGGGTTGGGGGGGGGGGGCGGGAACAAGAAGATGACAAGTTGTTATTCTGTTGGTATGTACTGTCTCTTTATGGTGTTTTAAAGATTGTTCTTTCAAGTACATGTTAGAACGTAGCATTTTATTTCCAAAGTGTAGTAAATCTTTGCTTTCTCGCAGCAGGGTGTTCACATTACAAGGCTGCAATTTTTATTTGCCCATCAACTGGGCTTTTGGTGGAAATGACAAACCACCAGCAGCATGAAGTCCGCAAGAGTGGCAACGAGGTGGGGGGGCCGGGAACAAGAAGATGACAAGTTGGTATTCTATTGGTATGTACTGTCTCTTTATGGTGTTTTAAACATTGCTCTTTCAAGTACATGTTAGAACGTAGCATTTTATTTCCAAAGTGTAGTGAATCTTTGCTTTCTTATAGCAGGGTGTTCACATTACAAGGCTGCAATTTTTATTTGCCCATCAACTGTGCTTTTGGTGGAAATGACGAACCACCAGCAGCATGATGTCCGCAGGAGTGGTAACGAGGGGGGGGGGGGGGGCGGGAACAAGGAGATGACAAGTTTTTATTCTATTGGTATGTACTGTCTCTTTATGGTGTTTTAAAGATTCTTCTTTCAAGTACATGTTAGAACGTAGCATTTTATTTCCAAAGTGTAGTAAATCTTTGCTTTCTCGCAACAGGGTGTTCACATTACAAGGCTGCAATATTTATTTGCCCATCAAATGGGCTTTTGGTGGAAATGACGAACCACCAGCAACCTGAAGTCCGCAAGAGTGGCAACGAGGTGGGGGGGCCGGGAACAAGAAGATGACAAGTTGTTATTCTATTGGTATGTACTGTCTCTTTATGGTGTTTTAAAGATTGTTCTTTCAAGTACATGTTAGAACGTAGCATTTTATTTCCAAAGTGTAGTAAATCCTTGCTTTCTCACAGCAGGGTGTTCACATTACAAGGCTGCAATTTTTATTTGCCCATCAACTGGGCTTTTGGTGGAAATGACGAACCACCAGCCGCATGATGTCCGCAAGAGTGGCTACGAGGTGGGGGGGCCGGGAACAAGAAGATGACAAGTTGTTATTCTATTGGTATGTACTGTCTCTTTATGGTGTTTTAAAGATTGTTCTTTCAAGTACATCTTAGAACGTAGCATTTTATTTCCAAAGTGTAGTAAATCTTTGCTTTCTCACAGCAGGGTGTTCACATTACAAGGCTGCAATTTTTATTTGCCCATCAACTGGGCTTTTGGTGGAAATGACGAACCACCAGCAGCATGATGTCCGCAGGAATGGTAACGAGGGGGGGGGGGGGGCGGAAACAAAAAGATGACAAGTTGTTATTCTAATGGTATGTACTGTCCTTTTATGGTGTTTGAAAGATTGTTCTTTCAAGTACATCTTAGAACGTAGCATTTTATTTCCAAAGTGTAGTAAATCATTCCTTTCTCACAGCAGGGTGTTCACATTACAAGGCTGCAATTTTTATTTGCCCATCAACTGGGCTTTTGGTGGAAATGACGAACCACCAGCAGCATGATGTCCGCAGGAGTGGCAACGAGGGGGGGGGGGGGCCGGGAACAAGGAGATGACAAGTTGTTATTCTATTGGTATGTACTGTCTCTTTATGGTGTTTTAAAGATTGTTCTTTCAAGTACATGTTAGAACGTAGCATTTTATTTCCAAAGTGTAGTAAATCTCTGCTTTCTCGCAGCAGGGTGTTCACATTACAAGGCTGCAATATTTATTTGCCCATCAAATGGGCTTTTGGTGGAAATGACGAACCACCAGCAACCTGAAGTCCGCAAGAGTGGCAACGAGGTGGGGGGGCCGGGAACAAGAAGATGACAAGTTGGTATTCTATTGGTATGTACTGTCTCTTTATGGTGTTTTAAAGATTGTTCTTTCAAGTACATGTTAGAACGTAGCATTTTATTTCCAAAGTGTAGTAAATATTTGCTTTCTCACAGCAGGGTGTTCACATTACAAGGCTGCAATTTTTATTTGCCCATCAACTGGGCTTTTGGTGGAAATGACGAACCACCAGCCGCATGATGTCCGCAAGAGTGGCTACGAGGTGGGGGGGCCGGGAACAAGAAGATGACAAGTTGTTATTCTATTGGTATGTACTATCTCTTTATGGTGTTTTAAAGATTGTTCTTTCAAGTACATGTTAGAACGTAGCATTTTATTTCCAAAGTGTAGTAAATCTTTGCTTTCTCGCAGCAGGGTGTTCACATTACAAGGCTGCAATTTTTATTTGCCCATCAACTGGGCTTTTGGTGGAAATGACGAACCACCAGCAGCATGATGTCCGCAGGAGTGGCAACGAGGGTTGGGGGGGGGGGGGGCGGGAACAAGAAGATGACAAGTTGTTATTCTGTTGGTATGTACTGTCTCTTTATGGTGTTTTAAAGATTGTTCTTTCAAGTACATGTTAGAACGTAGCATTTTATTTCCAAAGTGTAGTAAATCTTTGCTTTCTCGCAGCAGGGTGTTCACATTACAAGGCTGCAATTTTTATTTGCCCATCAACTGGGCTTTTGGTGGAAATGACAAACCACCAGCAGCATGAAGTCCGCAAGAGTGGCAACGAGGTGGGGGGGCCGGGAACAAGAAGATGACAAGTTGGTATTCTATTGGTATGTACTGTCTCTTTATGGTGTTTTAAAGATTGTTCTTTCAAGTACATGTTAGAACGTAGCATTTTATTTCCAAAGTGTAGTAAATCTTTGCTTTCTCGCAGCAGGGTGTACACATTACAAGGTTGCAATTTTTATTTGCCCATCAACTGGGCTTTTGGTGGAAATGACGAACCACCAGCAGCATGATGTCCGCAGGAGTGGCAACGAGGGGGGGGGGGGCCGGGAACAAGGAGATGACAAGTTGTTATTCTATTGGTATGTACTGTCTCTTTATGGTGTTTTAAAGATTGTTCTTTCAAGTACATGTTAGAACGTAGCATTTTATTTCCAAAGTGTAGTAAATCTTTGCTTTCTCGCAGCAGGGTGTTCACATTACAAGGCTGCAATATTTATTTGCCCATCAAATGGGCTTTTGGTGGAAATGACGAACCACCAGCAACCTGAAGTCCGCAAGAGTGGCAACGAGGTGGGGGGGCCGGGAACAAGAAGATGACAAGTTGTTATTCTATGGTATGTACTGTCTCTTTATGGTGTTTTAAAGATTCTTCTTTCAAGTACATGTTAGAACGTAGCATTTTATTTCCAAAGTGTAGTAAATCTTTGCTTTCTCACAGCAGGGTGTTCACATTACAAGGCTGCAATTTTTATTTGCCCATCAACTGGGCTTTTGGTGGAAATGACGAACCACCAGCCGCATGATGTCCGCAAGAGTGGCTACGAGGTGGGGGGGCCGGGAACAAGAAGATGACAAGTTGTTATTCTATTGGTATGTACTGTCTCTTTATGGTGTTTTAAAGATTGTTCTTTCAAGTACATCTTAGAACGTAGCATTTTATTTCCAAAGTGTAGTAAATCTTTGCTTTCTCACAGCAGGGTGTTCACATTACAAGGCTGCAATTTTTATTTGCCCATCAACTGGGCTTTTGGTGGAAATGACGAACCACCAGCAGCATGATGTCCGCAGGAATGGTAACGAGGGGGGGGGGGGGGGGCGGAAACAAAAAGATGACAAGTTGTTATTCTAATGGTATGTACTGTCTTTTTATGGTGTTTGAAAGATTGTTCTTTCAAGTACATCTTAGAACGTAGCATTTTATTTCCAAAGTGTAGTAAATCATTCCTTTCTCACAGCAGGGTGTTCACATTACAAGGCTGCAATTTTTATTTGCCCATCAACTGGGCTTTTGGTGGAAATGACGAACCACCAGCAGCATGATGTCCGCAGGAGTGGCAACGAGGGGGGGGGGGGGGCGGGAACAAGGAGATGACAAGTTGTTATTCTATTGGTATGTACTGTCTCTTTATGGTGTTTTAAAGATTGTTCTTTCAAGTACATGTTAGAACGTAGCATTTTATTTCCAAAGTGTAGTAAATCTTTGCTTTCTCGCAGCAGGGTGTTCACATTACAAGGCTGCAATATTTATTTGCCCATCAAATGGGCTTTTGGTGGAAATGACGAACCACCAGCAACCTGAAGTCCGCAAGAGTGGCAACGAGGTGGGGGGGCCGGGAACAAGAAGATGACAAGTTGGTATTCTATTGGTATGTACTGTCTCTTTATGGTGTTTTAAAGATTGTTCTTTCAAGTACATGTTAGAACGTAGCATTTTATTTCCAAAGTGTAGTAAATCTTTGCTTTCTCACAGCAGGGTGTTCACATTACAAGGCTGCAATTTTTATTTGCCCATCAACTGGGCTTTTGGTGGAAATGACGAACCACCAGCCGCATGATGTCCGCAAGAGTGGCTACGAGGTGGGGGGGCCGGGAACAAGAAGATGACAAGTTGTTATTCTATTGGTATGTACTGTCTCTTTATGGTGTTTTAAAGATTGTTCTTTCAAGTACATCTTAGAACGTAGCATTTTATTTCCAAAGTGTAGTAAATCTTTGCTTTCTCACAGCAGGGTGTTCACATTACAAGGCTGCAATTTTTATTTGCCCATCAACTGGGCTTTTGGTGGAAATGACGAACCACCAGCAGCATGATGTCCGCAGGAATGGTAACGAGGGGAGGGGGGGGGGGGCGGAAACAAAAAGATGACAAGTTGTTATTCTAATGGTATGTACTGTCTTTTTATGGTGTTTGAAAGATTGTTCTTTCAAGTACATCTTAGAACGTAGCATTTTATTTCCAAAGTGTAGTAAATCATTCCTTTCTCACAGCAGGGTGTTCACATTACAAGGCTGCAATTTTTATTTGCCCATCAACTGGGGTTTTGGTGGAAATGACGAACCACCAGCAGCATGATGTCCGCAGGAGTGGCAACGAGGGGGGGGGGGCCGGGAACAAGGAGATGACAAGTTGTTATTCTATTGGTATGTACTGTCTCTTTATGGTGTTTTAAAGATTGTTCTTTCAAGTACATGTTAGAACGTAGCATTTTATTTCCAAAGTGTAGTAAATCTTTGCTTTCTCGCAGCAGGGTGTTCACATTACAAGGCTGCAATATTTATTTGCCCATCAAATGGGCTTTTGGTGGAAATGACGAACCACCAGCAACCTGAAGTCCGCAAGAGTGGCAACGAGGTGGGGGGGCCGGGAACAAGAAGATGACAAGTTGGTATTCTATTGGTATGTACTGTCTCTTTATGGTGTTTTAAAGATTGTTCTTTCAAGTACATGTTAGAACGTAGCATTTTATTTCCAAAGTGTAGTAAATCTTTGCTTTCTCACAGCAGGGTGTTCACATTACAAGGCTGCAATTTTTATTTGCCCATCAACTGGGCTTTTGGTGGAAATGACGAACCACCAGCCGCATGATGTCCGCAAGAGTGGCTACGAGGTGGGGGGGCCGGGAACAAGAAGATGACAAGTTGTTATTCTATTGGTATGTACTGTCTCTTTATGGTGTTTTAAAGATTGTTCTTTCAAGTACATCTTAGAACGTAGCATTTTATTTCCAAAGTGTAGTAAATCTTTGCTTTCTCACAGCAGGGTGTTCACATTACAAGGCTGCAATTTTTATTTGCCCATCAACTGGGCTTTTGGTGGAAATGACGAACCACCAGCAGCATGATGTCCGCAGGAATGGTAACGAGGGGGGGGGCGGGGGGGCGGAAACAAAAAGATGACAAGTTGTTATTCTAATGGTATGTACTGTCTTTTTATGGTGTTTGAAAGATTGTTCTTTCAAGTACATCTTAGAACGTAGCATTTTATTTCCAAAGTGTAGTAAATCATTCCTTTCTCACAGCAGGGTGTTCACATTACAAGGCTGCAATTTTTATTTGCCCATCAACTGGGGTTTTGGTGGAAATGACGAACCACCAGCAGCATGAAGTCCGCAGGAGTGGCAACGAGGTGGGGGGGCCGGGAACAAGAAGATGACAAGTTGTTATTCTATTGGTATGTACTGTCTCTTTATGGTATTTTAAAGATTCTTCTTTCAAGTACATGTTAGAACATAGCATTTTATTTCCAAAGTGTAGTAAATCTTTGCTTTCTCACAGCAGGGTGTTCACATTACAAGACTGCAATTTTTATTTGCCCATCAACTGGGCTTTTGGTGGAAATGACGAACCACCAGCAGCATGATGTCCGCAGGAGTGGCAACGAGGGTGGGGGGGGGGGGGCCGGGAACAAGAAGATGACAAGTTGTTATTCTATTGGTATGTACTGTCTCTTTATGATGTTTTAAAGATTGTTCTTTCAAGTACATGTTAGAACATAGCATTTTATTTCCAAAGTGTAGTAAATCTTTGCTTTCTCACAGCAGGGTGTTCACATTACAAGGCTGCAATTTTTATTTGCCCATCAACTGGGCTTTTGGTGGAAATGACGAACCACCAGCAGCATGATGTCCGCAGGAATGGTAACGAGGGGGGGGGGGGGGGCGGAAACAAAAAGATGACAAGTTGTTATTCTAATGGTATGTACTGTCTTTTTATGGTGTTTGAAAGATTGTTCTTTCAAGTACATCTTAGAACGTAGCATTTTATTTCCAAAGTGTAGTAAATCATTCCTTTCTCACAGCAGGGTGTTCACATTACAAGGCTGCAATTTTTATTTGCCCATCAACTGGGCTTTTGGTGGAAATGACGAACCACCAGCAGCATGATGTCCGCAGGAGTGGCAACGAGGGGGGGGGGGGGCCGGGAACAAGGAGATGACAAGTTGTTATTCTATTGGTATGTACTGTCTCTTTATGGTGTTTTAAAGATTGTTCTTTCAAGTACATGTTAGAACGTAGCATTTTATTTCCAAAGTGTAGTAAATCTTTGCTTTCTCGCAGCAGGGTGTTCACATTACAAGGCTGCAATATTTATTTGCCCATCAAATGGGCTTTTGGTGGAAATGACGAACCACCAGCAACCTGAAGTCCGCAAGAGTGGCAACGAGGTGGGGGGGCCGGGAACAAGAAGATGACAAGTTGGTATTCTATTGGTATGTACTGTCTCTTTATGGTGTTTTAAAGATTGTTCTTTCAAGTACATGTTAGAACGTAGCATTTTATTTCCAAAGTGTAGTAAATCTTTGCTTTCTCACAGCAGGGTGTTCACATTACAAGGCTGCAATTTTTATTTGCCCATCAACTGGGCTTTTGGTGGAAATGACGAACCACCAGCCGCATGATGTCCGCAAGAGTGGCTACGAGGTGGGGGGGCCGGGAACAAGAAGATGACAAGTTGTTATTCTATTGGTATGTACTGTCTCTTTATGGTGTTTTAAAGATTGTTCTTTCAAGTACATCATAGAACGTAGCATTTTATTTCCAAAGTGTAGTAAATCTTTGCTTTCTCACAGCAGGGTGTTCACATTACAAGGCTGCAATTTTTATTTGCCCATCAACTGGGCTTTTGGTGGAAATGACGAACCACCAGCAGCATGATGTCCGCAGGAATGGTAACGAGGGGGGGGGGGGGGGGCGGAAACAAAAAGATGACAAGTTGTTATTCTAATGGTATGTACTGTCTTTTTATGGTGTTTGAAAGATTGTTCTTTCAAGTACATCTTAGAACGTAGCATTTTATTTCCAAAGTGTAGTAAATCATTCCTTTCTCACAGCAGGGTGTTCACATTACAAGGCTGCAATTTTTATTTGCCCATCAACTGGGGTTTTGGTGGAAATGACGAACCACCAGCAGCATGATGTCCGCAGGAGTGGCAACGAGGGGGGGGGGGGGCCGGGAACAAGGAGATGACAAGTTGTTATTCTATTGGTATGTACTGTCTCTTTATGGTGTTTTAAAGATTGTTCTTTCAAGTACATGTTAGAACGTAGCATTTTATTTCCAAAGTGTAGTAAATCTTTGCTTTCTCGCAGCAGGGTGTTCACATTACAAGGCTGCAATATTTATTTGCCCATCAAATGGGCTTTTGGTGGAAATGACGAACCACCAGCAACCTGAAGTCCGCAAGAGTGGCAACGAGGTGGGGGGGCCGGGAACAAGAAGATGACAAGTTGGTATTCTATTGGTATGTACTGTCTCTTTATGGTGTTTTAAAGATTGTTCTTTCAAGTACATGTTAGAACGTAGCATTTTATTTCCAAAGTGTAGTAAATCTTTGCTTTCTCACAGCAGGGTGTTCACATTACAAGGCTGCAATTTTTATTTGCCCATCAACTGGGCTTCTGGTGGAAATGACGAACCACCAGCCGCATGATGTCCGCAAGAGTGGCTACGAGGTGGGGGGACCGGGAACAAGAAGATGACAAGTTGTTATTCTATTGGTATGTACTGTCTCTTTATGGTGTTTTAAAGATTGTTCTTTCAAGTACATCTTAGAACGTAGCATTTTATTTCCAAAGTGTAGTAAATCTTTGCTTTCTCACAGCAGGGTGTTCACATTACAAGGCTGCAATTTTTATTTGCCCATCAACTGGGCTTTTGGTGGAAATGACGAACCACCAGCAGCATGATGTCCGCAGGAATGGTAACGAGGGGGGGGGGGGGGGCGGAAACAAAAAGATGACAAGTTGTTATTCTAATGGTATGTACTGTCTTTTTATGGTGTTTGAAAGATTGTTCTTTCAAGTACATCTTAGAACGTAGCATTTTATTTCCAAAGTGTAGTAAATCATTCCTTTCTCACAGCAGGGTGTTCACATTACAAGGCTGCAATTTTTATTTGCCCATCAACTGGGGTTTTGGTGGAAATGACGAACCACCAGCAGCATGAAGTCCGCAGGAGTGGCAACGAGGTGGGGGGGCCGGGAACAAGAAGATGACAAGTTGTTATTCTATTGGTATGTACTGTCTCTTTATGGTATTTTAAAGATTCTTCTTTCAAGTACATGTTAGAACATAGCATTTTATTTCCAAAGTGTAGTAAATCTTTGCTTTCTCACAGCAGGGTGTTCACATTACAAGACTGCAATTTTTATTTGCCCATCAACTGGGCTTTTGGTGGAAATGACGAACCACCAGCAGCATGATGTCCGCAGGAGTGGCAACGAGGGTGGGGGGGGGGGGGGGGGGGGGGCCGGGAACAAGAAGATGACAAGTTGTTATTCTATTGGTATGTACTGTCTCTTTATGATGTTTTAAAGATTGTTCTTTCAAGTACATGTTAGAACATAGCATTTTATTTCCAAAGTGTAGCAAATCTTTGCTTTCTCACAGCAGGGTGTTCACTTTACAAGGCTGCAATTTTTATTCGCCCATCAACTGGGCTTTTGGTGGAAATGACGAACCACCAGCAGCATGATGTCCGCAATAGTGGCAACGAGGTGGGGGGGCCGGGAACAAGAAGATGACAAGTTGTTATTCTATTGGTATGTACTGTCTCTTTATGGTGTTTTAAGGATTCTTCTTTCAAGTACATGTTAGAACGTAACATTTTATTTCCAAAGTGTAGTAAATCTTTGCTAACTCACAGAAGGGTGTTCACATTACAAGGCTGCAATTTTTATTTGCCCATCAACTGGGCTTTTGGTGGAAATGACGAACCACCCGCAGCATGATGTCCGCAGGAGTGGCAATGAGGGGGGGGGGCGGGAACAAGAAGATGACAAGTTGTTATTCTATTGGTATGTACTGTCTCTTTATGGTGTTTTAAAGATTGTTCTTTCAAGTACATGTTAGAACGTAGCATTTTATTTCCAAAGTGTAGTAAATCTTTGCTTTCTCACAGCAGGGTGTTCACATTACAAGGCTGCAATTTTTATTTGCCCATCAACTGGGCTTTTGGTGGAAATGACGAACCACCAGCAGCATGATGTCCGCAGGAGTGGCAACGAGGGGGGGGGGGGGGGCCGGGAACAAGGAGATGACAAGTTGTTATTCTATTGGTATGTACTATCTCTTTATGGTGTTTTAAAGATTGTTCTTTCAAGTACATGTTAGAACGTAGCATTTTATTTCCAAAGTGTAGTAAATCTTTGCTTTCTCGCAGCAGGGTGTTCACATTACAAGGCTGCAATTTTTATTTGCCCATCAACTGGGCTTTTGGTGGAAATGACGAACCACCAGCAGCATGATGTCCGCAGGAGTGGCAACGAGGGTTGGGGGGGGGGGCCGGGAACAAGAAGATGACAAGTTGTTATTCTATTGGTATGTACTGTCTCTTTATGGTGTTTTAAAGATTGTTCTTTCAAGTACATGTTAGAACGTAGCATTTTATTTCCAAAGTGTAGTAAATCTTTGCTTTCTCGCAACAGGGTGTTCACATTACAAGGCTGCAATTTTTATTTGCCCATCAACTGGGCAATTGGTGGAAATGACGAACCACCAGCAGCATGAAGTCCGCAAGAGTGGCAACGAGGTGGGGGGGCCGGGAACCTGAAGATGACAAGTTGGTATTCTATTGGTATGTACTGTCTCTTTATGGTGTTTTAAAGATTGTTCTTTCAAGTACATGTTAGAACGTAGCATTTTATTTCCAAAGTGTAGTAAATCTTTGCTTTCTCGCAGCAGGGTGTACACATTACAAGGCTGCAATTTTTATTTGCCCATCAACTGGGCTTTTGGTGGAAATGACGAACCACCAGCAGCATGATGTCCGCAGGAGTGGCAACGAGGGGGGGGGGAAGGGGGGGCGGGAACAAGGAGATGACAAGTTGTTATTCTATTGGTATGTACTGTCTCTTTATGGTGTTTTAAAGATTGTTCTTTCAAGTACATGTTAGAACGTAGCATTTTATTTCCAAAGTGTAGTAAATCTTTGCTTTCTCACAGCAGGGTGTTCACATTACAAGGCTGCAATATTTATTTGCCCATCAAATGGGATTTTGGTGGAAATGACGAACCACCAGCAGCATGATGTCCGCAGGAATGGTAACGAGGGGGGGGGGGGGGGGCGGAAACAAAAAGATGACAAGTTGTTATTCTAATGGTATGTACTGTCTTTTTATGGTGTTTGAAAGATTGTTCTTTCAAGTACATCTTAGAACGTAGCATTTTATTTCCAAAGTGTAGTAAATCATTCCTTTCTCACAGCAGGGTGTTCACATTACAAGGCTGCAATTTTTATTTGCCCATCAACTGGGGTTTTGGTGGAAATGACGAACCACCAGCAGCATGATGTCCGCAGGAGTGGCAACGAGGGGGGGGGGGGGGCCGGGAACAAGGAGATGACAAGTTGTTATTCTATTGGTATGTACTGTCTCTTTATGGTGTTTTAAAGATTGTTCTTTCAAGTACATGTTAGAACGTAGCATTTTATTTCCAAAGTGTAGTAAATCTTTGCTTTCTCGCAGCAGGGTGTTCACATTACAAGGCTGCAATATTTATTTGCCCATCAAATGGGCTTTTGGTGGAAATGACGAACCACCAGCAACCTGAAGTCCGCAAGAGTGGCAACGAGGTGGGGGGGCCGGGAACAAGAAGATGACAAGTTGGTATTCTATTGGTATGTACTGTCTCTTTATGGTGTTTTAAAGATTGTTCTTTCAAGTACATGTTAGAACGTAGCATTTTATTTCCAAAGTGTAGTAAATCTTTGCTTTCTCACAGCAGGGTGTTCACATTACAAGGCTGCAATTTTTATTTGCCCATCAACTGGGCTTCTGGTGGAAATGACGAACCACCAGCCGCATGATGTCCGCAAGAGTGGCTACGAGGTGGGGGGACCGGGAACAAGAAGATGACAAGTTGTTATTCTATTGGTATGTACTGTCTCTTTATGGTGTTTTAAAGATTGTTCTTTCAAGTACATCTTAGAACGTAGCATTTTATTTCCAAAGTGTAGTAAATCTTTGCTTTCTCACAGCAGGGTGTTCACATTACAAGGCTGCAATTTTTATTTGCCCATCAACTGGGCTTTTGGTGGAAATGACGAACCACCAGCAGCATGATGTCCGCAGGAATGGTAACGAGGGGGGGGGGGGCGGAAACAAAAAGATGACAAGTTGTTATTCTAATGGTATGTACTGTCTTTTTATGGTGTTTGAAAGATTGTTCTTTCAAGTACATCTTAGAACGTAGCATTTTATTTCCAAAGTGTAGTAAATCATTCCTTTCTCACAGCAGGGTGTTCACATTACAAGGCTGCAATTTTTATTTGCCCATCAACTGGGGTTTTGGTGGAAATGACGAACCACCAGCAGCATGAAGTCCGCAGGAGTGGCAACGAGGTGGGGGGGCCGGGAACAAGAAGATGACAAGTTGTTATTCTATTGGTATGTACTGTCTCTTTATGGTATTTTAAAGATTCTTCTTTCAAGTACATGTTAGAACATAGCATTTTATTTCCAAAGTGTAGTAAATCTTTGCTTTCTCACAGCAGGGTGTTCACATTACAAGACTGCAATTTTTATTTGCCCATCAACTGGGCTTTTGGTGGAAATGACGAACCACCAGCAGCATGATGTCCGCAGGAGTGGCAACGAGGGTGGGGGGGGGGGGGGCCGGGAACAAGAAGATGACAAGTTGTTATTCTATTGGTATGTACTGTCTCTTTATGATGTTTTAAAGATTGTTCTTTCAAGTACATGTTAGAACATAGCATTTTATTTCCAAAGTGTAGCAAATCTTTGCTTTCTCACAGCAGGGTGTTCACTTTACAAGGCTGCAATTTTTATTCGCCCATCAACTGGGCTTTTGGTGGAAATGACGAACCACCAGCAGCATGATGTCCGCAATAGTGGCAACGAGGTGGGGGGGCCGGGAACAAGAAGATGACAAGTTGTTATTCTATTGGTATGTACTGTCTCTTTATGGTGTTTTAAGGATTCTTCTTTCAAGTACATGTTAGAACGTAACATTTTATTTCCAAAGTGTAGTAAATCTTTGCTAACTCACAGAAGGGTGTTCACATTACAAGGCTGCAATTTTTATTTGCCCATCAACTGGGCTTTTGGTGGAAATGACGAACCACCCGCAGCATGATGTCCGCAGGAGTGGCAATGAGGGGGGGGGGCGGGAACAAGAAGATGACAAGTTGTTATTCTATTGGTATGTACTGTCTCTTTATGGTGTTTTAAAGATTGTTCTTTCAAGTACATGTTAGAACGTAGCATTTTATTTCCAAAGTGTAGTAAATCTTTGCTTTCTCACAGCAGGGTGTTCACATTACAAGGCTGCAATTTTTATTTGCCCATCAACTGGGCTTTTGGTGGAAATGACGAACCACCAGCAGCATGATGTCCGCAGGAGTGGCAACGAGGGGGGGGGGGGGGGGGCCGGGAACAAGGAGATGACAAGTTGTTATTCTATTGGTATGTACTATCTCTTTATGGTGTTTTAAAGATTGTTCTTTCAAGTACATGTTAGAACGTAGCATTTTATTTCCAAAGTGTAGTAAATCTTTGCTTTCTCGCAGCAGGGTGTTCACATTACAAGGCTGCAATTTTTATTTGCCCATCAACTGGGCTTTTGGTGGAAATGACGAACCACCAGCAGCATGATGTCCGCAGGAGTGGCAACGAGGGTTGGGGGGGGGGGCCGGGGAACAAGAAGATGACAAGTTGTTATTCTATTGGTATGTACTGTCTCTTTATGGTGTTTTAAAGATTGTTCTTTCAAGTACATGTTAGAACGTAGCATTTTATTTCCAAAGTGTAGTAAATCTTTGCTTTCTCGCAACAGGGTGTTCACATTACAAGGCTGCAATTTTTATTTGCCCATCAACTGGGCAATTGGTGGAAATGACGAACCACCAGCAGCATGAAGTCCGCAAGAGTGGCAACGAGGTGAGGGGGCCGGGAACCTGAAGATGACAAGTTGGTATTCTATTGGTATGTACTGTCTCTTTATGGTGTTTTAAAGATTGTTCTTTCAAGTACATGTTAGAACGTAGCATTTTATTTCCAAAGTGTAGTAAATCTTTGCTTTCTCGCAGCAGGGTGTACACATTACAAGGCTGCAATTTTTATTTGCCCATCAACTGGGCTTTTGGTGGAAATGACGAACCACCAGCAGCATGATGTCCGCAGGAGTGGCAACGAGGGGGGGGGAAGGGGGGGCGGGAACAAGGAGATGACAAGTTGTTATTCTATTGGTATGTACTGTCTCTTTATGGTGTTTTAAAGATTGTTCTTTCAAGTACATGTTAGAACGTAGCATTTTATTTCCAAAGTGTAGTAAATCTTTGCTTTCTCACAGCAGGGTGTTCACATTACAAGGCTGCAATATTTATTTGCCCATCAAATGGGATTTTGGTGGAAATGACGAACCACCAGCAGCATGAAGTCCGCAAGAGTGGCAACGAGGTGGGGGGGCCGGGAACAAGAAGATGACAAGTTGGTATTCTATTGGTATGTACTGTCTCTTTATGGTGTTTTAAAGATTGTTCTTTCAAGTACATGTTAGAACGTAGCATTTTATTTCCAAAGTGTAGTAAATCTTTGCTTTCTCGCAGCAGGGTGTTCACATTACAAGGCTGCAATTTTTATTTGCCCATCAACTGGGCTTTTGGTGGAAATGACGAACCACCAGCAGCATGATGTCCGCAGGAGTGGCAACGAAGGGGGGGGGGGGGGCCGGGAACAAGGAGATGACAAGTTGTTATTCTATTGGTATGTACTATCTCTTTATGGTGTTTTAAAGATTGTTCTTTCAAGTACATGTTAGAACGTAGCATTTTATTTCCAAAGTGTAGTAAATCTTTGCTTTCTCGCAGCAGGGTGTTCACATTACAAGGCTGCAATTTTTATTTGCCCATCAACTGGGCTTTTGGTGGAAATGACGAACCACCAGCAGCATGATGTCCGCAGGAGTGGCAACGAGGGTTGGGGGTGGGGCCGGGAACAAGAAGATGACAAGTTGTTATTCTATTGGTATGTACTGTCTCTTTATGGTGTTTTAAAGATTGTTATTTCAAGTACATGTTAGAACGTAGCATTTTATTTCCAAAGTGTAGTAAATCTTTGCTTTCTCGCAGCAGGGTGTTCACATTACAAGGCTGCAATTTTTATTTGCCCATCAACTGGGCTTTTGGTGGAAATGACGAACCACCAGCAGCATGAAGTCCGCAAGAGTGGCAACGAGGAGGGGGGCCGGGAACAAGAAGATGACAAGTTGGTATTCTATTGGTATGTACTGTCTCTTTATGGTGTTTTAAACATTGTTCTTTCAAGTACATGTTAGAACGTAGCATTTTATTTCCAAAGTGTAGTAAATCTTTTTTTCTCACAGCAAGGTGTTCACATTACAAGGCTGCAATTTTTATTTGCCCATCAACTGGGATTTTGGTGGAAATGACGAACCACCAGCAGCATGATGTCCGCAAGAGTGGTAACGAGGGGTGGGGGGGCGTGATCAAGAAGATGACAAGTTGTTATTCTATTGGTATGTACTGTCTCTTTATGGTGTTTTAAAGATTGTTCTTTCAAGTACATCTTAGAACGTAGCATTTTGTTTCCAAAGTGTAGGAAATCTTTGCTTTCTCGCAGCAGGGTGTTCACATTACAAGGCTGCAATTTTTATTTGCCCATCAACTGGGCTTTTGGTTGAAATGACGAACCACCAGCAGCATGATGTCGGCAGGAGTGGCTACTAGGGGGGGGGGGGGGGCCGGGAACAAGAAGATGACAAGTTGTTATTCTATTGGTATGTACTGTCTCTTTATGGTGTTTTAAAGATTGTTCTTTCAAGTACATCTTAGAACGTAGCATTTTGTTTCCAAAGTGTAGTAAATCTTTGCTTTCTCACAGCAGGGTGTTCACATTACAAGGCTGCAATTTTTATTTGCCCATCAACTGGGCTTTTGGTGGAAATGACGAACCACCAGCAGCATGATGTCCGCAAGAGTGGTAACGAGGGGGGGGGGGGGCCGTGATCAAGAAGATGACAAGTTGTTATTCTATTGGTATGTACTGTCTCTTTATGGTGTTTTAAAGATTGTTCTTTCAAGTACATCTTAGAACGTAGCATTTTGTTTCCAAAGTGTAGTAAATCTTTGCTTTCTCACAGCAGTGTGTTCACATTACTAGGCTGCAATTTTTATTTGCCCATCAACTGGGCTTTTGGTGGAGATGACGAACCACCAGCAGCATGATGTCCGCAAAAGTGGCAACGAGGTGGGCGCCCGGGAACAAGAAGATGAAAAGTTGTTATTCTATTGGTATGTACTGTCTCTTTATGGTGTTTTAAAGATTCTTCATTCAAGTACATGTTAGAACGTAGCATTTTATTTCCAAAGTGTAGTAAATCTTTGCTTTCTCACAGCAGGGTGTTCACATTACAAGGCTGCAATTTTTATTTGCCCATCAACTGGGCTTTTGGTGGAGATGACGAACCACCAGCAGCATGATGTCCGCAAGAGTGGCTACGAGGTGGGGGGGCCGGGAACAAGAAGATCACAAGTTGTTATTCTATTGGTATGTACTGTCTCTTTATGGTGTTTTAAAGATTGTTCTTTCAAGTACATCTTAGAACGTAGCATTTTATTTCCAAAGTGTAGTAAATCTTTGCTTTCTCACAGCAGGGTGGTCACTTTACAAGGCTGCAATTTTTATTTGCCCATCAACTGGGCTTTTGGTGGAGATGACGAACCACCAGCAGCATGATGTCCGCAAAAGTGGCAACGAGGCGGGCGCCCGGGAACAAGAAGATGACAAGTTGTTATTCTATTGGTATGTACTGTCTCTTTATGGTGTTTGAAAGATTGTTCTTTCAAGTACATCTTAGAACGTAGCATTTTATTTCCAAATTGTTGTAAATCTTTGCTTTCTCACAGCAGGGTGTTCACATTACAAGGCTGCAATTTTTATTTGCCCATCAGCTGGACTTTTGGTGGAAATGACGAACCACCAGCCGCATGATGTCCGCAAGAGTGGCTACGAGGTGGGGGGGCCGGGAACAAGAAGATCACAAGTTGTTATTCTATTGGTATGTACTGTCTCTTTATGGTGTTTTAAAGATTGTTCTTTCAAGTACATCTTAGAACGTAGCATTTTATTTCCAAAGTGTAGTAAATCTTTGCTTTCTCACAGCAGGGTGTTCACATTACAAGGCTGCAATTTTTATTTGCCCATCAACTGGGCTTTTGGTGGAAATGACGAACCACCAGCAGCATGAAGTCCGCAGGAGTGGCAACGAGGTGGGGGGGCCGGGAACAAGAAGATGACAAGTTGTTATTCTATTGGTATGTACTGTCTCTTTATGGTATTTTAAAGATTCTTCATTCAAGTACTCGTTAGAACATAGCATTTTATTTCCAAAGTGTAGTAAATCTTTGCTTTCTCACAGCAGGGTGTTCACATTACAAGGCTGCAATTTTTATTTGCCCATCAACTGGGCTTTTGGTGGAAATGACGAACCACCAGCAGCATGAAGTCCGCAGGAGTGGAAACGAGGTGGGGGGGCCGGGAACAAGAAGATGACAAGTTGTTATTCTATTGGTATGTACTGTCTCTTAATGGTGTTTTAAAGATTGTTCTTTCAAGTACATGTTAGAACGTAGCATTTTATTTCCAAAGTGTAGTGAATCTTTGCTTTCTCATAGCAGGGTGTTTACATTACAAGGCTGCAATTTTTATTTGCCCATCAACTGGGCTTTTGGTGGAAATGACGAACCACCAGCAGCATGATGTCCGCAAGAGTGGCAACGAGGAAGGGGGGCCGGGAACAAGAAGATGACAAGTTGTTATTCTATTGGTATGTACTGTCTCTTTATGGTGTTTTAAAGATTCTTCTTTCAAATACATGTTACAATGTAGCATTTTATTTCCAAAGTGTAGTAAATCTTTGCTTTCTCACAGCAGGGTGTTCACATTACAAGGCTGCAATTTTTATTTGCCCATCAACTGGGCTTTTGGTGGAGATGACGAACCTCCAGCAGCATGATGTCCGCAAGAGTGGCAACGAGGAAGGGGGGCCGGGAACAAGAAGATGACAAGTTGTTATTCTATTGGTATGTACTGTCTCTTTATGGTGTTTTAAAGATTCTTCTTTCAAGTACATGTTAGAACGTAGCATTTTATTTCCAAAGTGTAGTAAATCTTTGCTTTCTCACAGCAGGGTGTTCACATTACAAGGCTGCAATTTTTATTTGCCCATCATCTGGGCTTTTGGTGGAGATGACGAACCACCAGCAGCATGATGTCCGCAAGAGTGGCAACGAGGTGGGGGGGCCGGGAACAAGAAGATGACAAGTTGGTATTCTACTGGTATGTACTGTCTCTTTACGGTGTTTTAAACATTGTTCTTTCAAGTACATGTTAGAACGTAGCATTTTATTTCCAAAGTGTAGTAAACCTATCCTTTCTCACAGCAGGGTGTTCACATTACAAGGCTGCAATTTTTATTTGCCCATCAACTGGGCTTTTGGTGGAAATGATGAACCACCAGCAGCATGATGTCGGCAGGAGTGATAACGAGGGGTGGGGGGGGGGGGGGCGGGAACAAGGAGATGACAAGTTGTTATTCTATTGGTATGTACTGTCTCTTTATGGCGTTTTAAAGATTGTTCTTTCAAGTACATGTTAGAACGTAGCATTTTATTTCCAAAGTGTAGTAAATCTTTGCTTTCTCGCAGCAGGGTGTTCACATTACAAGGCTGCAATTTTTATTTGCCCATCAACTGGGCTTTTGGTGGAAATGACGAACCACCAGCAGCATGAAGTCCGCAAGAGTGGCAACGAGGTGGGGGGGCCGGGAACAAGAAGATGACAAGTTGGTATTCTATTGGTATGTACTGTCTCTTTATGGTGTTTTAAAGATTGTTCTTTCAAGTACATGTTAGAACATAGCATTTTATTTCCAAAGTGTAGTGAATCTTTGCTTTCTCATAGCAGGGTGTTCACATTACAAGGCTGCAATTTTTATTTGCCCATCAACTGGGCTTTTGGTGGAAATGACGAACCACCAGCAGCATGATGTCCGCAGGAGTGGTAACGATATGTGGGGGGGGGGGGGGGCGGGGAACAAGAAGATGACAAGTTGGTATTCTATTGGTATGTACTGTCTCTTTATGGTGTTTTAAAGATTGTTCTTTCAAGTACATGTTAGAACGTAGCATTTTATTTCCAAAGTGTAGTAAATCTTTGCTTTCTCGCAGCAGGGTGTTCACATTACAAGGCTGCAATTTTTATTTGCCCATCAACTGGGCTTTTGGTGGAAATGACGAACCACCAGCAGCATGTAGTCCGCAAGGGTGGCAACGAGGTGGGGGGGCCGGGAACAAGAAGATCACAAGTTGTTATTCTATTGGTATGTACTGTCTCTTTATGGTGTTTTAAAGATTGTTCTTTCAAGTACATCTTAGAACGTAGCATTTTATTTCCAAAGTGTAGTAAATCTTTGCTTTCTCACAGCAGGGTGTTCACTTTACAAGGCTGCAATTTTTATTTGCCCATCAACTGGGCTTTTGGTGGAGATTACGAACCACCAGCAGCATGATGTCCGCAAATGTGGCAACGAGGCGGGCGCCCGGGAACAAGAAGATGACAAGTTGTTATTCTATTGGTATGTACTGTCTCTTTATGGTGTTTGAAAGATTGTTCTTTCAAGTACATCTTAGAACGTAGCATTTTATTTCCAAAGTGTTGTAAATCTTTGCTTTCTCACAGCAGGGTGTTCACATTACAAGGCTGCAATTTTTATTTGCCCATCAACTGGGCTTTTGGTGGAAATGACGAACCACCAGCCGCATGATGTCCGCAAGAGTGGCTACGAGGTGGGGGGGCCGGGAACAAGAAGATCACAAGTTGTTATTCTATTGGTATGTACTGTCTCTTTATGGTGTTTTAAAGATTGTTCTTTCAAGTACATCTTAGAACGTAGCAATTTATTTCCAAAGTGTAGTAAATCTTTGCTTTCTCACAGCAGGGTGTTCACATTACAAGGCTGCAATTTTTATTTGCCCATCAACTGGGGTTTTGGTGGAAATGACGAACCACCAGCAGCATGAAGTCCGCAGGAGTGGCAACGAGGTGGGGGGGCCGGGAACAAGAAGATGACAAGTTGTTATTCTATTGGTATGTACTGTCTCTTTATGGTATTTTAAAGATTCTTCTTTCAAGTACTCGTTAGAACATAGCATTTTATTTCCAAAGTGTAGTAAATCTTTGCTTTCTCACAGCAGGGTGTTCACATTACAAGGCTGCAATTTTTATTTGCCCATCAACTGGGCTTTTGGTGGAAATGACGAACCACCAGCAGCATGAAGTCTGCAGGAGTGGAAACGAGGTGGGGGGGCCGGGAACAAGAAGATGACAAGTTGTTATTCTATTGGTATGTACTGTCTCTTTATGGTGTTTTAAAGATTGTTCTTTCAAGTACATGTTAGAACGTAGCATTTTATTTCCAAAGTGTAGTGAATCTTTGCTTTCTCATAGCAGGGTGTTTACATTACAAGGCTGCAATTTTTATTTGCCCATCAACTGGGCTTTTGGTGGAAATGACGAACCACCAGCAGCATGATGTCCGCAGGAGTGGCAACGAGGGGGGGGGGGGGCGGGAACAAGGAGATGACAAGTTGTTATTCTATTGGTATGTACTGTCTCTTTATGGTGTTTTAAAGATAGTTCTTTCAAGTACATGTTAGAACGTAGCATTTTATTTCCAAAGTGTAGTAAACCTATCCTTTCTCACAGCAGGGTGTTCACATTACAAGGCTGCAATTTTTATTTGCCCATCAACTGGGCTTTTGGTGGAAATGATGAACCACCAGCAGCATGATGTCGGCAGGAGTGATAACGAGGGGGGGGGGGGGGGGCGGGAACAAGGAGATGACAAGTTGTTATTCTATTGGTATGTACTGTCTCTTTATGGTGTTTTAAAGATTGTTCTTTCAAGTACATGTTAGAACGTAGCATTTTATTTCCAAAGTGTAGTAAATCTTTGCTTTCTCGCAGCAGGGTGTTCACATTACAAGGCTGCAATTTTTATTTGCCCATCAACTGGGCTTTTGGTGGAAATGACGAACCACCAGCAGCATGAAGTCCGCAAGAGTGGCAACGAGGTGGGGGGGCCGGGAACAAGAAGATGACAAGTTGGTATTCTATTGGTATGTACTGTCTCTTTATGGTGTTTTAAAGATTGTTCTTTCAAGTACATGTTAGAACATAGCATTTTATTTCCAAAGTGTAGTGAATCTTTGCTTTCTCATAGCAGGGTGTTCACATTACAAGGCTGCAATTTTTATTTGCCCATCAACTGGGCTTTTGGTGGAAATGACGAACCACCAGCAGCATGATGTCCGCAGGAGTGGTAACGATTGGTGGGGGGGGGGGGGGGGGGCGGGGAACAAGAAGATGACAAGTTGGTATTCTATTGGTATGTACTGTCTCTTTATGGTGTTTTAAAGATTGTTCTTTCAAGTACATGTTAGAACGTAGCATTTTATTTCCAAAGTGTAGTAAATCTTTGCTTTCTCACAGCAGGGTGTTCACATTACAAGGCTGCAATTTTTATTTGCCCATCAACTGGGCTTTTGGTGGAAATGACGAACCACCAGCCGCATGATGTCCGCAAGAGTGGCTACGAGGTGGGGGGGCCGGGAACAAGAAGATGACAAGTTGTTATTCTATTGGTATGTACTGTCTCTTTATGGTGTTTTAAAGATTGTTCTTTCAAGTACATCTTAGAACGTAGCATTTTATTTCCAAAGTGTAGTAAATCTTTGCTTTCTCACAGCAGGGTGTTCACATTACAAGGCTGCAATTTTTATTTGCCCATCAACTGGGCTTTTGGTGGAAATGACGAACCACCAGCAGCATGATGTCCGCAGGAATGGTAACGAGGGGGGGGGGGGGGGCGGAAACAAAAAGATGACAAGTTGTTATTCTAATGGTATGTACTGTCTTTTTATGGTGTTTGAAAGATTGTTCTTTCAAGTACATCTTAGAACGTAGCATTTTATTTCCAAAGTGTAGTAAATCATTCCTTTCTCACAGCAGGGTGTTCACATTACAAGGCTGCAATTTTTATTTGCCCATCAACTGGGGTTTTGGTGGAAATGACGAACCACCAGCAGCATGAAGTCCGCAGGAGTGGCAACGAGGTGGGGGGGCCGGGAACAAGAAGATGACAAGTTGTTATTCTATTGGTATGTACTGTCTCTTTATGGTATTTTAAAGATTCTTCTTTCAAGTACATGTTAGAACATAGCATTTTATTTCCAAAGTGTAGTAAATCTTTGCTTTCTCACAGCAGGGTGTTCACATTACAAGCCTGCAATTTTTATTTGCCCATCAACTGGGCTTTTGGTGGAAATGACGAACCACCAGCAGCATGATGTCCGCAGGAGTGGCAACGAGGGTGGGGGGGGGGGGGCCGGGAACAAGAAGATGACAAGTTGTTATTCTATTGGTATGTACTGTCTCTTTATGATGTTTTAAAGATTGTTCTTACAAGTACATGTTAGAACATAGCATTTTATTTCCAAAGTGTAGTAAATCTTTGCTTTCTCACAGCAGGGTGTTCACATTACAAGGCTGCAATTTTTATTTGCCCATCAACTGGGCTTTTGGTGGAAATGACGAACCACCAGCAGCATGATGTCCGCAGGAATGGTAACGAGGGGGGGGGGGGGGCGGAAACAAAAAGATGACAAGTTGTTATTCTAATGGTATGTACTGTCTTTTTATGGTGTTTGAAAGATTGTTCTTTCAAGTACATCTTAGAACGTAGCATTTTATTTCCAAAGTGTAGTAAATCATTCCTTTCTCACAGCAGGGTGTTCACATTACAAGGCTGCAATTTTTATTTGCCCATCAACTGGGCTTTTGGTGGAAATGACGAACCACCAGCAGCATGATGTCCGCAGGAGTGGCAACGAGGGGGGGGGGGGGGCCGGGAACAAGGAGATGACAAGTTGTTATTCTATTGGTATGTACTGTCTCTTTATGGTGTTTTAAAGATTGTTCTTTCAAGTACATGTTAGAACGTAGCATTTTATTTCCAAAGTGTAGTAAATCTTTGCTTTCTCGCAGCAGGGTGTTCACATTACAAGGCTGCAATATTTATTTGCCCATCAAATGGGCTTTTGGTGGAAATGACGAACCACCAGCAACCTGAAGTCCGCAAGAGTGGCAACGAGGTGGGGGGGCCGGGAACAAGAAGATGACAAGTTGGTATTCTATTGGTATGTACTGTCTCTTTATGGTGTTTTAAAGATTGTTCTTTCAAGTACATGTTAGAACGTAGCATTTTATTTCCAAAGTGTAGTAAATCTTTGCTTTCTCACAGCAGGGTGTTCACATTACAAGGCTGCAATTTTTATTTGCCCATCAACTGGGCTTTTGGTGGAAATGACGAACCACCAGCCGCATGATGTCCGCAAGAGTGGCTACGAGGTGGGGGGGCCGGGAACAAGAAGATGACAAGTTGTTATTCTATTGGTATGTACTGTCTCTTTATGGTGTTTTAAAGATTGTTCTTTCAAGTACATCATAGAACGTAGCATTTTATTTCCAAAGTGTAGTAAATCTTTGCTTTCTCACAGCAGGGTGTTCACATTACAAGGCTGCAATTTTTATTTGCCCATCAACTGGGCTTTTGGTGGAAATGACGAACCACCAGCAGCATGATGTCCGCAGGAATGGAAACGAGGGGGGGGGGGGGGGCGGAAACAAAAAGATGACAAGTTGTTATTCTAATGGTATGTACTGTCTTTTTATGGTGTTTGAAAGATTGTTCTTTCAAGTACATCTTAGAACGTAGCATTTTATTTCCAAAGTGTAGTAAATCATTCCTTTCTCACAGCAGGGTGTTCACATTACAAGGCTGCAATTTTTATTTGCCCATCAACTGGGGTTTTGGTGGAAATGACGAACCACCAGCAGCATGATGTCCGCAGGAGTGGCAACGAGGGGGGGGGGGGCCGGGAACAAGGAGATGACAAGTTGTTATTCTATTGGTATGTACTGTCTCTTTATGGTGTTTTAAAGATTGTTCTTTCAAGTACATGTTAGAACGTAGCATTTTATTTCCAAAGTGTAGTAAATCTTTGCTTTCTCGCAGCAGGGTGTTCACATTACAAGGCTGCAATATTTATTTGCCCATCAAATGGGCTTTTGGTGGAAATGACGAACCACCAGCAACCTGAAGTCCGCAAGAGTGGCAACGAGATGGGGGGGCCGGGAACAAGAAGATGACAAGTTGGTATTCTATTGGTATGTACTGTCTCTTTATGGTGTTTTAAAGATTGTTCTTTCAAGTACATGTTAGAACGTAGCATTTTATTTCCAAAGTGTAGTAAATCTTTGCTTTCTCACAGCAGGGTGTTCACATTACAAGGCTGCAATTTTTATTTGCCCATCAACTGGGCTTCTGGTGGAAATGACGAACCACCAGCCGCATGATGTCCGCAAGAGTGGCTACGAGGTGGGGGGACCGGGAACAAGAAGATGACAAGTTGTTATTCTATTGGTATGTACTGTCTCTTTATGGTGTTTTAAAGATTGTTCTTTCAAGTACATCTTAGAACGTAGCATTTTATTTCCAAAGTGTAGTAAATCTTTGCTTTCTCACAGCAGGGTGTTCACATTACAAGGCTGCAATTTTTATTTGCCCATCAACTGGGCTTTCGGTGGAAATGACGAACCACCAGCAGCATGATGTCCGCAGGAATGGTAACGAGGGGGGGGGGGGGGGGCGGAAACAAAAAGATGACAAGTTGTTATTCTAATGGTATGTACTGTCTTTTTATGGTGTTTGAAAGATTGTTCTTTCAAGTACATCTTAGAACGTAGCATTTTATTTCCAAAGTGTAGTAAATCATTCCTTTCTCACAGCAGGGTGTTCACATTACAAGGCTGCAATTTTTATTTGCCCATCAACTGGGGTTTTGGTGGAAATGACGAACCACCAGCAGCATGAAGTCCGCAGGAGTGGCAACGAGGTGGGGGGGCCGGGAACAAGAAAATGACAAGTTGTTATTCTATTGGTATGTACTGTCTCTTTATGGTATTTTAAAGATTCTTCTTTCAAGTACATGTTAGAACATAGCATTTTATTTCCAAAGTGTAGTAAATCTTTGCTTTCTCACAGCAGGGTGTTCACATTACAAGACTGCAATTTTTATTTGCCCATCAACTGGGCTTTTGGTGGAAATGACGAACCACCAGCAGCATGATGTCCGCAGGAGTGGCAACGAGGGGGGGGGGGGGGGGGGGCCGGGAACAAGAAGATGACAAGTTGTTATTCTATTGGTATGTACTGTCTCTTTATGATGTTTTAAAGATTGTTCTTTCAAGTACATGTTAGAACATAGCATTTTATTTCCAAAGTGTAGCAAATCTTTGCTTTCTCACAGCAGGGTGTTCACTTTACAAGGCTGCAATTTTTATTCGCCCATCAACTGGGCTTTTGGTGGAAATGACGAACCACCAGCAGCATGATGTCCGCAATAGTGGCAACGAGGTGGGGGGGCCGGGAACAAGAAGATGACAAGTTGTTATTCTATTGGTATGTACTGTCTCTTTATGGTGTTTTAAGGATTCTTCTTTCAAGTACATGTTAGAACGTAACATTTTATTTCCAAAGTGTAGTAAATCTTTGCTAACTCACAGAAGGGTGTTCACATTACAAGGCTGCAATTTTTATTTGCCCATCAACTGGGCTTTTGGTGGAAATGACGAACCACCCGCAGCATGATGTCCGCAGGAGTGGCAATGAGGGGGGGGGGGGGCGGGAACAAGAAGATGACAAGTTGTTATTCTATTGGTATGTACTGTCTCTTTATGGTGTTTTAAAGATTGTTCTTTCAAGTACATGTTAGAACGTAGCATTTTATTTCCAAAGTGTAGTAAATCTTTGCTTTCTCACAGCAGGGTGTTCACATTACAAGGCTGCAATTTTTATTTGCCCATCAACTGGGCTTTTGGTGGAAATGACGAACCACCAGCAGCATGATGTCCGCAGGAGTGGCAACGAGGGGGGGGGGGGGGGCCGGGAACAAGGAGATGACAAGTTGTTATTCTATTGGTATGTACTGTCTCTTTACGGTGTTTTAAACATTGTTCTTTCAAGTACATGTTAGAACGTAGCATTTTATTTCCAAAGTGTAGTAAATCTTTGCTTTCTCGCAGCAGGGTGTTCACATTACAAGGCTGCAATTTTTATTTGCCCATCAAATGGGCTTTTGGTGGAAATGACGAACCACCAGCAGCATGATGTCCGCAAGAGTGGCAACGAGGTGGGGGGGCCGGGAACAAGAAGATGACAAGTTGGTATTCTACTGGTATGTACTGTCTCTTTACGGTGTTTTAAACATTGTTCTTTCAAGTACATGTTAGAACGTAGCATTTTATTTCCAAAGTGTAGTAAACCTATCCTTTCTCACAGCAGGGTGTTCACATTACAAGGCTGCAATTTTTATTTGCCCATCAACTGGGCTTTTGGTGGAAATGATGAACCACCAGCAGCATGATGTCGGCAGGAGTGATAACGAGGGGTGGGGGGGGGGGGGGGGCGGGAACAAGGAGATGACAAGTTGTTATTCTATTGGTATGTACTGTCTCTTTATGGCGTTTTAAAGATTGTTCTTTCAAGTACATGTTAGAACGTAGCATTTTATTTCCAAAGTGTAGTAAATCTTTGCTTTCTCGCAGCAGGGTGTTCACATTACAAGGCTGCAATTTTTATTTGCCCATCAACTGGGCTTTTGGTGGAAATGACGAACCACCAGCAGCATGAAGTCCGCAAGAGTGGCAACGAGGTGGGGGGGCCGGGAACAAGAAGATGACAAGTTGGTATTCTATTGGTATGTACTGTCTCTTTATGGTGTTTTAAAGATTGTTCTTTCAAGTACATGTTAGAACATAGCATTTTATTTCCAAAGTGTAGTGAATCTTTGCTTTCTCATAGCAGGGTGTTCACATTACAAGGCTGCAATTTTTATTTGCCCATCAACTGGGCTTTTGGTGGAAATGACGAACCACCAGCAGCATGATGTCCGCAGGAGTGGTAACGATAGGTGGGGGGGGGGGGGGGGGGGGGCGGGGAACAAGAAGATGACAAGTTGGTATTCTATTGGTATGTACTGTCTCTTTATGGTGTTTTAAAGATTGTTCTTTCAAGTACATGTTAGAACGTAGCATTTTATTTCCAAAGTGTAGTAAATCTTTGCTTTCTCGCAGCAGGGTGTTCACATTACAAGGCTGCAATTTTTATTTGCCCATCAACTGGGCTTTTGGTGGAAATGACGAACCACCAGCAGCATGAAGTCCGCAAGGGTGGCAACGAGGTGGGGGGGCCGGGAACAAGAAGATCACAAGTTGTTATTCTATTGGTATGTACTGTCTCTTTATGGTGTTTTAAAGATTGTTCTTTCAAGTACATCTTAGAACGTAGCATTTTATTTCCAAAGTGTAGTAAATCTTTGCTTTCTCACAGCAGGGTGTTCACTTTACAAGGCTGCAATTTTTATTTGCCCATCAACTGGGCTTTTGGTGGAGATTACGAACCACCAGCAGCATGATGTCCGCAAATGTGGCAACGAGGCGGGCGCCCGGGAACAAGAAGATGACAAGTTGTTATTCTATTGGTATGTACTGTCTCTTTATGGTGTTTGAAAGATTGTTCTTTCAAGTACATCTTAGAACGTAGCATTTTATTTCCAAAGTGTTGTAAATCTTTGCTTTCTCACAGCAGGGTGTTCACATTACAAGGCTGCAATTTTTATTTGCCCATCAACTGGGCTTTTGGTGGAAATGACGAACCACCAGCCGCATGATGTCCGCAAGAGTGGCTACGAGGTGGGGGGGCCGGGAACAAGAAGATCACAAGTTGTTATTCTATTGGTATGTACTGTCTCTTTATGGTGTTTTAAAGATTGTTCTTTCAAGTACATCTTAGAACGTAGCAATTTATTTCCAAAGTGTAGTAAATCTTTGCTTTCTCACAGCAGGGTGTTCACATTACAAGGCTGCAATTTTTATTTGCCCATCAACTGGGGTTTTGGTGGAAATGACGAACCACCAGCAGCATGAAGTCCGCAGGAGTGGCAACGAGGTGGGGGGGCCGGGAACAAGAAGATGACAAGTTGTTATTCTATTGGTATGTACTGTCTCTTTATGGTATTTTAAAGATTCTTCTTTCAAGTACTCGTTAGAACATAGCATTTTATTTCCAAAGTGTAGTAAATCTTTGCTTTCTCACAGCAGGGTGTTCACATTACAAGGCTGCAATTTTTATTTGCCCATCAACTGGGCTTTTGGTGGAAATGACGAACCACCAGCAGCATGAAGTCCGCAGGAGTGGAAACGAGGTGGGGGGGCCGGGAACAAGAAGATGACAAGTTGTTATTCTATTGGTATGTACTGTCTCTTTATGGTGTTTTAAAGATTGTTCTTTCAAGTACATGTTAGAACGTAGCATTTTATTTCCAAAGTGTAGTGAATCTTTGCTTTCTCATAGCAGGGTGTTTACATTACAAGGCTGCAATTTTTATTTGCCCATCAACTGGGCTTTTGGTGGAAATGACGAACCACCAGCAGCATGATGTCCGCAGGAGTGGCAACGAGGGGGGGGGGGGGGCGGGAACAAGGAGATGACAAGTTGTTATTCTATTGGTATGTACTGTCTCTTTATGGTGTTTTAAAGATAGTTCTTTCAAGTACATGTTAGAACGTAGCATTTTATTTCCAAAGTGTAGTAAACCTATCCTTTCTCACAGCAGGGTGTTCACATTACAAGGCTGCAATTTTTATTTGCCCATCAACTGGGCTTTTGGTGGAAATGATGAACCACCAGCAGCATGATGTCGGCAGGAGTGATAACGAGGGGGGGGGGGGGGCGGGAACAAGGAGATGACAAGTTGTTATTCTATTGGTATGTACTGTCTCTTTATGGTGTTTTAAAGATTGTTCTTTCAAGTACATGTTAGAACGTAGCATTTTATTTCCAAAGTGTAGTAAATCTTTGCTTTCTCGCAGCAGGGTGTTCACATTACAAGGCTGCAATTTTTATTTGCCCATCAACTGGGCTTTTGGTGGAAATGACGAACCACCAGCAGCATGAAGTCCGCAAGAGTGGCAACGAGGTGGGGGGGCCGGGAACAAGAAGATGACAAGTTGGTATTCTATTGGTATGTACTGTCTCTTTATGGTGTTTTAAAGATTGTTCTTTCAAGTACATGTTAGAACATAGCATTTTATTTCCAAAGTGTAGTGAATCTTTGCTTTCTCATAGCAGGGTGTTCACATTACAAGGCTGCAATTTTTATTTGCCCATCAACTGGGCTTTTGGTGGAAATGACGAACCACCAGCAGCATGATGTCCGCAGGAGTGGTAACGATTGGTGGGGGGGGGGGAACAAGAAGATGACAAGTTGGTATTCTATTGGTATGTACTGTCTCTTTATGGTGTTTTAAAGATTGTTCTTTCAAGTACATGTTAGAACATAGCATTTTATTTCCAAAGTGTAGTGAATCTTTGCTTTCTCATAGCAGGGTGTTCACATTACAAGGCTGCAATTTTTATTTGCCCATCAACTGGGCTTTTGGTGGAAATGACGAACCACCAGCAGCATGAAGTCCGCAAGAGTGGCAACGAGGTGGGGGGGCCGGGAACAAGAAGATGACAAGTTGGTATTCTATTGGTATGTACTGTCTCTTTATGGTGTTTTAAAGATTGTTCTTTCAAGTACATGTTAGAACATAGCATTTTATTTCCAAAGTGTAGTAAATCTTTGCTTTCTCGCAGCAGGGTGTTCACATTACAAGGCTGCAATTTTTATTTGCCCATCAACTGGGCTTTTGGTGGAAATGACGAACCACCAGCAGCATGAAGTCCGCAAGAGTGGCAACGAGGTGGGGGGGCCGGGAACAAGAAGATGACAAGTTGGTATTCTAATGGTATGTACTGTCTCTTTATGGTGTTTTAAAGATTGTTCTTTCAAGTACATGTTAGAACGTAGCATTTTATTTCCAAAGTGTAGTAAATCTTTGCTTTCTCGCAGCAGGGTGTTCACATTACAAGGCTGCAATTTTTATTTGCCCATCAACTGGGCTTTTGGTGGAAATGACGAACCACCAGCAGCATGAAGTCCGCAAGAGTGGCAACGAGGTGGGGGGGCCGGAAACAAGAAGATGACAAGTTGGTATTCTATTGGTATGTACTGTCTCTTTATGGTGTTTTAAAGATTGTTCTTTCAAGTACATGTTAGAACGTAGCATTTTATTTCCAAAGTGTAGTAAATCTTTGCTTTCTCGCAGCAGGGTGTTCACATTACAAGGCTGCAATTTTTATTTGCCCATCAACTGGGCTTTTGGTGGAAATGACGAACCCTCAGCAGCATGATGTCCGCAGGAGTGGTAACGATACGTGAGGGGGGGGGGGGGGGGGGGGGGGCGGGGAACAAGAAGATGACAAGTTGGTATTCTATTGGTATGTACTGTCTCTTTATGGTGTTTTAAAGATTGTTCTTTCAAGTACATGTTAGAACGTAGCATTTTATTTCCAAAGTGTAGTAAATCTTTGCTTTCTCGCAGCAGGGTGTTCACATTACAAGGCTGCAATTTTTATTTGCCCATCAACTGGGCTTTTGGTGGAAATGACGAACCACCAGCAGCATGAAGTCCGCAAGAGTGGCAACGAGGTGGGGGGGCCGGGAACAAGAAGATGACAAGTTGGTATTCTATTGGTATGTACTGTCTCTTTATGGTGTTTTAAAGATTCTTCTTTCAAGTACATGTTAGAACGTAGCATTTTATTTCCAAAGTGTAGTAAATCTTTGCTTTCTCGCAGCAGGGTGTTCACATTACAAGGCTGCAATTTTTATTTGCCCATCAACTGGGCTTTTGGTGGAAATGACGAACCACCAGCAGCATGATGTCCGCAGGAGTGGTAACGATAGGTGGGGGGGGGGGGGGGGGGCGGGGAACAAGAAGATGACAAGTTGGTATTCTATTGGTATGTACTGTCTCTTTATGGTGTTTTAAAGATTGTTCTTTCAAGTACATGTTAGAACGTAGCATTTTATTTCCAAAGTGTAGTAAATCTTTGCTTTCTCGCAGCAGGGTGTTCACATTACAAGGCTGCAATTTTTATTTGCCCATCAACTGGGCTTTTGGTGGAAATGACGAACCACCAGCAGCATGAAGTCCGCAAGAGTGGCAACGAGGTGGGGGGGCCGGGAACAAGAAGATGACAAGTTGGTATTCTATTGGTATGTACTGTCTCTTTATGGTGTTTTAAAGATTGTTCTTTCAAGTACATGTTAGAACATAGCATTTTATTTCCAAAGTGTAGTAAATCTTTGCTTTCTCGCAGCAGGGTGTTCACATTACAAGGCTGCAATTTTTATTTGCCCATCAACTGGGCTTTTGGTGGAAATGACGAACCACCAGCAGCATGAAGTCCGCAAGAGTGGCAACGAGGTGGGGGGGCCGGGAACAAGAAGATGACAAGTTGGTATTCTATTGGTATGTACTGTCTCTTTATGGTGTTTTAAAGATTGTTCTTTCAAGTACATGTTAGAACGTAGCATTTTATTTCCAAAGTGTAGTAAATCTTTGCTTTCTCGCAGCAGGGTGTTCACATTACAAGGCTGCAATTTTTATTTGCCCATCAACTGGGCTTTTGGTGGAAATGACGAACCACCAGCAGCATGAAGTCCGCAAGAGTGGCAACGAGGTGGGGGGGCCGGGAACAAGAAGATGACAAGTTGGTATTCTATTGGTATGTACTGTCTCTTTATGGTGTTTTAAAGATTGTTCTTTCAAGTACATGTTAGAACGTAGCATTTTATTTCCAAAGTGTAGTAAATCTTTGCTTTCTCGCAGCAGGGTGTTCACATTACAAGGCTGCAATTTTTATTTGCCCATCAACTGGGCTTTTGGTGGAAATGACGAACCACCAGCAGCATGAAGTCCGCAAGAGTGGCAACGAGGTGGGGGGGCCGGGAACAAGAAGATGACAAGTTGGTATTCTATTGGTATGTACTGTCTCTTTATGGTGTTTTAAAGATTGTTCTTTCAAGTACATGTTAGAACGTAGCATTTTATTTCCAAAGTGTAGTAAATCTTTGCTTTCTCGCAGCAGGGTGTTCACATTACAAGGCTGCAATTTTTATTTACCCATCAACTGGGCTTTTGGTGGAAATGACGAACCACCAGCAGCATGAAGTCCGCAAGAGTGGCAACGAGGTGGGGGGGCCGGGAACAAGAAGATGACAAGTTGGTATTCTATTGGTATGTACTGTCTCTTTATGGTGTTTTAAAGATTCTTCCTTCAAGTACATGTTAGAACGTAGCATTTTATTTCCAAAGTGTAGTAAACCTTTGCTTTCTCGCAGCAGGGTGTTCACATTACAAGGCTGCAATTTTTATTTGCCCATCAACTGGGCTTTTGGTGGAAATGACGAACCACCAGCAGCATGATGTCCGCAGGAGTGGTAACGATAGGTGGGGGGGGGGGGGGGGGGGGGGGGGGGCGGGGAACAAGAAGATGACAAGTTGGTATTCTATTGGTATGTACTGTCTCTTTATGGTGTTTTAAAGATTGTTCTTTCAAGTACATGTTAGAACATAGCATTTTATTTCCAAAGTGTAGTGAATCTTTGCTTTCTCATAGCAGGGTGTTCACATTACAAGGCTGCAATTTTTATTTGCCCATCAACTGGGCTTTTGGTGGAAATGACGAACCACCAGCAGCATGAAGTCCGCAAGAGTGGCAACGAGGTGGGGGGGCCGGGAACAAGAAGATGACAAGTTGGTATTCTATTGGTATGTACTGTCTCTTTATGGTGTTTTAAAGATTCTTCTTTCAAGTACATGTTAGAACGTAGCATTTTATTTCCAAAGTGTAGTAAATCTTTGCTTTCTCGCAGCAGGGTGTTCACATTACAAGGCTGCAATTTTTATTTGCCCATCAACTGGGCTTTTGGTGGAAATGACGAACCACCAGCAGCATGAAGTCCGCAAGAGTGGCAACGAGGTGGGGGGGCCGGGAACAAGAAGATGACAAGTTGGTATTCTATTGGTATGTACTGTCTCTTTATGGTGTTTTAAAGATTGTTCTTTCAAGTACATGATAGAACGTAGCATTTTATTTCCAAAGTGTAGTAAATCTTTGCTTTCTCGCAGCAGGGTGTTCACATTACAAGGCTGCAATTTTTATTTGCCCATCAACTGGGCTTTTGGTGGAAATGACGAACCACCAGCAGCATGAAGTCCGCAAGAGTGGCAACGAGGTGGGGGGGCCGGGAACAAGAAGATGACAAGTTGGTATTCTATTGGTATGTACTGTCTCTTTATGGTGTTTTAAAGATTGTTCTTTCAAGTACATGTTAGAACATAGCATTTTATTTCCAAAGTGTAGTAAATCTTTGCTTTCTCGCAGCAGGGTGTTCACATTACAAGGCTGCAATTTTTATTTGCCCATCAACTGGGCTTTTGGTGGAAATGACGAACCACCAGCAGCATGAAGTCCGCAAGAGTGGCAACGAGGTGGGGGGGCCGGGAACAAGAAGATGACAAGTTGGTATTCTATTGGTATGTACTGTCTCTTTATGGTGTTTTAAAGATTGTTCTTTCAAGTACATGTTAGAACATAGCATTTTATTTCCAAAGTGTAGTAAATCTTTGCTTTCTCGCAGCAGGGTGTTCACATTACAAGGCTGCAATTTTTATTTGCCCATCAACTGGGCTTTTGGTGGAAATGACGAACCACCAGCAGCATGAAGTCCGCAAGAGTGGCAACGAGGTGGGGGGGCCGGGAACAAGAAGATGACAAGTTGGTATTCTATTGGTATGTACTGTCTCTTTATGGTGTTTTAAAGATTGTTCTTTCAAGTACATGTTAGAACATAGCATTTTATTTCCAAAGTGTAGTAAATCTTTGCTTTCTCGCAGCAGGGTGTTCACATTACAAGGCTGCAATTTTTATTTGCCCATCAACTGGGCTTTTGGTGGAAATGACGAACCACCAGCAGCATGAAGTCCGCAAGAGTGGCAACGAGGTGGGGGGGCCGGGAACAAGAAGATGACAAGTTGGTATTCTATTGGTATGTACTGTCTCTTTATGGTGTTTTAAAGATTCTTCTTTCAAGTACTCGTTAGAACATAGCATTTTATTTCCAAAGTGTAGTGAATCTTTGCTTTCTCGCAGCAGGGTGTTCACATTACAAGGCTGCAATTTTTATTTGCCCATCAACTGGGCTTTTGGTGGAAATGACGAACCACCAGCAGCATGAAGTCCGCAAGAGTGGCAACGAGGTGGGGGGGCCGGGAACAAGAAGATGACAAGTTGGTATTCTATTGGTATGTACTGTCTCTTTATGGTGTTTTAAAGATTCTTCTTTCAAGTACTCGTTAGAACATAGCATTTTATTTCCAAAGTGTAGTGAATCTTTGCTTTCTCATAGCAGGGTGTTCACATTACAAGGCTGCAATTTTTATTTGCCCATCAACTGGGCTTTTGGTGGAAATGACGAACCACCAGCAGCATGAAGTCCGCAAGAGTGGCAACGAGGTGGGGGGGCCGAGAACAAGAAGATGACAAGTTGGTATTCTATTGGTATGTACTGTCTCTTTATGGTGTTTTAAAGATTCTTCTTTCAAGTACATGTTAGAACGTAGCATTTTATTTCCAAAGTGTAGTAAATCTTTGCTTTCTCGCAGCAGGGTGTTCACATTACAAGGCTGCAATTTTTATTTGCCCATCAACTGGGCTTTTGGTGGAAATGACGAACCACCAGCAGCATGAAGTCCGCAAGAGTGGCAACGAGGTGGGGGGGCCGGGAACAAGAAGATGACAAGTTGGTATTCTATTGGTATGTACTGTCTCTTTATGGTGTTTTAAAGATTCTTCTTTCAAGTACATGTTAGAACGTAGCATTTTATTTCCAAAGTGTAGTAAATCTTTGCTTTCTCGCAGCAGGGTGTTCACATTACAAGGCTGCAATTTTTATTTGCCCATCAACTGGGCTTTTGGTGGAAATGACGAACCACCAGCAGCATGAAGTCCGCAAGAGTGGCAACGAGGTGGGGGGGCCGGGAACAAGAAGATGACAAGTTGGTATTCTATTGGTATGTACTGTCTCTTTATGGTGTTTTAAAGATTCTTCTTTCAAGTACATGTTAGAACGTAGCATTTTATTTCCAAAGTGTAGTAAATCTTTGCTTTCTCGCAGCAGGGTGTTCACATTACAAGGCTGCAATTTTTATTTGCCATCAACTGGGCTTTTGGTGGAAATGACGAACCACCAGCAGCATGAAGTCCGCAAGAGTGGCAACGAGGTGGGGGGGCCGGGAACAAGAAGATGACAAGTTGTTATTCTATTGGTATGTACTGTCTCTTTATGGTGTTTTAAAGATTGTTCTTTCAAGTACATGTTAGAACGTAGCATTTTATTTCCAAAGTGTAGTAAATCTTTGCTTTCTCGCAGCAGGGTGTTCACATTACAAGGCTGCAATTTTTATTTGCCATCAACTGGGCTTTTGGTGGAAATGACGAACCACCAGCAGCATGAAGTCCGCAAGAGTGGCAACGAGGTGGGGGGGCCGGGAACAAGAAGATGACAAGTTGGTATTCTATTGGTATGTACTGTCTCTTTATGGTGTTTTAAAGATTGTTCTTTCAAGTACATGTTAGAACGTAGCATTTTATTTCCAAAGTGTAGTGAATCTTTGCTTTCTCGCAGCAGGGTGTTCACATTACAAGGCTGCAATTTTTATTTGCCCATCAACTGGCTTTTGGTGGAAATGACGAACCACCAGCAGCATGAAGTCCGCAAGAGTGGCAACGAGGTGGGGGGGCACGGGAACAAGAAGATGACAAGTTGGTATTATTCTATTGGTATGTACTGTCTCTTTATGGTGTTTTAAAGATTCTTCTTTCAAGTACTCGTTAGAACATAGCATTTTATTTCCAAAGTGTAGTGAATCTTTGCTTTCTCATAGCAGGGTGTTCACATTACAAGGCTGCAATTTTTATTTGCCCATCAACTGGGCTTTTGGTGGAAATGACGAACCACCAGCAGCATGAAGTCCGCAAGAGTGGCAACGAGGTGGGGGGGCCGGGAACAAGAAGATGACAAGTTGGTATTCTATTGGTATGTACTGTCTCTTTATGGTGTTTTAAAGATTCTTCTTTCAAGTACATGTTAGAACGTAGCATTTTATTTCCAAAGTGTAGTAAATCTTTGCTTTCTCGCAGCAGGGTGTTCACATTACAAGGCTGCAATTTTTATTTGCCCATCAACTGGGCTTTTGGTGGAAATGACGAACCACCAGCAGCATGAAGTCCGCAAGAGTGGCAACGAGGTGGGGGGGGCCGGGAACAAGAAGATGACAAGTTGGTATTCTATTGGTATGTACTGTCTCTTTATGGTGTTTTAAAGATTCTTCTTTCAAGTACTCGTTAGAACATAGCATTTTATTTCCAAAGTGTAGTAAATCTTTGCTTTCTCGCAGCAGGGTGTTCACATTACAAGGCAGCAATTTTTATTTGCCCATCAACTGGGCTTTTGGTGGAAATGACGAACCACCAGCAGCATGAAGTCCGCAAGAGTGGCAACGAGGTGGGGGGGCCCGGAACAAGAAGATGACAAGTTGGTATTCTATTGGTATGTACTGTCTCTTTATGGTGTTTTAAAGATTGTTCTTTCAAGTACATGTTAGAACGTAGCATTTTATTTCCAAAGTGTAGTAAATCTTTGCTTTCTCGCAGCAGGGTGTTCACATTACAAGGCTGCAATTTTTATTTGCCCATCAACTGGGCTTTTGGTGGAAATGACGAACCACCAGCAGCATGAAGTCCGCAAGAGTGGCAACGAGGTGGGGGGGCCGGGAACAAGAAGATGACAAGTTGGTATTCTATTGGTATGTACTGTCTCTTTATGGTGTTTTAAAGATTCTTCTTTCAAGTACATGTTAGAACGTAGCATTTTATTTCCAAAGTGTAGTAAATCTTTGCTTTCTCGCAGCAGGGTGTTCACATTACAAGGCTGCAATTTTTATTTGCCCATCAACTGGGCTTTTGGTGGAAATGACGAACCACCAGCAGCATGAAGTCCGCAAGAGTGGCAACGAGGTGGGGGGGCCGGGAACAAGAAGATGACAAGTTGGTATTCTATTGGTATGTACTGTCTCTTTATGGTGTTTTAAAGATTGTTCTTTCAAGTACATGTTAGAACGTAGCATTTTATTTCCAAAGTGTAGTAAATCTTTGCTTTCTCGCAGCAGGGTGTTCACATTACAAGGCTGCAATTTTTATTTGCCCATCAACTGGGCTTTTGGTGGAAATGACGAACCACCAGCAGCATGAAGTCCGCAAGAGTGGCAACGAGGTGGGGGGGCCGGGAACAAGAAGATGACAAGTTGGTATTCTATTGGTATGTACTGTCTCTTTATGGTGTTTTAAAGATTCTTCTTTCAAGTACTCGTTAGAACATAGCATTTTATTTCCAAAGTGTAGTGAATCTTTGCTTTCTCGCAGCAGGGTGTTCACATTACAAGGCTGCAATTTTTATTTGCCCATCAACTGGGCTTTTGGTGGAAATGACGAACCACCAGCAGCATGAAGTCCGCAAGAGTGGCAACGAGGTGGGGGGGCCGGGAACAAGAAGATGACAAGTTGGTATTCTATTGGTATGTACTGTCTCTTTATGGTGTTTTAAAGATTCTTCTTTCAAGTACTCGTTAGAACATAGCATTTTATTTCCAAAGTGTAGTGAATCTTTGCTTTCTCATAGCAGGGTGTTCACATTACAAGGCTGCAATTTTTATTTGCCCATCAACTGGGCTTTTGGTGGAAATGACGAACCACCAGCAGCATGAAGTCCGCAAGAGTGGCAACGAGGTGGGGGGGCCGGGAACAAGAAGATGACAAGTTGGTATTCTATTGGTATGTACTGTCTCTTTATGGTGTTTTAAAGATTCTTCTTTCAAGTACATGTTAGAACGTAGCATTTTATTTCCAAAGTGTAGTAAATCTTTGCTTTCTCGCAGCAGGGTGTTCACATTACAAGGCTGCAATTTTTATTTGCCCATCAACTGGGCTTTTGGTGGAAATGACGAACCACCAGCAGCATGAAGTCCGCAAGAGTGGCAACGAGGTGGGGGGGCCGGGAACAAGAAGATGACAAGTTGGTATTCTATTGGTATGTACTGTCTCTTTATGGTGTTTTAAAGATTCTTCTTTCAAGTACTCGTTAGAACATAGCATTTTATTTCCAAAGTGTAGTAAATCTTTGCTTTCTCGCAGCAGGGTGTTCACATTACAAGGCTGCAATTTTTATTTGCCCATCAACTGGGCTTTTGGTGGAAATGACGAACCACCAGCAGCATGAAGTCCGCAAGAGTGGCAACGAGGTGGGGGGGCCGGGAACAAGAAGATGACAAGTTGGTATTCTATTGGTATGTACTGTCTCTTTATGGTGTTTTAAAGATTCTTCTTTCAAGTACATGTTAGAACGTAGCATTTTATTTCCAAAGTGTAGTAAATCTTTGCTTTCTCGCAGCAGGGTGTTCACATTACAAGGCTGCAATTTTTATTTGCCCATCAACTGGGCTTTTGGTGGAAATGACGAACCACCAGCAGCATGAAGTCCGCAAGAGTGGCAACGAGGTGGGGGGGCCGGGAACAAGAAGATGACAAGTTGGTATTCTATTGGTATGTACTGTCTCTTTATGGTGTTTTAAAGATTCTTCTTTCAAGTACATGTTAGAACGTAGCATTTTATTTCCAAAGTGTAGTAAATCTTTGCTTTCTCGCAGCAGGGTGTTCACATTACAAGGCTGCAATTTTTATTTGCCCATCAACTGGGCTTTTGGTGGAAATGACGAACCACCAGCAGCATGAAGTCCGCAAGAGTGGCAACGAGGTGGGGGGGCCGGGAACAAGAAGATGACAAGTTGGTATTCTATTGGTATGTACTGTCTCTTTATGGTGTTTTAAAGATTCTTCTTTCAAGTACTCGTTAGAACATAGCATTTTATTTCCAAAGTGTAGTGAATCTTTGCTTTCTCATAGCAGGGTGTTCACATTACAAGGCTGCAATTTTTATTTGCCCATCAACTGGGCTTTTGGTGGAAATGACGAACCACCAGCAGCATGAAGTCCGCAAGAGTGGCAACGAGGTGGGGGGGCCGGGAACAAGAAGATGACAAGTTGGTATTCTATTGGTATGTACTGTCTCTTTATGGTGTTTTAAAGATTCTTCTTTCAAGTACATGTTAGAACGTAGCATTTTATTTCCAAAGTGTAGTGAATCTTTGCTTTCTCGCAGCAGGGTGTTCACATTACAAGGCTGCAATTTTTATTTGCCCATCAACTGGGCTTTTGGTGGAAATGACGAACCACCAGCAGCATGAAGTCCGCAAGAGTGGCAACGAGGTGGGGGGGCCGGGAACAAGAAGATGACAAGTTGGTATTCTATTGGTATGTACTGTCTCTTTATGGTGTTTTAAAGATTCTTCTTTCAAGTACATGTTAGAACGTAGCATTTTATTTCCAAAGTGTAGTGAATCTTTGCTTTCTCGCAGCAGGGTGTTCACATTACAAGGCTGCAATTTTTATTTGCCCATCAACTGGGCTTTTGGTGGAAATGACGAACCACCAGCAGCATGAAGTCCGCAAGAGTGGCAACGAGGTGGGGGGGCCGGGAACAAGAAGATGACAAGTTGGTATTCTATTGGTATGTACTGTCTCTTTATGGTGTTTTAAAGATTCTTCTTTCAAGTACATGTTAGAACGTAGCATTATATTTCCAAAGTGTAGTAAATCTTTGCTTTCTCGCAGCAGGGTGTTCACATTACAAGGCTGCAATTTTTATTTGCCCATCAACTGGGCTTTTGGTGGAAATGACGAACCACCAGCAGCATGAAGTCCGCAAGAGTGGCAACGAGGTGGGGGGGCCGGGAACAAGAAGATGACAAGTTGGTATTCTATTGGTATGTACTGTCTCTTTATGGTGTTTTAAAGATTCTTCTTTCAAGTACATGTTAGAACGTAGCATTTTATTTCCAAAGTGTAGTAAATCTTTGCTTTCTCGCAGCAGGGTGTTCACATTACAAGGCTGCAATTTTTATTTGCCCATCAACTGGGCTTTTGGTGGAAATGACGAACCACCAGCAGCATGAAGTCCGCAAGAGTGGCAACGAGGTGGGGGGGCCGGGAACAAGAAGATGACAAGTTGGTATTCTATTGGTATGTACTGTCTCTTTATGGTGTTTTAAAGATTCTTCTTTCAAGTACATGTTAGAACGTAGCATTTTATTTCCAAAGTGTAGTAAATCTTTGCTTTCTCGCAGCAGGGTGTTCACATTACAAGGCTGCAATTTTTATTTGCCCATCAACTGGGCTTTTGGTGGAAATGACGAACCACCAGCAGCATGAAGTCCGCAAGAGTGGCAACGAGGTGGGGGGGCCGGGAACAAGAAGATGACAAGTTGGTATTCTATTGGTATGTACTGTCTCTTTATGGTGTTTTAAAGATTCTTCTTTCAAGTACTCGTTAGAACATAGCATTTTATTTCCAAAGTGTAGTGAATCTTTGCTTTCTCATAGCAGGGTGTTCACATTACAAGGCTGTAATTTTTATTTGCCCATCAACTGGGCTTTTGGTGGAAATGACGAACCACCAGCAGCATGAAGTCCGCAAGAGTGGCAACGAGGTGGGGTGGCCGGGAACAAGAAGATGACAAGTTGGTATTCTATTGGTATGTACTGTCTCTTTATGGTGTTTTAAAGATTCTTCTTTCAAGTACATGTTAGAACGTAGCATTTTATTTCCAAAGTGTAGTGAATCTTTGCTTTCTCGCAGCAGGGTGTTCACATTACAAGGCTGCAATTTTTATTTGCCCATCAACTGGGCTTTTGGTGGAAATGACGAACCACCAGCAGCATGAAGTCCGCAAGAGTGGCAACGAGGTGGGGGGGCCGGGAACAAGAAGATGACAAGTTGGTATTCTATTGGTATGTACTGTCTCTTTATGGTGTTTTAAAGATTCTTCTTTCAAGTACTCGTTAGAACATAGCATTTTATTTCCAAAGTGTAGTGAATCTTTGCTTTCTCGCAGCAGGGTGTTCACATTACAAGGCTGCAATTTTTATTTGCCCATCAACTGGGCTTTTGGTGGAAATGACGAACCACCAGCAGCATGAAGTCCGCAAGAGTGGCAACGAGGTGGGGGGGCCGGGAACAAGAAGATGACAAGTTGGTATTCTATTGGTATGTACTGTCTCTTTATGGTGTTTTAAAGATTCTTCTTTCAAGTACATGTTAGAACGTAGCATTTTATTTCCAAAGTGTAGTGAATCTTTGCTTTCTCGCAGCAGGGTGTTCACATTACAAGGCTGCAATTTTTATTTGCCCATCAACTGGGCTTTTGGTGGAAATGACGAACCACCAGCAGCATGAAGTCCGCAAGAGTGGCAACGAGGTGGGGGGGCCGGGAACAAGAAGATGACAAGTTGGTATTCTATTGGTATGTACTGTCTCTTTATGGTGTTTTAAAGATTGTTCTTTCAAGTACATGTTAGAACGTAGCATTTTATTTCCAAAGTGTAGTAAATCTTTGCTTTCTCGCAGCAGTGTGTTCACATTACAAGGCTGCAATTTTTATTTGCCCATCAACTGGGCTTTTGGTGGAAATGACGAACCACCAGCAGCATGAAGTCCGCAAGAGTGGCAACGCGGTGGGGGGGCCGGGAACAAGAAGATGACAAGTTGGTATTCTATTGGTATGTACTGTCTCTTTATGGTGTTTTAAAGATTCTTCTTTCAAGTACTCGTTAGAACATAGCATTTTATTTCCAAAGTGTAGTGAATCTTTGCTTTCTCGCAGCAGGGTGTTCACATTACAAGGCTGCAATTTTTATTTGCCCATCAACTGGGCTTTTGGTGGAAATGACGAACCACCAGCAGCATGAAGTCCGCAAGAGTGGCAACGAGGTGGGGGGGCCGGGAACAAGAAGATGACAAGTTGGTATTCTATTGGTATGTACTGTCTCTTTATGGTGTTTTAAAGATTGTTCTTTCAAGTACATGTTAGAACGTAGCATTTTATTTCCAAAGTGTAGTTAATCTTTGCTTTCTCGCAGCAGGGTGTTCACATTACAAGGCTGCAATTTTTATTTGCCCATCAACTGGGCTTTTGGTGGAAATGACGAACCACCAGCAGCATGAAGTCCGCAAGAGTGGCAACGAGGTGGGGGGGCCGGGAACAAGAAGATGACAAGTTGGTATTCTATTGGTATGTACTGTCTCTTTATGGTGTTTTAAAGATTCTTCTTTCAAGTACTCGTTAGAACATAGCATTTTATTTCCAAAGTGTAGTGAATCTTTGCTTTCTCATAGCAGGGTGTTCACATTACAAGGCTGCAATTTTTATTTGCCCATCAACTGGGCTTTTGGTGGAAATGACGAACCACCAGCAGCATGAAGTCCGCAAGAGTGGCAACGAGGTGGGGGGGCCGGGAACAAGAAGATGACAAGTTGGTATTCTATTGGTATGTACTGTCTCTTTATGGTGTTTTAAAGATTCTTCTTTCAAGTACATGTTAGAACGTAGCATTTTATTTCCAAAGTGTAGTAAATCTTTGCTTTCTCGCAGCAGGGTGTTCACATTACAAGGCTGCAATTTTTATTTGCCCATCAACTGGGCTTTTGGTGGAAATGACGAACCACCAGCAGCATGAAGTCCGCAAGAGTGGCAACGAGGTGGGGGGGCCGGGAACAAGAAGATGACAAGTTGGTATTCTATTGGTATGTACTGTCTCTTTATGGTGTTTTAAAGATTCTTCTTTCAAGTACTCGTTAGAACATAGCATTTTATTTCCAAAGTGTAGTGAATCTTTGCTTTCTCGCAGCAGGGTGTTCACATTACAAGGCTGCAATTTTTATTTGCCCATCAACTGGGCTTTTGGTGGAAATGATGAACCACCAGCAGCATGAAGTCCGCAAGAGTGGCAACGAGGTGGGGGGGCCGGGAACAAGAAGATGACAAGTTGGTATTCTATTGGTATGTACTGTCTCTTTATGGTGTTTTAAAGATTGTTCTTTCAAGTACATGTTAGAACGTAGCATTTTATTTCCAAAGTGTAGTAAATCTTTGCTTTCTCGCAGCAGTGTGTTCACATTACAAGGCTGCAATTTTTATTTGCCCATCAACTGGGCTTTTGGTGGAAATGACGAACCACCAGCAGCATGAAGTCCGCAAGAGTTGCAACGAGGTGGGAGGGCCGGGAACAAGAAGATGACAAGTTGGTATTCTATTGGTATGTACTGTCTCTTTATGGTGTTTTAAAGATTCTTCTTTCAAGTACTCGTTAGAACATAGCATTTTATTTCCAAAGTGTAGTGAATCTTTGCTTTCTCGCAGCAGGGTGTTCACATTACAAGGCTGCAATTTTTATTTGCCCATCAACTGGGCTTTTGGTGGAAATGACGAACCACCAGCAGCATGAAGTCCGCAAGAGTGGCAACGAGGTGGGGGGGCCGGGAACAAGAAGATGACAAGTTGGTATTCTATTGGTATGTACTGTCTCTTTATGGTGTTTTAAAGATTGTTCTTTCAAGTACATGTTAGAACGTAGCATTTTATTTCCAAAGTGTAGTAAATCTTTGCTTTCTCGCAGCAGGGTGTTCACATTACAAGGCTGCAATTTTTATTTGCCCATCAACTGGGCTTTTGGTGGAAATGACGAACCACCAGCAGCATGAAGTCCGCAAGAGTGGCAACGAGGTGGGGGGGCCGGGAACAAGAAGATGACAAGTTGGTATTCTATTGGTATGTACTGTCTCTTTATGGTGTTTTAAAGATTCTTCTTTCAAGTACATGTTAGAACGTAGCATTTTATTTCCAAAGTGTAGTAAATCTTTGCTTTCTCATAGCAGGGTGTTCACATTACAAGGCTGCAATTTTTATTTGCCCATCAACTGGGCTTTTGGTGGAAATGACGAACCACCAGCAGCATGAAGTCCGCAAGAGTGGCAACGAGGTGGGGGGGGCCGGGAACAAGAAGATGACAAGTTGGTATTCTATTGGTATGTACTGTCTTTTTATGGTGTTTTAAAGATTGTTCTTTCAAGTACATGTTAGAACGTAGCATTTTATTTCCAAAGTGTAGTAAATCTTTGCTTTCTCGCAGCAGGGTGTTCACATTACAAGGCTGCAATTTTTATTTGCCCATCAACTGGGCTTTTGGTGGAAATGACGAACCACCAGCAGCATGAAGTCCGCAAGAGTGGCAACGAGGTGGGGGGGCCGGGAACAAGAAGATGACAAGTTGGTATTCTATTGGTATGTACTGTCTCTTTATGGTGTTTTAAAGATTCTTCTTTCAAGTACATGTTAGAACGTAGCATTTTATTTCCAAAGTGTAGTAAATCTTTGCTTTCTCGCAGCAGGGTGTTCACATTACAAGGCTGCAATTTTTATTTGCCCATCAACTGGGCTTTTGGTGGAAATGACGAACCACCAGCAGCATGAAGTCCGCAAGAGTGGCAACGAGGTGGGGGGGCCGGGAACAAGAAGATGACAAGTTGGTATTCTATTGGTATGTACTGTCTCTTTATGGTGTTTTAAAGATTGTTCTTTCAAGTACATGTTAGAACGTAGCATTTTATTTCCAAAGTGTAGTAAATCTTTGCTTTCTCGCAGCAGGGTGTTCACATTACAAGGCTGCAATTTTTATTTGCCCATCAACTGGGCTTTTGGTGGAAATGACGAACCACCAGCAGCATGAAGTCCGCAAGAGTGGCAACGAGGTGGGGGGGCCGGGAACAAGAAGATGACAAGTTGGTATTCTATTGGTATGTACTGTCTCTTTATGGTGTTTTAAAGATTGTTCTTTCAAGTACGTGTTAGAACGTAGCATTTTATTTCCAAAGTGTAGTGAATCTTTGCTTTCTCGCAGCAGGGTGTTCACATTACAAGGCTGCAATTTTTATTTGCCCATCAACTGGGCTTTTGGTGGAAATGACGAACCACCAGCAGCATGAAGTCCGCAAGAGTGGCAACGAGGTGGGGGGGCCGGGAACAAGAAGATGACAAGTTGGTATTCTATTGGTATGTACTGTCTCTTTATGGTGTTTTAACGATTGATCTTTCAAGTACATGTTAGAACGTAGCATTTTATTTCCAAAGTGTAGTGAATCTTTGCTTTCTCATAGCAGGGTGTTCACATTACAAGGCTGCAATTTTTATTTGCCCATCAACTGGGCTTTTGGTGGAAATGACGAACCACCAGCAGCATGAAGTCCGCAAGAGTGGCAACGAGGTGGGGGGGCCGGGAACAAGAAGATGACAAGTTGGTATTCTATTGGTATGTACTGTCTCTTTATGGTGTTTTAAAGATTGATCTTTCAAGTACATGTTAGAACATAGCATTTTATTTCCAAAGTGTAGTGAATCTTTGCTTTCTCATAGCAGGGTGTTCACATTACAAGGCTGCAATTTTTATTTGCCCATCAACTGGGCTTTTGGTGGAAATGACGAACCACCAGCAGCATGAAGTCCGCAAGAGTGGCAACGAGGTGGGGGGGGCCGGGAACAAGAAGATGACAAGTTGGTATTCTATTGGTATGTACTGTCTCTTTATGGTGTTTTAAAGATTCTTCTTTCAAGTACTCATTAGAACATAGCATTTTATTTCCAAAGTGTAGTGAATCTTTGCTTTCTCGCAGCAGGGTGTTCACATTACAAGGCTGCAATTTTTATTTGCCCATCAACTGGGCTTTTGGTGGAAATGACGAACCACCAGCAGCATGAAGTCCGCAAGAGTGGCAACGAGGTGGGGGGGCCGGGAACAAGAAGATGACAAGTTGGTATTCTATTGGTATGTACTGTCTCTTTATGGTGTTTTAAAGATTCTTCTTTCAAGTACTCGTTAGAACATAGCATTTTATTTCCAAAGTGTAGTGAATCTTTGCTTTCTCGCAGCAGGGTGTTCACATTACAAGGCTGCAATTTTTATTTGCCCATCAACTGGGCTTTTGGTGGAAATGACGAACCACCAGCAGCATGAAGTCCGCAAGAGTGGCAACGAGGTGGGGGGGGCCGGGAACAAGAAGATGACAAGTTGGTATTCTATTGGTATGTACTGTCTCTTTATGGTGTTTTAAAGATTCTTCTTTCAAGTACTCGTTAGAACATAGCATTTTATTTCCAAAGTGTAGTGAATCTTTGCTTTCTCGCAGCAGGGTGTTCACATTACAAGGCTGCAATTTTATTTGCCCATCAACTGGGCTTTTGGTGGAAATGACGAACCACCAGCAGCATGAAGTCCGCAAGAGTGGCAACGAGGTGGGGGGGCCGGGAACAAGAAGATGACAAATTGGTATTCTATTGGTATGTACTGTCTCTTTATGGTGTTTTAAAGATTGATCTTTCAAGTACATGTTAGAACGTAGCATTTTATTTCCAAAGTGTAGTGAATCTTTGCTTTCTCATAGCAGGGTGTTCACATTACAAGGCTGCAATTTTTATTTGCCCATCAACTGGGCTTTTGGTGGAAATGACGAACCACCAGCAGCATGATGTCCGCAGGAGTGGTAACGATTGGGGGGGGGGGGGGGGGGGGGGGGGGAAGGGGAACAAGAAGATGACAAGTTGGTATTCTATTGGTATGTACTGTCTCTTTATGGTGTTTTAAAGATTGTTCTTTCAAGTACATGTTAGAACATAGCATTTTATTTCCAAAGTGTAGTGAATCTTTGCTTTCTCATAGCAGGGTGTTCACATTACAAGGCTGCAATTTTTATTTGCCCATCAACTGGGCTTTTGGTGGAAATGACGAACCACCAGCAGCATGAAGTCCGCAAGAGTGGCAACGAGGTGGGGGGCCAGGAACAAGAAGATGACAAGTTGGTATTCTATTGGTATGTACTGTCTCTTTATGGTGTTTTAAAGATTGTTCTTTCAAGTACATGTTAGAACGTAGCATTTTATTTCCAAAGTGTAGTAAATCTTTGCTTTCTCGCAGCAGGGTGTTCACATTACAAGGCTGCAATTTTTATTTGCCCATCAACTGGGCTTTTGGTGGAAATGACGAACCACCAGCAGCATGAAGTCCGCAAGAGTGGCAACGAGGTGGGGGGGGCCGGGAACAAGAAGATGACAAGTTAGTATTCTATTGGTATGTACTGTCTCTTTACGGTGTTTTAAACATTGTTCTTTCAAGTACATGTTAGAACGTAGCATTTTATTTCCAAAGTGTAGTGAATCTTTGCTTTCTCATAGCAGGGTGTTCACATTACAAGGCTGCAATTTTTATTTGCCCATCAACTGGGCTTTTGGTGGAAATGACG